>NC_064931.1:281955873-282268650 GCF_023897955.1 Schistocerca gregaria
CTTTTTCGTTATCAAGTAACGTCTTCATCAATTACTTTAGTTTTAATGTGATCTATGAACAATTGCTGATGTTTCATATTAACAAGAAAAGGATTCCGTAGACAGGGAAAGAACTTGTTCTTGGGCAACTATTTCTATAATAACCAAAAGGACTTAAAGATCTTCAAGAGCATGTGTTCCAGCAGCGGTATGAAGAAAATGATAGTAATAATGTCGGTGATAATCGAATTTTCAGGTAATTTCACACTTCACAGTGGATTTTCTGGAACTAAGAAATTTCCTGAATTAGTGAATATTTCAAAATGGCTTCAAATCGAGGCTATGACTCCTAGAAGAGTCTTTACATCCTGCTGACATGAAAATAGCATAATCTGCACGTCAGAAGCTTGCTTCTACTTAACCATTTAATAGACTCGCGTTTTTTTCCACCGTGACTACTTTAGTAAGCTAAGCACATCATCCATTACAGCACACTCCTGGGGCTGGAAAATGTCTCCACAATGGTCTGGTGGAACGACCTATCACAATCACAAGTACAATGCGTTGGTTCAGGCATTTACTTTTAAGAGGCACAAACAGATTTACTTTACCTCTGGTAACCTCAAGAGAAAGCTGTTATAATCCAGAATCCGCATCAAACATCACATTCCTTCATTCCAAACGGAGCAGAGCCGGTTTACGTTGGAAAATGAAATAGGTGGATGTCAGGGTAAACAGATATACCGTCACCAGTAAACTTACTTACATTAGAAAATTTTATTTTATTTGATGAAGTGACAGCCGTCTAAAGGAACAGGGCTCTTACTTTGCTTGTACTTCATTGAACTAGAGACATTGAAAAATTTGGTGCTGGACTGTGATTCGTATTCGTATCTCCTCTTTCGAAGATCTGAATCTCTCGGAACAGTATAGTTCAATCATTTTATTCCTTTTCCCAAGACTGCAGTCTTCTCTAGGTCTCCTCCAAAGGTAAATATGTGGGTCCGAATTCTGATCCAGAACAAAAATATTCATTTCAAGCCCTATCAGGTGCACACCGGCCTGCCAGTGAAAATTAACGTGCATTTTTAATTTCTGGACAAACACGCACACATCTTACTGTTGTTGAGTAAGCATTTGATACTTAAGCAATATTCGTGGAAAATAAAAAAGAACGATAGGAGAGCGGTTCGATTGTCGCTGAGGCACAAAAATTTGTGTCCTTATTTTAGATTAAACACCTAGTAGCTGGCAAGAAAAACCGATACGTAACATTTGATTTTACTTAGTTAACAATCCGATTACGTCTTGGGTTCGTATCTCCGTCGCAGAACTTCACATCATGCGCGTCATCTTTAAATTCATACACACTTCGTTACTTCTGAATGGAGGTATATCAGACATGTTTCATGGTTAGTTAATAGGGATGAAAGGATCTTGATCGACTATCGGCGAGGCATGAAAACGTATGTGAACGAGCTTCTTAGTTTTGAGTACAGTTACGAAAGAAATATAAAAACAACTATGAGAGTTACTGATTTATGATGCTTAGCAGCAGTCAGTTCTGAGTATTATTAGCAACTAAGCTCCAATCTCTAAACCTAGTTGCAGAAATGCGAATCAGACGCATTACGTATTCCAGGCCGAAGCAGCCGCGTCTTTAAAACGCCAGCTATGGTCGCTCCCCAGCCCGCTGTAGGATCTCATCGGTTCGTCTTATTCCTGCTGGTAATATAACTGAGATTTGGCAACAACGCACGGTATGTTTGGCAACTCTCTGATCGACGAGTTACTTCCTGGTGTGCACGGAATTAAGCCCCAAAGTTCATTTGATTTCTCGTGTCATTTCCATTGAATAACCTGAGTTGTTATCGCTTGAGGTGTAACGGAGGATTGTAAATTTACGGTTTTCAGTCCAGCAAAGTCATTCAACGTGGCAATCGCAACTAAACTCATCCTGTAAATAGCGGCTTAGGAGTTCTATCCACTATTGGCCTCGTAAGAGGATGGCGCAAACCATATCTATCGGCTAGCTCTGTATTGGCGTGGTACCCTGTGGAAACGCGACTGGGTTCGCGGTTCCAGCCTCGCTGTATGTAACATTTTTATCCCTTCTGTGAAAGAGCTGCAAGCAGTCAGACAAACATCGATAACCAAATCGTAAGAAAATACTTTCAGCTCATTGTGCAATGGTGAAAACTTACAATGCTGCACAACAGGTAACGCCTCTTTCCGCTGCTGACAAGTAAATTTTCGGTTTCTAGGAATACGTAACTTTGTTTATGAAGTGCCACATTTGCATACCTGTTGAGTATGACACAGCATACCATCTAAAGACAGACCCAATCGAAATCTAAGTGAGTAGTATTTTACTAATTCGTGCAGATAGAGGCACGCTTGTGTACAGATACTCAGTTTTGTTAAAACAGACTTTCGTCTTATGGTTATCGTGGACAGTTTTGTTTCATTTCTCAGAGAGAAATTAATCATCAACGATATATGCAAATTCTCTGATGTTATCTATAACAGTATGACAATGTAAATGCAGTTTATTCATTACATGCAAGTAGAAAACGTGTTCTGAGTTAAAGCTGTCAAACAAGGTTTGAAGAAGAATAAAATGCCACTACCAGACTACAGCTAATGTAGAAAATACTTTTTTGACTATTTTTGCACGATGCGCTCTCCCCATACATAATACAAAAGCTTCAAGAGGCATCTGCTGCCTCGCCGTCTATTAAACGTGAAAAGAACAAAATGAAGCAGAAGTTAGCCTTTTTCCAAATGCGACTATTTTGGGCTGAGGAGTGAAGAGAATTATGTTCAAAGTTCCATTAAATTGTTAACTTCAGTAGACAGCAAAATTGCGTTTTTTAAAAAAATGTGGTAGTGATTGTAATAGAACACACGTCGTCTTATCAACAGTGTGCGACGCTTACCGCTACGCTACTAGCTGTGACGTACCTACAGAACCTCTGGAAGTGAACAACAGTTCCTTTAAAATTTCCACATTCCACAGTGCTGTGCGATAATGCATATGGCCTGATCTAGACTTCTGAGAGACAGGCAGTTACAGCATTTCTTTTGCACTGCACGATGGTTTCAACAAACAGATAGCACAATAGAGTAGCTCAAATGGAAAGGAACACTTCCTATTTAAATTTCTGCATCCTACACTGTTGGCAGTTCTGTGTAGGTGGCAGTTACGTTATTTTATTTCGGTGATTACAAAATAGAGTCGAATGTATGTACTGGGTATCCAAGGCAGCTAGTTCATGGCGATTCAGTCAACCAAGTAAATGAATGTACTGAATATCCTGCAAACCACTACAGGGAGCCTGTGTGTCAGGATTCTCATCTTGTGTGCCGCAACGGTTTTATGTAAGAGAATGAGTAGCAGAGTAGAGTGTGTGGTGGTCTGTTGGACTGATGATAGCTTCATATGGAGGTGGTCTGGGTTCGATTCTAACTTCTGCCGATGTTTTTTGATAGGGTGAGGCAGATTCTATTCTCTTCTGGCTATGCCAAGTGAAGAAGGTACAATGGCATTGTGGTCTGAAAATCACATTAAACATGATATTCTTTCTCTACCAATTAGACGTTAGGTGGAATAACAATAAAGTAAGGAGTGGCGACATGTAGAAACTCCATCACCAGTAACCTCTCTTATACTGGTTACTTATTTCTAGTGACGAAACATTCCCTGTGTATGGTCACATGACACTTATTCCATCTTTTATTTGAGCTTCTGTATGTCGATAAAATTGGTTCTGAACTTGGAATGCAATTCAGACCGCCCTTAACGCGGAATTTGATCCCTTCGTGACAATACAGCTCGACTACAACTTGTTGTTTGTTCAAAACTGCAGATTCCTCAACATCTCCACATATTGCGCATGAATGGGTTGGAATCCTGGCCCAGCACTAAACTTTTCACTATGTATTACCAAGCTTTAGCATGAGAACACCTATTTGCTGGTGGATAATAATTTTTATTTTTAATGCATTTTCATTCGTTGTCAACACTAAGGATATCTGACTTTTTTGACTCCCAGTGAGACACAGAACTATTTGTGAGATCACTGTAAGTTCAAGGATGTTACTCCGAGCTGCTGGTGGAGAAAAATTCGGTAAGTGTCGTCTCTTTGTGTGTAGTCAACAACGATATGTTTGGGGTTAGATTCTCAGTCAGCACTGAACTCTTCGTCATATTATTTCTAGTTCAAACATGCTCACATGTCGCTGCTGGTGTAACAGACCGGTACTTAACGTTCCTTTTCTCTAGGAATATAACAGCGATACATGCCGGTTTGGAGTCCTGGGAAGGAAAAATTAATGTTTCGTCTCTTCATTTCATTTAATACATCTAGCTACTGCCGAGTAAATCTGATATGTCAAAGTTGTTTGTGCTTCGATAACAATCCGATTAGGTTCTGGGTTCGAATCCCTGTCCAACACAAAGCTTTACCTCACTGCATTTCAAGTAAGTTACTTGTGAAGAACCAGTATTTAACATTTCTCGTAGTTCGTTAACAGGGACAATAGATGCTGGGTAGGAATCCGCGACCGTTAAAAATGTTTACGTTACGTAATTTCAAGTTGATATTTGTTAACTGATACTGTCTAAAATCGAGGTATATCACTCTCTTTATGCCTAGTCAGGAATGACTGTTAATTTTCGTCAGTCAAGAAATCTTAGTTTGCATGACCTGGGTTTGAATCCATATGCAGAACGAGTCGGTTCGTCGTGTCATTTCTCAGCTAGCTTCTCATGAATAACGTAAATTTTTAATGACATTTTGTGTTAAATAACTAGTATGGTATGTTACTTTGAAGAGTAAATCATAAATACGACGAACTTACTACGTGAATTATCTATCTGACGTAATAATGAGAGTGCTAACATTTCAAGTTTGTCAGGTATTGCAATAAATGCGAGCTTACAAGCCTTAAGGATAGCCTTCTCTGTGATGAGGTGTTCCCTGATATTTTTAGTATCGTGGTGTTACTTCACATACTGAGTTCTTGCGATACAGAGCAGTGTTCTCTAGTGGTGACTTGTTGGAACCATTTTCAATAGCCAAACGACTGTACCAAGGAGCGATTAGAGGACCTGCTGGACAGCTGCGTTATGTGGGTTGCATGGGAATCAGGCGAAATGCATTCGAGGTCGTTCGGATACTTTTGAGCATGGATGTACTTCGTTAACTATCCGATTTGGTGCTGGGTTAGCATCCCTGTCACAAGCGTTATATGATGGTATTTCAATTTTAAACATGAGCATACCTAGTTCCTTGTGAATGACACAATATTAAACGTCGTTGGGGGTAGTTCCCAGGACGGTAACTGTTATGACAGGATTCCCATTTCAGTACAAACATTTCCGTCATTTATTTTCAGGATCTGAATTGATAACTGATCCTGGTGCAAACGTCTATAGTTCACGTCTCTTTATGCATAGTGATCCGGTCTCAATAAGGCACAAACAAAGCTTACCTTAGTTAGCAATGATTATAGGTGCTGGGTTTGAATCCAGGTCCAGAACGACGACGCTGGTCATGTCATTTAAATTTCAAATTTGTGTACACGTAGCTGTTGTTGTGTTATGAGAACGACGATATTACTGGTGATTCGCTGTTAATGTTGAGATTTCCTTAGAGTGCTTGTTGCCGTTAATCGTGTTTCTCTACTGGTTCGTCCAGTATCCGGTTTCCACAGCCACTCGCTGTTGAGCGACCTTCAGAACGTAGAAGGAAAACCTTTTAGAGAGCGAAAATCGTCTCAAGTATTTAATTTTGACTAAGGATTACTGTACGATATGTGTAAAATAATCCGTTTTCTCAGAACTTTTGGAATGTCACTTGTTGTAATTAAAGTTAGTTTGTGGGTGTTATGGGGTGTCTCATCGCTAAGAACGTATTGTCTAATATGTTTTGTATGACGATATTAGTTGATGCTTAGACTGACTGCCATAAAGACCTTTGGTCTCTTAGTAGTCTCTTGCGGTACCCATTGTGTGTAGTCAAACGACTGTGCCCCATGGGGTTTTGGTGTTTAGAGGACCTGCAACACAGCCTTGTTATGTTGGTTGTATTCGGCAGTGACTCACTTTTTTTTTTGCTCTCAAGTGTACATAAAGTTTAAATAGGTAAGAAGACAAGGCCTAGTAGAAATCTTTGAATATCGCAAGTGTTGTTGAATATAGTTGATGAAAATTAGAAAAATATAACAATGCAACAAATTAAGCAGGGGAAAGTCAATACAAACGTCTAAAAATGAGACTGTCGAAAAGTGAGAAATATGTATTTAGAGAAAAGAGAAGCAGCTGTATGGATGTCAAGAGCTCAGAAGGTAAAACAGTACTAAGTAAAGAAAGAAAAGTCCGAAAGGTTGAAGGAGTATGTAGAGTGTCTGTACAAGGGAGATAAACTTGAAGGCAATTATAATAGAAAGGCATGACGACGGAGATGAAGATGATATGGGAGATATGATCCAACTGATAGCCTTGGGAGAGCCATCCATGACAGAACTGTTCTGTCTTGTTGTGCAAGATGTATGAGAGAGACGAAATACCCTCAAACTTCAAGAGGAATGTAATAATTCCAATTTCAAAGGAAGCAGGTGGTGACAAGTGCAATATTATCTAACTATCAGTTTAATAAATCGTGGTTCAAAAACACTAACAGGAATTCCTTACCGAATAATGGAAAAACTTCTAGAAGCTGACCCCGGGGAAGATCAGTTTGTATTCCGGGGAGTTGTACTCCTATAAATACTAACTCTACGACTTCTCTGAGAAGATAGGTCAAGGAAAGACAAACATTCGTTTGTAAAATTTGTAGATTTAGAGAAAACTTTTGACAATATTAACTGGAATACTCTTTGAAATTCTTAAGGGAGTAAGGGTAGAATACGGGAGAGAAAGGTATTTACAATTCGTACAGAAGCCAGACAACGGCTATAACAGTCCAGGTAGAGAGATCTGTTGCTTCTTCTAATGAAACAGGTTCCCGCCTAATACGAATTCTGCCAGAAATGACCAATTTATTAAAAAATTGTTTAAAATTAAGACAGATTATATTATGAAGATATTTTAACTAAATTTTAATGCATTGGATGCCTGTACGCACAGCGACCGTTGAATATTCAGAAATAAAGAAGGACGGCACTCAGTTGCAAAAATCCGAAATTTATTGCAGATCTAGATTTCGACTGCAATGTTGTCATTATCTGCGCTAAAATACAAAAACAGATAGCGTGAGAAAAGGTACAAAATATGCATATAAAGCAGTTATACGACCCAGGTTTTTTCACAGTATCTCTTTATAACTTTGACATACATTAATGAAATATTTTGTATAAAACTCTTGTAAATGTATTTCAATCTATTAGTGTTATTAAATTCAAAATGCTTTTGTTGCAATGTGCCTCACAGGAGACGCCAAATGTCCTTTATCACTTTATTTGCATGTTAATTCTGTTGCTTATTTTATGCTTCTATATATTCATTGTGTAATTTCCATATCCCAGATATTCCGTATTTTAAGATTCATTTATCGGTTACAGTCTTCTATAAAATTAAAATATAGCTTCGTGGATGTATACTCCAATAGAGAGCGCTACATGGCCACGATGATGCATATTAATGGCATCTACACTAGTTTTAATCAACGACCTAAGTTTTATTTCTGCCGTCTAAAGGCTAGTGTCATTTGTCTCACAATTATGCTCTGACATGTTTTCGCCTGTATGACTCTACTAGTAATGGTATGTTATTGCTATCTTCTCACTTATATGAATTCGTATAACTGACTTATCTATTTTTCTATTTTAGCACCGGTGATGCTTATGTTATAGTGAAAATTCCGATTTGCAATAAATTACGAATTTTTGCGACTGACGGTTTTATCTTCTTTACATTTTATTATTAAGATATGGCTGCTCCTAGAATTCAGTGAATATTACACATCCACTTGGACTCAAAATTACTATACACGTTGGCTTTGTAATACTGTAATAGGACGATTTTTAAGAATGTAAACATACGTCTGCTTTAACTATTGAGACTGACTGTAAAGATATTCGCATATTCTGTAACATTAAATTGCATACCATAAGATAGGAGTGTGGTGTACTTTGTCGGTGAGCACACTAACAACGAAACATACACACTATTTTTATCTATGCAATACAGTGCAATGTTGGGGCTGATTGTAGGTGGATATTCTGTTTCTGTGGCTACACGCGACTGTATACAGGTTGACTAGTACTGTACGCGGCTGTCGCAGGACGGTATCGGCAGTTAGTTCGGCAGTTCATGAGAGTAATGAGATTACCCGGCCAGATAGCTGAGCATGTTAGCACACCACTTCCGGGATTCATGTAGGCGCACCGGCCCGGATCGGATCCGTCTGGTGAATTAAAGGAGAGGGCCTGAATGTGGTTTTTAGGTGGGTTTTCAGATCCGACTATGTGAGTACCGAACTGATACTAAGGTAGCTACTCAGTTACACTTTTACATGAATAATACTATATGCAGACAATTAGGGTACACAAATCCCCTCCAATAGAAGGGGAGGGGGGGAGCAAAGGGTGACAGGAAGAACATCTGCTCACCCTCTGTCATTAACGGCGTACTCTCTTAAGTCGTTTATCGTGGTGTGAGCATAGAAGGCGCAATAAGCAAAGAAAAGGCATCAATGTCGGCATACTGTAAGTATCGAGAACACAGGAAAAATTGATCAGTAGCGGTGTAGACGATAACACCCCAAGAAGGCATATCAGTAATAATATAGTACGTGTGAAACAAACATTCCACTGTGTATGTCTAGCCGGCCGGGGTGGCCGAGCGGTTCTAGGCGCTTCAGTCTGGAACCGCGAGACCGCTACGGTTGCAGGTTCGAATCCTGCCTCGGGCATGGATGTGTGTGATTTACTTGGGTTAGTTAAGTAGTTCTAAGTTATATGGGACTGATGACCTCAGAAGTTAAGTCCAATAGTGCTCAGAGCCATTAGAACCATTTTTGAACTGTGTATCTCTCTCCAATCGTAACACTCTCACCATCCCTCCACAGCGTTCATAACACTTCGCAAAACTCAGGCAGTACAGGAAGAGATTGCACCGTCTGCATCAGACATCTCCCTGGGGTTTTGCATTAAGATACCACCACTGAAAGTTTAATATGAAAACATGTTGCTCTTTGTCATCGATTGAACTCTACACACAGACAATCTGTTGTTTTATATACACGGAACTGTGTGACATGGTTTGACTTTACATGAAATAATCAGTATCTCTCTATTTCAAACGATGGATCTGTCACCGAGAAACAGTTCGTCTAGGATGTTACACTGACAGAACTAGTGGCCTTCCTTCACGGATGGATAAAAACTGGTCCCATATCACTATGACTAATCAAGGATAACTGCATGAATACTTGTATTTTCTTCTTCGGTCTGCATGTTTATGTTGCATGACTCAAGAAACACGTACGGAATTTGCTTGGCGAGTGACTCGCACAGGATGGCGCAAACCACAAGGGAGGGGACAATGGACACGAGATGCAGGTGCATGGGATCCCCTGTTGCATGTGATGGTCCGGGGTGGTTAACATGCTGAAATACTTGTATCTGCACTAAGTCTTGCAGAGCATCAATGACGGTTTTTCAAGGAAGGCTTGGGTAGCACGTTATCCCCGTCTACTGCACAACGGGAGGTTCCGAGAGCAGACCAAGAAGAAGAACAGAGAAAACAGCTGTTGCACACGAGCAGCAACCAACTCGTATACGGCGATCGTAACAAAACCAGAGTGCAAACGCAGCCGTGGGCCATGACTCACCACCCAAAGAATTAGAAAACGGAGTGATTTGAGTCGGTATATGGTTGCGCCCGTAACCGGCAGCAACGATGCTCTCTCAGAAATGGAGAATCGTCGTGCCCAATGAAGGAGACGACAGACGACGGACAATGCCTTTCTACCACACTGCCCTCTGCACTGCCCAAGGAACCGGCATGGTGCGCCTACGGACTGGAGGGCAATAGGGTGCGTTGTGGAATGTGACATACAAACACTGATGTTATTACTGTTTATAATCTGTTTCATTAAGGTATAGTGTACGCCAGTGACAGATAGAAGGGAAACAAGTTGCGGTACGATAATGTTGTTGTTGTTGTTGTGGTCTTCAGTCCTGAGACTGGTTTGATGCAGCTCTCCATGCTACTCTATCCTGTGCAAGCTTCTTCATCTCCCAGTACCTACTGCAACCTACATCCTTCTGAATCTGCTTAGTGTACTCATCTCTCGGTCTCCCTCTACGATTTTTACCCTCCACACTGCCCTCCAACGCTAAATTTGCGATCCCCTGACGCCTCAGAACATGTCCTACCAACCGATCCCTTCTTCTAGTCAAGTTGTGCCACAAACTTCTCTTCTCCCCAATCCTATTCAATACCTCCTCATTAGTTACGTGATCTATCCATCTTATCTTCAGTATTCTTCTGTAGCACCACATTTCGAAAGCTTCTATTCTCTTCTTGTCCAAACTAGTTATCGTCCGTGTTTCACTTCCATACATGGCTACACTCCAAAAAAATATTTTCAGAAATGACTTCCTGACACTTAAATCTATATTCGATGTTAACAAATTTCTCTTCTTCAGAAACGCTTTCCTTGCCATTGCCAGTCTACATTTTATATCCTCTCTACTTCGACCATCATCCGTTATTTTACTTCCTAAATAGCAAAACTCCTTTACTACTTTAAGCGTCTCATTTCCTAATCTAATTCCCTCAGCATCACCCGATTTAATTGGACTACATTCCATTATCCTCGTTTTGCTTTTGTTGATGTTCATCTTATATCCTCCTTTCAAGACACTGTCCATTCCGTTCAACTGCTCTTCCAAGTCCTTTGCCGTCTCTGACAGAATTACAATGTCATCGGCGAACCTCAAAGTTTTTACTTCGTCTCCATGAATTTTAATACCTACTCCAAATTTTTCTTTTGTTTCCTTTACTGCTTGCTCAATATACAGATTGAATAACATCGGGGAGAGGCTACAACCCTGTCTCACTCCTTTCCCAACCACTGCTTCCCTTTCATGCCCCTCGACTCTTATGACTGCCATCTGGTTTCTGTACAAATTGTAAATAGCCTTTCGCTCCCTGTATTTTACCCCTGCCACCTTTAGAATTTGAAAAAGAGTATTCCAGTCAACATTGTCAAACGCTTTCTCTAAGTCTACAAATGCTAGAAACGTAGGTTTGCCTTTTCTTAATCTTTCTTCTAAGATAAGTCGTAAGGTCAGTATTGTCTCACGTGTTCCAACATTTCGACGGAATCCAAACTGATCCTCCCCGAGGTCCGCATCTACCAGTTTTTCCATTCGTCTGTAAAGAATTCGCGTTAGTATTTTGCAGCTGCGACTTATTAAACTGATAGTTCGGCAATTTTCACATCTGTCAGCACCTGCTTTCTTTGGGATTGGAATTATTATATTCTTCTTGAAGTCTGAGGGTATTTCGCCTGTCTCATACATCTTGCTCACCAGCTGGTAGAGTTTTGTCATGACTGGCTCTCCCAAGGCCGTCAGTAGTTCTAATGGAATGTTGTCTACTCCGGGGGCCTTGTTTCGACTCAGGTCTTTCAGTGCTCTGTCAAACTCTTCACGCAGTATCGTATCACCCATTTCGTCTTCATCTACATCCTCTTCCATTTCCGTAATATTGTCCTCAAGTACATCACCCTTGTATAAACCTTCTATATACTCCTTCCACCTTTCTGCCTTCCCTTCTTTGCTTAGAACTGGGTTGCCATCTGAGCTCTTGATATTCATACACGTGGTTCTCTTCTCTCCAAAGGTCTCTTTAATTTTCCTGTAGGCAGTATCTATCTTACCCCTAGTGAGATAAGCCTCTACATCCTTACATTTGTCCTCTAGCCATCCCTGTTTAGCCATTTTGCACTTCCTGTCGATCTCATTTTTGAGACGTTTGTATTCCTTTTTGCCTGCTTCATTTACTGCATTTTTATATTTTCTCCTTTCATCAATTAAATTCAATATTTCTTCTGTTACCCAAGGATTTCTAGCAGCCCTTGTCTTTTTACCTACTTTATCCTCTGCTGTCTTCACTACTTCATCCCTCAGAGCTACCCATTCTTCTTCTACTGTATTTCTTTCCCCTATTCCTGTCAATTGTTCCCTTATGCTCTCCCTGAAACTCTGTACAACCTCTGGATCTTTCAGTTTATCCAGGTCCCATCTCCTTAATTTCCTACATTTTTGCAGTTTCTTCAGTTTTAATCTACAGGTCATAACCAATAGATTGTGGCCAGAGTCCACATCTGCCCCTGGAAATGTCTTACAACTTAAAACCTGGTTCCTAAATCTTTGTCTTACCATTATATAATCTATCTGATACCTTTTAGTATCCCCAGGGTTCTTCCACGTATAGCTGCATGTCCTCGGGAAAAATTACGGCTGTAGTTTCCCCTTGCTTTCAGCCGTTCGCAGTACCAGCACAGCAACGCCGTTTTGGTTAATGTTGCAAGGCCAGATCAGTCAATCATCCAGACTGTTGCCCCTGCAACTACTGAAAAGGCTGCTGCCCCTCTTCAGGAACCACACGTTTGTCTGGCCTCTCAACAGATACCCCTCCGCTGTGGTTGCACCTACGGTACGGCCATCTGTATCGCTGAGGCACTCAAGCCTCCCCACCAACGGCAAGGTCCATGGTTCATGGGGGGGGGGGGGGGGGGGGGTACGATAATAGTGGTAGATATATTTAGATTTGGCAGTACGTGCCGTCATCAATAACAGCAGAAATAGTTGTGGTGATGGTAGGTTATATTGTACTGACTGTAACAATACTTATTGTAACATTAGCTGGCTACATATAGAAAAAAAAATTTCTGTTGACAGCAGTAATTTGCGTAATATAGTCCGTGTCTAAGTTATAAGTGTCAGACTACAATCTAACAAATAAATAAATAAAACATCTAAATAAAATGTCCAAATGCCAACATAATCATGATATTCGAGCTTATAACCTTAACATGTGGAATGAAACATTGCCACTAAGCTCCCAAGATTCACAAACTCACTCACATATTTCCCAAACGGGATATTCTGAGAGTTATAAAGCAACGAAAAGCTCAATAAAATTACATAATAAAACACAACATTGTTCAGAAGATGTAATAAGACAGAAGTTACACATTAAGAAAAAAGGTGTAAACCAGAAAAAAAATCGTGCAACAGTAAATTAGCTACTATGGGATTGGTTAGCTATCGGTGCCTTATGAGCCTGATGGGGAATACAAGTGTTGAAAAGCGATAGAGGAACTGTTATTTCACACGACATAAAATAGTGAAGAGTTTTTTCAGCTACGTTCGTTAGCCGTACGTTTACCTTCCCTCGTGGAGGTAGTGTGTTCCTGCGATACTCACTTTGTGATTCATATTCGTAGACAAGATTTTCCGTCTAGGCCGTACATGTCAACTGAAGTACCAAAGTATCTCGAGTAGCTTAGCGTTATCATCCATGAAAAGGAAGGCGGGAAGAACTAAACTTTTGAAAAATCTGCACATATGGCTTAAATGCCTCACCTGTGTGCCTTATGTTCCTCTGATCACAATGAAGATGTGAAGCTCTGTATGTATATTCAACATTATACCTCTTCCCAACCAGACTGGTACTGCCACTACATTGGTATATTTCACGTTTATTCCTACCATTTTCCCTCCAAATGAATTAGTTACGAGAAACATTAATTGAAATGAAGCACAATTCATCTGCGACCATTGCTTTTCATAATTCATTCATTATTTTGAAGATTATCTACTCATTGGTTCAGTCACGAAACTGTCATCTGAGGCACACACTGACGCACGTACGGCATACAGAACAATTGCCTCTTGCTTCCTACACGAAGTTTGCAACAAAACTTTAACAACTCAGGCACTTGTAATCTCTGCAGATATTTGACGTGCCTTTAGCACAGCACGTTGCGTATGTTGTAGAGTGGGAACACTTGGTTGAAAATATAGCAGGCTACGTCTCTATTGACCTCGGCGGCGGAGGAACGTTCAACTTCAGGGCTCCTTTCAAATTCTAACGGCCTACATCGAACATATTTGGAGGTCTTCCCTTCCTCAGCAACTACGAATATGTTTTTATTTCATATGACATTACTTAAACGTTATACCCCTGAAAAATCAGTGTCTCGTTTTTCTTTATTCTGCCAGTACTTTTCTACAGTTAGATTTTGCTGCACAGTCATATATTGAAGAAAAGATTCTATTTACTTTTGGTGTTCATATCCGTTGCTCTCTCCGTGTGTCCATTTCCATCATTGGGGTAAAGTGTTCTTCTCTGAAATTTAATAGCTTCTTTTATCGTTTAATACTATTCGTCTTCTAGGTTTTCACGTGTTTGAAGAGATTATCTCTGTTTATTACTCTTCACTATTTCTGACACTGAGCGCTTTTTTCTTAAACTAAATAGTGACGCCGTAAAATTATCAGTTACTTAGAAGTCTTGTGCATCCGTTTTTGATGCTGCCTAGTTACTTAGAGTTATATTATTGTGTACATATGTCAGGCGTATTGGCTTTCTTTTGGAACTGGTTTGTTATTTGCGTTGCTACTTCCGCGGTGATCTCTGCTGTAAGTGCACTGCTTATATTAAATTGCAATTGTAAGCTTGATAGAATTTTATCGGAATTTATATCATACTCATAGTAAAATGGAAATTCTGTGTGGCTATGGCCTCCCGCTGGGAAGACCGTTCGCCACCACTTCGGCGACTTGCGTGCCGATGGTGATGAAATAATGATGGTGAGGACAACACAACATCCAGTCCCTGAGACTAGAAAATCTCCGACCCAGCCGGGAATCGAACCAGGGCCGTTAGATATTACAGTCCGTCGCTCTGACCACTCAGCTACCATTTTTTTAAATATCATTTTGTTTGCGTGTGTTCGTTTCATCGTCTCGGGGCGGACGTCGTAAGACGTCCGGTTATATTCGTTGTTGATCGATTAACTCAGTTTGTTTATTACAGAGGGCAGCTAACCCTCTGACCGAACACGCTGAGCTACCGTGCCGGCGCTAGCTGGGGCGAACATACTCATAGTAATTAATTTAGTAAGGATATTTAGGATCTGTGGTTAGATTTACAGGGTGTCAAGTGAAGGTTTCCCTAATTTAAAAATTAAATGTCATGAAAACTAAGATCGATATACGAGTGCAACAAACGGTATCTTAATTATGAAAGCTCTAAGGATTTTATACAGAAGTTTCAAAATAGTTCGAAAAGCTGCTTACCGTTGGCACTGTAATTGCGATACAAGAGGAATGAATCACGTATTCCGTTGAACAAAGTGTTTTTCCGTTACCACAAGCTAGAACATAGTCCTACGGCACGAAGGCGCAGTTTTCAGACACGATTAAATGTTTCAAAATTACCCGATGCGAAAACCATAAACAAACTCCTCGCCAAATTCCAACGGACATGCAGTGTGGCTGATGATGTGGCAGAGAATGTTGGCCCCAGGCAAACTGTAACTACTCCTGAAAATGTCGCCACAGTTTCTGGAATTATTCAGCATAATTCAAGGAGATGCGTCGGATGAACTGCAGCAGAAACTGGTTTGAATCGTTCCCGCACGCAGAAATTACTGAGAAAAATACCATACATATCTCTACTCAAGATCCATAGTCCCCAGGCCATACCTGTACGAGCTTTGTGATGGAGGGCTCCCTGTGTAAACCAGATTCCCACACCGATTGTTAATGAAGGATCTGATGTTGGCTGAATCATGTTCACAGATGAAGTACACTTCCATCTGAAGGAAGATACGAATAAACAAAACTGGCGATTATGGGGTTCCGAAAAATCCCGTTCGTGTGAGGTGCAACCACTGTTACGTTACGTTTCAATGTTGGAACATTGTGTCGCCACACAGCTAGCGTTGGAAGATCGATTAGGCACGGAATGTTTCATGCAAAACTAGGATAGACCACATCACAACGACCAGGTGTTTCACTTTCTTGATGAATACTTCGAAAACTAACTTATTGGACTGCATTATTGCAAATTTACTGCCGCAGGGAAGGCTTGGCCTCCATATTCATCCGACATGAGTCCTTGTGACTAATTCTTACGAGACACATTGAAAGACACTGGCTTCCGCATCCATTCCACCACTCTGGGCAAGCTATAATCGGCGACCTATATGTTATGTGAATCCATTTCCGTTGAGAGACTACAGCACATGATCGAAAATTTTCCCGATCGTCAGTACTGCGAGTGGTGGACATTAGGAAAATATTGTGTTGAGGTCGAGTTTATTATGCACGCTGCTACTGTACGAAGTTCACTGCGTACAGCGCCATCCCTTAGCAGCTTTTCGCATTATTTTGAAACTTCTGTATGACTTCTGTACAACATTTTTACAGATTTCATGCTAAACATGTCTTTCGTTGGACTCGTCCATCGATCTTAGTTTTCGTGATTTTTAATTTTGAAATCATTATTCCTTCACGGGATATCCTTTGTCAGCTAGCGAAAAATGGAAGTTTTAATGATTAGATACATCGTAGCATTAAGCAAGGGCTATCAGTGGATGAAAAGAAGTGATCGTGTGAACAAGAGGAGGAAAAATTTTTAGGGAACAGGCTGCGTGCAGAGGCTGCGGCGCTGCTCGTGGAATAATAACACCGCATTTTCCGGTCGGCGCGCTTGTGGTTAAGAGGGGCTGCAACCCTGCCCCAGCGACACAACCGTGCCGCTGCCACACGTGTCGACTACAGAAAGCGAGCATGTTATCAGCTTAATAAATGTCCATTTAAGTGATACTGATGCAGCTGTTTTCATTGTATTTAGGTTATACGAATAGGAGCCAGATCAGGAAAATTCTGCAGGCTGTATTATTAACCAGTTATGAATTTGAAACGATTCTTCGCACTGGTTTCTTGTTTCCAGGGCATATCAATTTTAAAAATAGGTAAACATTATGTTCGCACAATTTACATATATATGACGTACAAAATTTCTTATAAGTTAGCGTAACACTATCACCACATTCGCACGCTGTCTTACGAGAAATTTTTGTACGCCATATATAAACGGCTACAGTAAAAGCATCTCTAGCAGAAGGAGCAACAGCCTGGATAACTGACCGATATGGATTTGTAAAATTAACCGACATGCCCTTTCTATACTAGTACTGCGAAGGGCTGAAAATAAATGCAACCTAGACCCCTTATTTTCCCCCCGAGCACCTGCAGCTCCACAGTATGGCTTGTAGGGATAAAATGGTTACCCATTCGGATCTCCCATTACGGACTACTCAGGAGGATGCTGTCATTAAGAAAAATCAAAGTTAATGTTCTAGGGGCCGGAGTGGACGATGTTACGTCCATTAATGAGGTAGATAGGTTAGAGAATTTAAAAAGGGAAATGGATAGTACGGTTGCAGGAAGGACAGGACTTCGTCAGGTCAGTAAGGGGTTATCGACACCAAATGCAACAGGGGTAATGTAGAAATAGTTTTAATAATGAATAAGAAAATAGAAATGCGGGTAAGCCACTATGTACAGCATAGTGAACGCGTTATGAGAGCCAAGATAGAGCAGACGCACACTACTCACCATAAAAGCATAAAATTGTTGAAGAGATTGAAAGAATGTGTGAGGAGACGAAAGAAATAATTCAGATAGACAAAGGAGAAAAAAATTTAATTATGGTGAGTGACTCAAATCTCGTAGTAGGAAAGGGAACGGAAGGGAAAAGAGTAGACGTACGTGGACCGGAGGAAAGCAATGAAGGAGATAGCGATCTGATAGAATTTTGCTCTTGGACATGATTTAATCATTGTTAACACTTGGGTTAAGAATCATGAAAAAGATTTCATACTTGGAAGAGGCCAGGGGACACTAGAAGTTTTCGGATTGACTATGTAATCATAAGACAGATATTTCTAAAGAAGATTTTAAATTTTAATAGGTGCAGACCATAATTTGTTGGTTATGAACTAAGCAATAAAACTGCAAAAAATTCAAAACGGTAGGAAATCAAGGAAATGGGACCTCCATAAATTGTAGGAAGCAGAAGTATCTGAGAATTTCAGACAATCAAGTGAAACAGGGGAGAGAGAATGCAATAGAATTCGAAGTGGTAGCTTTCAGAGAGGAAACAGTGAAGGCTGCAGAGGACAACAAAGGTAAAAGGGCCTAGTAGAATCCGTGGGTAACGCTGGACAGGGCCTAGATATGAGGTAATGGATCGAAATGACGAAAGTAAAAAATATAAAATGTAGCAAATGAAACAGGTGAATGGGGATAGACGTGTCTAAAAACTGAGTCTCACAGGAAGAGCACAATGGCTAAATAGGAATGACTGGAGGAGAATTAGGCAAGACAGTAAAACTATGAGTGATTATTATCCATTTAACACTTATTTCTCCATGATTTTCAGCTCATATTCTGTTTACATTGCTGGAAAAATGCGAATTTGTTATACCTTTCCGGAATCTCGGAAATGTCTAATTTCATTTGGTGTATGAACATTACATTTTGGTTGAAAAGACGTGCGACCTAATATTTAACCGAAAACGTACCTTTTCAAACATTTTTTTGGTGAGTCGCAACTTTGAAAAATCACAGAAGCCATACCGTAACTAAGTTAATAACCTCCTTTTTACAGTTTGGAGATACAACCAGTCTCCACTTACAGGCGGATTTTGGTTACTTTCTAATCAATCATTGTCTCGTAATAGTGTCGGATGAAGAGTGCCTCAATTCGCCTAATGGTGGGCGCATGAACAAGAAGAAAAATGTAAATTGATGTATTTAAGAGCTGTTCCATAAAATTTCGGGCGTGCAGCTGCACAAATTTAGATTCTTCTTCTAGTATTTCGACTGAATACTGACCGGCCATCTTCAGAGTGAGCGTAGGTGACTAACGCTCCAGCCCTTGCTCCATCCTTTTTCACCAGAGGATCGAACCACTGCGTATGCGGCCAAATATACACAAGGCGCCAGAGACATTGATAGGTAGCAAAGAGGTGTACCATATGCATATATCACTCCACACAGTGATATCGATGTGTCACGGGAGCTGCACCATCGTGACGTCTTTGTGATTTAATTACAGATATTGTCCGATCCCATGATTGGTCCAAGCTTAAGTCACTACCTCCATTAGTTAAATTCGTCGCTGTCATAATTTTAAGACAGAAATATACACAAAGCTCTAACACGGCGGGTTTAATTTATTTATTTTTGCGTCTTAATGCTCTGCGCGCTCCCGGTTGCTCTATTGCCGGGGCTCTGAACAGCATTTCCATTTTCTTGTTCATTGTTGCAGTGCTTGTATCGGGGCTTCCAGTCAGATTGAAAATAGCCGTGCTGCCATTCTTTGTTGTGTACATGAGTGACACTGTCCTCGTGATAAAATAAGTTGCCTTCTACTTTTACGAAACCATGCATTATTTCCCGTATTCTGAAAAGACCATAGTGATCACTACGTGCGCCTAATCTGAGGCCGGAAACGGAACAGTTCTGTATCACAAATCCAGTACAGATAACTCGTGAATATCTTGGTATTAATGAAAGTACAATAAAGCGAATTCCGAGAGCTTTCCTGATTTAGAATGGGCATTAAGGACCAATATTAAGAGCATCTTATATTGCGCCACCATCAAGCACACAAGCTTGGGTTTCGAAGGAAAAAAGTGAAAAAGTCTACCGATAACTCTGCGTCCCTCTAAACACACGGGGATAACGTTAAATTACGATCATCAAGCGGACTAATGGGTGGGTGTTCTGTTTATTCCAACGATGTAGGCCATTTCTGCCATATACATTAATTCTTATGGCCGTCACATTAAGCTACAAAGCAGCAATGTGTATTGGTTCGCAGCCTGAGTTATAGCTAAATCTAACACAATGCGGAATATTCCTCGTTCGATGTCAAAAGCTACGTGTCATTACGTTAGGTGATAATATCCGAAATGCCAAACAGGGGACAAATAACTTTGTGAACATTTATAACATATGGATTAGAGATATGGTATGTTAAAACTTCTTGTGTACGCCTGTGTAGAAGACTTTCAGTGGGAAAGAGATAACAGAGTAAACTCTACGGCAAGTGTGATTTATCTAGATAAACACATACAGGGTGTTCCAGGAGGAATGGTCATTATTCAGGATATGACATTAACGATCATTCGAAGGAAAAAATTTAATATGGATCTATGCATATTTCCGAATGGTTTCCGAAATAGAAAACATTTAATGTAAATTGCTATTTTGATTTCTGTCTTATTCAATCCATTTTCAGGTTTACACATGTAGACATACATAGCAGATAGTGAACATTACAACATACGTTTTACAAAGTATAGATTAAAAATACGTATTTTTGACACATTCACCAATAAGCATTATCGTACACGTCACATCATAGTGGTTGTACAGTCCACAACAAATGTTCTAATGTTTCACAATCAACTTCACTGCATTTGTACACTCTTTTGAGAATATGCTGTGTTGCTTGTCTGAGTGTTTCTGCTCGTTCTTTAAGGAGGGCAACAGCGTCCATAATGCGACCAAGCAGTTCCTCTTGCGTATTCACTTTCCGACTGTACACCTCAGACTCCATCCAGTAATATAAACAAAACTCTAACTGCGTAAGTACAGGCGAACTTAATGTCCAGTTAACTATACTAGAACGGCCAATTAAGCGATTAGGGTAAGTGCAACTGAGATGTTCCGTCACACTGGTAAAACATCGTAAGCCATTCAGCGTAGGAAATATTACAATATGAATTTTCTTGCTTCAAATAAGAGTTCCTGTAACACCCCTGAATATTTACCATTCCTCCGGGAACACCCTACATATTCCTGAGCCACTGTACGGTGCACGGAAGGGGATGCTTTGTACCAACATCAGTCATAATCTGCCTTTTTCCACTGTCGTATGTGTTCTCGCATATGCCCTAATCGCTCTAACCTTATTTTCATACTGCCTAAGCGAAGTCTGCGATGGAAGGAGAACAACAGTTTCAAGCTCCTCTTAGAATACTGGGTCCCAAATGTACACAACTGAGTCTCATGAGAGCAACGATGCCTATTTAAAATGAATCTCATTCAAGCTTCTTGAACATCTCCATTATGTTTTGGTATGGACTGTATTGATCTATCGACCCTCGGAATACTGTCTGAGTATTTGTTCAATGTGTACTATTACGCTTCCTTTATCAAATAGTTCATAGACTAACACGTTGTATGTGCTTTCCTTTACACGCGCAAAGCGCTTCCCCAAGCTATATCAACAAATCGAACACTTGGATTCACCATTACTTGCACTAATTTCACTCGGTAGTTCTACTACATATTGCTCCGTAGTATTACCACGAGTACTTAAACGCCGAGAATTTAGAAATCATTCGCACCCTTTGACACAGAGTAACACTAAGCGCAGACAGTTTGGGTGCACAAATCCCGTCCTACGGCGTAGAGGGGTGGCGACAGGAAGGACATCCGGCCATCCTCTACAACTAAAATTGCCATATCAGGAAATTAACATGCCGGTCCAGTAAAGATACGGACGAAGGGCACGAAAAATAAAATATTTGTTGGAAGGGTGCTGGGAAGGCGCAGTCATCTGTAGCGAAATCGCATATGAGACGCTAGTGCTACCAGTTCTAGAGTATTATTCCAGTGTTTCGACTACGTATCAAGTTGACATGATAACAGAACCCTCGGAAGAAAGACAATGTAGTTCTTGCGAAGCCCTCTTTGATAAATTTAGGGAGACTATATTCTTGGAAGTCTGTGGGACAGTTATGCTGACACCATGAAGTGTCTCCCATAGTGATAGTGAAAAATAAAATTACAGCGATTAGGGAGCATACAGAGCCATGTAGGTAGTAATTTTTCCTTGATTTACTTGCGAATGAAGTAGAACAGAATTTCAATAACATTTATACCAAGTACCCTTCGTTATACAATGTACAACGTCTTTTGGAGGATATATGTAGATTTACTTGCTGATGCTATTACGGTCTGCCTCTCTATACCAGGTGACTATGTCCTGTGCTACGGAAATGAGTCGAGGCAGAACAGTCAGTATCAAACAGTTACTCAGTAGTCACCCATACATTCTCCAAACACTCTGAGTCTTATAACTTTTCCAAAGTGCTCTGCATTCATATTTCCCATTTGATACATTACCTCAGTATTTAATAGTTTTTTTTCTCGTATTTTTTCTATTCCTTTTCTTTCCACCACTTTATTACACAATGGCGCAGACATAGTAGGAAACCACAGGCTTTATATGGTCTCTGGTCCTTGTGTTTTGGAAAAATCAAAAATGATTCAAATGGCTCTGAGCTCTATGAGACTTAACTTCTGAGGTCATTCGTCCCCTAGAATTTAGAACTACTTAAACCTAACTAACCTAAGGACATCACACACATCAATGCCCGAGGCAGGATTCGAACCTGCGACCGTAGTGGTAGCGCGGTTCCAGACTGTAGCGCCTAGAACAGCTCGGTCACCTCGGCCGGATTGGAAACATCATGTGTGTTTTTTTAACAGAATATTCGATGTAATTTGTATGTAAAATACTGAACATGATTTATGTAGCCACTCCCTTTCAACAACACACACACACACACACACACACACACACACACACACACACACACACACACACACACAGACACACACACAAACGCTCGCACACATAGAGTGCGAGAGAGAGGACATGTTCCGGAAAGCGGCAGCTGTGAACCGTTCTCCGCACGTAATGCAGTAATCAATACCCTCATTAAAGTAAAGTGATCCCTCGCTCTGTGGCTGGCGATCACAGTAATTTGGAATTTAATTGCCTCATTGCAGCATAACACATCGCTACACAAAGTGGTTTCAAAGTCGTTTAAACGCATGACATATGGTACACTCACTTCGAAAACAAAATTACGCATCAGCGTTAAACTTCCTTTAGACAGAAAAACATACCTTGAATAACCTATTTTGGTATTATGATTCAATCAAAAGAAAATGTACGTCACCATAATAACGGTCACTATTATCACCAAGGCAACGTTTCGAGGTTCAGGACGTCAAGCAGGTTTTCGGTTCTAGTATTTGCTGTATATCTCCAATGGACTTGTGTGCAGAGGTGTAACATGTTTTGAAGGCGTTTCTCCATTCGTATTTTTCGTGGACTACGCAATGGTTGCTTCTTCCCGGAACAAAATAGGTAATCTCTACAAGTCACCATTGGATCGTCTACCTGAACAATACGACCCGCATACACAAAATGTCTGCTTCTCATGAGGACTAAGATATTTAGACTGTATGAATTCATCAAACTTTAGACTCTCTTGGATCCGTCTTTGTCCAGAAATGCATCTTTTAGCGAACCCAAGATTTTCCATAAGGTTTCTCACCAACAAATGATGAGATCACTCTTGCGCTCGAGATCCTATATCAACAGACTATGACTTGTTTGATTAACGTTATGTTTATCTGGACGCTGACTGTGTGCCCGAAGGACAAATTTAGGGAGTATTTCAAGCTTGATTGGATCCTCACGTTCAGATCTGTTTTGTATCAAGCTCCCACTGTGAAAATTACTCCCACATGCTTAAATTATCTTACTTGTTTATAGGGGCTTCCCATGCATTACTTGAGGGAGTGGCGCTGTAGTGGCATTCTGAAACTCTAGCCATCATTTCTTCTTTCGTTTTTTAATTATTCTCCTAGCCTTTGTCCACTCTACACAAAATACAGCAAGATTTTCGGCTATGGAGATACAATTCAACCTTCGCATTACCTCACGATAACGCTTATTACATCAAGGGACAGGACACTTACTATGTTTTCATGATGATTTTGAGATGAATGTGTCAGTGGCCTGATGGATAAGTGGCATAATGTAATCTATAAATTCCCTGACGCTTTCAGGCAGGAAACAGGCAACTCGTTGTGAAACATCCATTCAGAATTTCTGATCAACTGGCTCGAAGACATCGTTTCGGGATATACTCTGTCTCTCAGTTGAATCCAGATGGGAATATGGTCGCTGCCACGCAAGGCATGATCCACATCCTACTGATCTGTGTCTGAAAGAGTATGTGAGCTGATAAAGAGGTCTATTGCTGTAAACTACCCTGTAGTACTGAGATGTGTTGCATGAACCATATTCATCAATATAACATCCTCTGTTTCTGCAAGACTCTGAATTATTCGAGCCATGGATCTGATAGTGGTACATCTTCAAAGAGCACTCTGTGCACTGAAGTATTCTAAAAGAAGAATGGGACAGGGAAGTTCAACAATAATTTCTTTAAGGATCCAACCGTCTACAGGCTCGTGTAATTTGAGGTACACAGAGGACATCGTGACATTAACATGGACACAAACTGTGTCAGCTACAACTTGCAGTCCTGTTGTTATGAGTACAAGTGAGAAGTGATACTGTCCTTGACGATCACGACCACCC
The DNA here is from genome assembly GCF_023897955.1 of Schistocerca gregaria. Lineage (NCBI taxonomy): Eukaryota > Metazoa > Arthropoda > Insecta > Orthoptera > Acrididae > Schistocerca > Schistocerca gregaria. Next base: position 281,980,373 of record NC_064931.1, read on the forward strand.
CACCATTCGCTCTGTCACCAACAAGGTGGCCTCTCCTGTGGAGGTTATAGCCTCCTAGCACAGAAGCATCATGATTTTTAAAATATGTCTCAAAAATGGTTCAAATGGCTCTGAGCACAATGGAACTTAACATCTCAGGTCATCAGTCCCCTAGAACTTAGAACTACTTAAACCTAACTAACCTAAAGACATCACAAACACCCATGCCCGAGGCAGGATTCGAACCTGCGACCGTAGCGGTCACGCGGTTCCAGAATGATGCGCCTAGAACCACTCGGCCACCAGGCGCCTGCTAAAACATGTCTTTTTTTTTTTTTTTTTTTTTTTTTACAAGGAGTCTCAATTTCTCCACTTGTGTCCTAAACACATTAATATTCCGCTGAAGGATCTAAGCCGTTACAGCGCTGTATCTTTCTTTTCTTTGGGCAAGAACCACGTGCCTATCACATGCGGTGGAGTGGGGGTGAAAAGGAAGGATAGGCTACGATGCGTGAATGCCCAGACTTAATTCATCTAGTATCTCAGAATGATACCACTTAAGTGACTTGCAACCAACCTTATACATAATTTATAACTTTGTGCCAGTATGGTTAGCCAGCGACTGATTAGGAGCAGTGTAGACGATTGCCTATTTTTTCTTAGAGGCATCTAGGTCCATGATGTTCTTTTGATCCTTCTGGCAGAAGCACATCTGACAGGTAGCGAGTCACTTTGTTTTGGACTGCCATCTCCATTTATTGTCTGGTGATCATTTCTGTGGGGGCAAGAACCACGTGCCTATCACATGCGGTGGAGTGGGGGTGAAAAGGAAGGATAGGCTACGATGCGTGAATGCCCAGACTTAATTCATCTAGTATCTCAGAATGATACCACTTAAGTTACTTGCAACCAACCTTATACATAATTTATAACTTTGTGCCAGTATGGTTAGCCAGCGACTGATTAGGAGCAGTGTAGACGATTGCCTATTTTTTCTTAGAGGCATCTAGGTCCATGATGTTCTTTTGATCCTTCTGGCAGAAGCACATCTGACAGGTAGCGAGTCACTTTGTTTTGGACTGCCATCTCCATTTATTGTCTGGTGATCATTTCTGTGGGGGCAAGAACCACGTGCCTATCACATGCGGTGGAGTGGGGGTGAAAAGGAAGGATAGGCTACGATGCGTGAATGCCCAGACTTAATTCATCTAGTATCTCAGAATGATACCACTTAAGTGACTTGCAACCAATCTTATACATAATTTATAACTTTGTGCCAGTATGGTTAGCCAGCGACTGATTAGGAGCAGTGTAGACGATTGCCTATTTTTTCTTAGAGGCATCTAGGTCCATGATGTTTCTTTGATCCTTCTGGCAGAAGCACATCTGACAGGTAGCGAGTCACTTTGTTTTGGACTGCCATCTCCATACTTACTTTTAGATAAGGCTTCTTTTGTACTTGTTTTGTGGCTGCCTGCTTTGATGCTTCTTAACCCTTCTTCTGCTTTGATGCTTCTTAACCCTTCTTGCGTTTGCAACTAAAATTGCACGTACATGTTGATTCAATAGAAGTTGTTTACGTTGAAACATATATTTTAGATATCGGTTTCTAAACAAAGAAAGAATAACTGTTGACAAAGAGGAGGTTTAGTCAGTTTCAATCGTTTTTAGGCTTCTGAGTAAGGGATCCGTTTTGTTAATTTTATCTATTGACTATTCTCTCCTAAATGAATTAATTTATACATACTGATGGAGATGGGCACTCAGTACCAGATATGGATTGCCTGTCCGCATTTTTCGCGCGTTGCTTTTCCGCTAAAATGCATTATCGAATGGGTGGAACAATTGCGCTTGAAGTAGCACATGCCGTACCAAATGTAAGGGCCAACAATAAGTCGAAAGACGTTGGCCGTCGTGATACACTTGGATATCTTCTCTAGCTCTCCAGTATATCATCTTGTTATTTGTCTTACACTGACGATTCTCTATGACACATGTTTAATTCTGAGATGTCTTTTTCCACTATATCTCGTGTCTATAACCTTCCTTAAGTTGACACAGTAGTGCACCTAAATATGTCATATTCTTCCAATTTTTCTAATTCCCTTATTAGTTTCATCTGATTTAATCTATCAGTTTTAACAGAGTCGTTTTACAAATGTGAGGATACCAGGAAGTCCATCTGAAAGAGCGGCTTTTCTCCAATCATTCCGTCCTTAGATTTTATGCGAAGAAAGACAATCTGGCACATGAACTGTGTCTATTTACAAATCAGGAGAAGTAACTTCACTCAACCTGATTGTGATGGGTTTTCGACACTCGCTGCGGTCGACAAAAACCACGGGGATATTCATGGTTGTTGTAGGGTCCATTTGAGTTCCACAAACTGCTAGAAAGGAACTAGTCGATCCAGGACGCAAGTGGCCCAAAAGTTCTGCATTAACGACAGTTTAATCTCAACAGTCATTCACCTGTAGCGTCACGAACAATACGTTCAATTTACGAGGTATTCTAACACTGTGGATTTGGTTGGGCGCCAAGTGGCTGGCAAGCTGCTGTGAAGTGGATGGGTCAGGTAGGTAAGCAGGCAGTGTGGAGCATTCCGAGTCACTGTGGGAAGCCATGAAACAAGCTGCGATGCTATCTTGTGGGGCGATGTGCAGTCGCAACTGAGAATTCTCGTGACGATTGAGAGACCCTTGCCGCCAGATGTTAATAAACGCTTAGAAGTATTGCCAGGCCCTCATTGTGCTAAAGGTAAAAGCCTCGATTATTCACTAAAAACATGAAAACCACGTCCAAAAGAGCTACAGAATATCTAATGACGGTATTAAAATAGCAATAAAGAGAGGACTTCGCTGAAATTATTACCATCCTTATATATTAAATGTTATCAGAGCTACGAAACAGAGTATATGAAACACTTTGTAAATTCAATAATAAAAGCTACATACATGCTACATACGTGTGAGACACACAGCTGGACTGGTCTTGATGCCAGCCATAAAACTGACCATATTTACGTTATTGTTGAACGGCTGCACAAATGCCTAGACTATAAAAATGTTTGTATGCATTTATGTTACACGTCTCTTCCTAAACAACTTAATCGATTTCAGCTAAATTCGATACACATGTCATTTATTGTCTGGTGATCATTTCTGTGGGGGCAAGAACCATGTACCTATCACATGCGGTGGAGTGGGGGTGAAAAGGAAGGATAGGCTACGATGCGTGAATGCCCAGACTTAATTCATCTAGTATCTCAGAATGATACCACTTAACTGACTTGCAACCAACCTTATACATAATTTATAACCTTTAAGAAACTTTTTCTCGCTGACCACCATCACAAAATGATGAAAAACATAAGTTTATCGCTTACTACTACCTTTTCTCTTTCGATGCAGTAAAACTACCACATCATGCATGACGTTTTAATTTATTACTTCTTTGCTACTACCTCTATTCGCAACACATTTCGCACACACTATCTAAATATGACACTGAAAGTACCTTCAGAAATGTATCACTGTAAGACACAATGTTCAGGAGATATGTCGTCGTAAAGACTTAGCTTCGTGAAAACGAAACTGCAGGAAGAAATTCGCTAGAGATATAGATGAAATATGTGTACAAATGTGTGTGAAATACGTTAAATGCATGTGACACGTGAGTACTCTGGCAAAGCCGTGGGTAAGAAGCTCCTTCTAAGCCCTGGGGCCTAATTGAACCAAACTTACTGCACATGTAACATACTATAATTAAATAAATATTGTTGAGGTGGGAGAGATAACTTGGTGATGGAGAGAGAAGGTGGGGAGGAGGTGATGGACAGAGAGGGGGACAGAGAAGATGGAACAGGTGGGGAAGGAGAAAATGAACAGAGAAAGAGAACAGGATAATACGATTGCGGACAGTGGGGAAGAGGAGTTGGACAGAGATAGTAGGGAGGGTATGGACAGAGAGAGGGGAATGAGACAATTGACAGAGAGAGGTAGGATAGGAGTTTGACAGAGAGAGGGGGAGGATGAGTTAGACAGAGAGAGAAAGGAGGAAAGAGATTGACTTAGTGTGTGGAGATGAACTTAGAGGGGCGAATAAGATATGGAATTAGAGACAGAGAGAGAGAGAGAGAGAGAGAGAGAGAGGGGGGGGGGGAAGGAAGTTATGGACAGATGCAGGAGGGAGGACAAATGGACAGAGAGTAGGGGGAGGAGCAGATGGATAAAGAGAGCGAGATGGAGCAAATGGGCCGGGAGAAGGGCAGGATGAGATGGACAAAACGTGGAGGGAGGAGAACATGGACAGAGGAAGTAGGAGATGGACTAACATGAGACTGGTATAAATACATACGTGAACAATGCTGGGTACTCCGATAGTTTGTTATAAATGAATTAATTTATGTTTGAGACAATGGTGCCAAGACAAGGAGTTTCCCACAGATATACTACAGATTTGCATCAGTATGAATAATCTGTCCTGTTACCCCGATTTGCTTACGTTTCTTTAATCAGCTTCTAGTAAGTTAATATTTGTAACATTACTATTTGAGCAACATAACACTGCAGCGGCAAGCACAATAAAGACATCTGTTTCAATGGCTCTTTGACTTTCTTTTTATGATGTAAACTATGTGATCAAAAGTATCCGGAAACCTGACTGAAAATGACTTACAAGTTAGTGGCTCCCTCCATCGGTAATGATGGAATTTAATATGGTGTTTGCTCACCCGTAACCTCTATGATAGCTTACACTCTCGCAGTCATGCGTTCAGTCAGGTGCTGTAAGGTTTCTTGGGGAATGGCAGCCCTTTCTTCACGGAATGCTGCACTGAGGAGACGTATCGATGTCGGTCGGTGAGCCCTGGCACGAAGTCGGCTTTCCGAAACATCCAAAACGTGTTCTGTAGTATTCAGGTCAGGACTCTGTGCAGGCCAGTACACTACAGGGATGTTATTGTCGTGTAACCACTCCACCACAGGCCGTGCATTATGAAAAGGTGCTCGATAGTGGTGAAAGGGGCATTCCCCATCCCAGAATTGCTCTTCAACAGTGCGAAGCAAGAAGGTCCTTAAAACATCAATGTAGGCCTGTGCTGTGACAGTGCCACGGAAAACAAGAAAGGGTGCAAGCCGCCTCCATGAAAAACACGACCACACCATAACACCACCGCCTTCGAATTTTGCTGTTGGCACTACACACTCTGGCAGATAACGTTCACTGGGCATTCACCATACCCACACTCTGCCATCGGATCGCCACATTTGTATTGTGATTCGTCACTCCACAAAACGTTTTTCCAATGTTTATGCTCCTTACACCAAACGAGGAGTCGTTTGGCATTCACCGGCGTTATGTGTGCTTATGAGCAGCAGTTCGACCATGAAATCCAAGATTTCTCACCTTCCGGGTTAACTGTCATAGTTCTTGCAGTGGATCCTGATGCAGTTTGGAATTCCTGTGTGATGGTCTTTTTAGATCTCTCCCTTTTACACATTACGATCCTTGTCAACTGTCGGCGATCTCTGTCGGTCAACAGACGAGGTTGATCTGTACGCTTTCGTGCTGTATGTGTCCCTTCATGTTTACACTTCACTATCACATAGGCAATAGTGGACCTAGGATCTTTAGGACTCTGGAAATCTCGCGTACAGACGTATGACACAGATGACACCCAGTCACCTGACAACGTTCGAAGTCTGTGAGTTCCGCGGAGCGCCCCATTCTGCTCTCTCTTTAATGTCTAATGACGACTGCGGTCGCTGATATGGAGTCCCTGGCAGTAAAAGGCACCTAATATGAAAAAGTATGTTTTTGGGGGTGTCCGGATACTTCTGATCACATCGTGTATACAGTTTAAATCAGAGTTGATCATTCTGCAATGTTTAGAATATAATAATGTTATCTCATTCTGAAAATTATCTACAAGTGTGTATAATGTATGTTTTAAATATACAATTGTAAAGAATGTAACCGTAGGAATGGTGGTTGTCTGGTAAGGTTTACTTGGCAGGGAACCAAATTATTTTCGTTAGGGATATAGGATTATTTCCTTGTGCACCTGTTCTGGACTTAGGAATATTTTAGTGTAACAGTTCGGTGGATAGTATGGTTATAAGAGACTGGCACTTTGCTACGGTCAATTGATACATTGACTTCAATGAAGTTATTGAACTTCGGGAATTTAATTCAGTGTGGATGACTTGGTACATTGTAAAATGCCTTTGTTTTACACTCGTCACTGCCGACGATCACTCTTCTAAGCCGTTCAGCTGATCTCGTATTGATTTACGGTGTTTGAATATCAACCTGTGTAGGGGCACCATTCGTAGTAGCCTTACGACTGACCTGAATAAGCTAATAGTGGGCTTTACTTCTGTGCTTTGGCTATATTATCGTGAGGGGTCATTCCTTTCATATCTCCTTTATTTTATTAATCCATTCATTACATTATGCTGTTATACAAAATGTTCACTGATTGTCTCTGCTAAATTAATGTGCCTTATGAAAGATCAGTGCTTCTCTAGGAGCTCTCAATACCAAGGGGGAGGGGTACTTTGTGTACACCTTTTGAATATACCGCAATCTAGTAAGGTTCTTTATGTTTTAAAATTTTGGAAAAATTTTGTTTTTAATGATTTCTTGTATCATATTCTATAACTATTTTAAATTTTTCAGTTAAACTTCACCCAAAAATTTAAATCTTATTAGTGGATGTGACTTTCCGCAGCAGATGTCATATTCATATTCTCAAGTCCAGGAAGCTTCTTACACATTTTTATTACTTTAAAAGGTATGTTGTAAAAGAAAATCAACGACAATTAACGAAATTTATATTTTTTAAATTTTTTGTTGAGGTCAAAAGTGTCTCTCCAAGTGGGATAAACATTACGAAAACTGTTTAGGTGTTGCGAAGGGGTTCAATTCCCGGCGGGGTCAGGGATTTTCTCTGCCCCGTGATGGCTAGGTGTTCTAGGGGACTGATGACCATAGATGTTAAGTCCCATAGTGCTCAGAGCCATTTGAACCAATTTGTTGCGAAGGTTGTGCTAAAATATATTTTCAGGCTATGTGCCCTACCGATATATCAGTATCTATTTAAAAAATATATTGTTATTTAAAGTTAAACACAATTAACTAAATTTGTTTTCTTAGGTGTTTCTGGTAGTAAGCATAAAGTACGTCCCCCTGCCCCGTTGGTTATAGAAAATTCATTGGTATGGTTAGTGTTAAAGCAACAGAGAATCCCCGAACTCCTAATTTATAGATGAGTCATATGCATATTTAATGTCATGTACTGCCTTTCCTTAGGTAGCGACGAATAGTTCCCAAGTATCGATTAATTTCATAACATTTTATCAGTTACCAACTTCGACTACTGTTGCAACCCCTATCGACGCACAGCACACCTTGTAAGATGCTTGCGATCCTGGCGCTTAAACCGAGATCACTGCTCCCTGAGGCACACAGAGTTGTACAGTTGCGCCGTTCACTTACGGATATAGAGGCCTCGCGGGGTTCAGAAGCAACCAGCTGAGGAACTCCTGGCTTGCTGCACCTGTACACAGCCAGTGAAATCTCAGTCCTCGGAAGTTTTTCGCCATTTGGAACAATCCAGAGGACATGTGTGGCCTATTAAAGGCCACAGACGCGGCAAGAATTACCGTTGACACGAGTTATGTTACTTCCGTTTTAAGTAGAACATTGGTTGCCCCATGTAACGTACTAGATTCTAATACTAAAAATAAGTCTTCAAACCTGTTAAAATATGTAAACGGAACAGTTGTATCGCTCAACTGTTCGCCTCACGGACGACCATTTCTTTCCTTTCTTTTCCAAAACATAGCATTGTCCCATTTAAAATAACAAAGGCGAGTATCATCTTTCGTCCAAAGTCCACATACACATTGACTAAAACACCAAATTATATACCTTTTCAGCTGCAACGATTTTTGTCTGAAGCACTTTTGTCCATCACTAAAAGTTTCCCCATATGCTGATACTGTGCTTTTAGTCATTCCGTTCTCTGGGAAAATTAGTTACCTTTCCAATGTGTACATTACTAGTTACAAAACTTGTTGCGCTAACAATCTTCAAAGGTTGTTGTGAAACCCATTACCCTTGTTGCGTTTCATTCGAAGAGTAAAAATGACAGCCACAGGCCAGTTTCGCCGTTTTCGTGAATATTTTGGCATTATTGTCACGTAGTGCCATTCTCCATCAATAATTTTGGTACTCAACATGCAGCTGCATCGGCAACATTAGTGAGAAAGGGTACTATCATGAATTACTCTCCTCCGTACATTTGTTAAAACTAGCAACGATAAGCTAATTCAACGGTGGACGTTGTCGCACCTGAAAATGACATTGCTATTCTACATCCGAATTTTTGCTTACCGTCGAAACCAAACAGTAAACCAAATAGATAACTGCTGTAAATCACGAAGCGTAAGAGAAGCAAAGTCGACACTAATCCGATGGCCGAAAACACAGTACAGGTAAAATGTTTCGGCTGGAAGTAACGCGAGCTGAAATCGGTAATGACAGCGAGATAATACGTCTATTCGCTTCAGTAACGAAATACGAACTACCTGATGCTCCTGTCATGACAGCTATTTGTTCCCTTCTAGGACTAGCGAATAACACCCAACGACGTGCTTCCCACAACACGTGCCTGCCGAAGCTGCAACAGTGAACCGTGTAAATTATTTCGTTACCGCTCTCTGTGTCCGGCTCCTTATCACTAGAGAGGTGGAATATTAGATTATTAACCACAAATAATACCTGGAAAATAACGTGAAGCATCCTGTATGCGACGAAAAAACAAAATGAAATTGTGCCGATTGAGGGGGTATGTGATATTATTTCAGTGATTATAAAATCGAGTCAAATTTACCTATAGCTCCGCTGTATAAGACCACTTACCAGTATGACCTTCCACCCGTCCGGATGCTTACAATGATTCGGTTGGGAAGTCTTCAGTAAGGGCTTGTATCCTTTACTGAGGTAAGCTGGTGTACAAGCGTTTTAATGCTCCTTGATGTCCTGGATGATGGCCCTCACACAAATTATATTGGACCCCGATTGGGGATCTTGCTGACCACAGAGGTACCTGAACATAACACAAATGGTTCATAGAGAGACGGAAAAGTATCGTTCTGTTGAAAACTGGCACCACAATACTGTTGCATGAGAGCTACTACACAAGGGCGCAAGACGTCCGTGACGTCCCGTTGTGTATTCAGCATTCCCTCAGTCACTACCAGCCGTGACGTGAAGTTATTCCTGACCGCTCCCCATACCTTGACACCAAGAGCCATATCGCTGTGCCTGTCCGAAACATCGAAAACGGGACCTTTTCCCACGTCTCGCCACACTCGCCCACGACGGGCATACGCGGTAGTGGAGAACCATGAGTCATCGCTAAAAACTGTGTGACTCCAATCGTAAACCGTCTTGGCTCACGGAACCGCTCCAAACGAGCAGCCGCTTTTGCTGTGTGTTAATGGCATGGTAGCCCCTACCAACCGACCAATGGTGCGGCATGACGCAGAAGTTGCAATTAGTCCATTACTTGTTCTCCGAGGGCAAGGGCAGATGTGAAGAGGTTACGATGTACTTGGTGCACAATACGGCTATGCGCCTTGTGGTGGTTAGACGTGTTCGACCGGAACCTCGACAACGGGTATCCCTACCCTCACGTTCAAATGCAGTCTATCATTGGGCCACTGACACATCCGAATATCCCACCATCTGAACGTTGCACGATTCAACCAGCCGACCAAATAGAGACCAAGAATGGGATCCGTTTGAAAATCTGTCAGATGCGGATAATCTGTTTCATACAGGTATGGGCATCTTCGTGTCCTTGACAGTGATTGCATACAATCTGACGCTTTTGATGCCCGTTATGTACACTATGTGATAAAAAGTACCTGGACACATGGCTGAAAATGACTTACAAGTTAGTGGCGCCCTCCATCGGTAATGCTGGAATTCAATATGGTGCTGGCCCTTGATGATAACTTCCACTCTCGCAGGCATGTGTTCAGTCAGGCTCTGCAAGGTTTCTTGGGGAATGGCAGTCCATTCTTCACGGATGCTGCACTGAGGAGAGGCATCAGTGTCAGTCGGTGAGGCCTGGCACGAAGTCGGCGTTCCAAAACACCCGAAAGATGTCTCATCAGATTCAGATCAGGACTGTTTGCAGGCCAGTCCATTACAGGGATGTTATTGTCTTGTAACCTCTCCACCACAGGTCGTGCATTATGAACAGGCTCTCGATCCTGTTGAAAGATGCAATTGCCATCCCCGAATTTCTCTTCAACAGTGCGAAGCAAGAAGGTGCTTAAAATATCAGTGTAGGCCTGTGCTGTAATAGTGCCACACAAAAACACAAAGGATGCAAGCCCCCTCCATGTAAAACACAACTACACCATAACTCCACCGCCTCCGAATTTTACTGTTGGCACTACACACGCTGGCAGATGACGTTCATCGGGCAGTCGCCATATCCACACCCTACCATCGGATGGCCACATTGTGTACCGTGATTCGTCACTCTACACAACGTTTTTACACTGTTCAATCGTCCAATGATTATACTCCTTACACCACGATAGGCGTCGTTTGGCATTCACCGGCGTCATGTGTGGCTTATGAGTAGCCGCTCGACAATGAAATCCAATTTTTTACACCTCCCGCATAACTGTTATAGTACTTGCAGTGGATCCTATTGCAGTTTTGAATTCCAATGTGATGGTCTGTATATATGTCTGCCTATTACACATTACCACCCTCTTCAATTGTCGGCGGTCTGTGTCAGTCAACAGATGAGGTCAGCCTGTACGCTTTTGTGCTGTACGTGTCCCTTCACATTTCCACTTCACTATCACATCGGAAATGGTGGACATAGGGATCTTTAGGAGTGTGGAAATCTCGCGTACAGACGTATGACACAAGTGACACCCAATCACCTGACCACGTTCGAAGTCCGTGAGTTACGCGGAGCGCCCCGCTCTGCTGACTCAAGATGTGTAATCAATACTGAGGTCGCTGATATGGAGTTTCTGGCAGTAGGTGGAAGTCAAATGCAGCTAATATGAAAAAGTATGTTTTTGGGGGTGTTCAAATGGTTCAAATGGCTCTGAGCACAATGGGACTTAACATCGGAGATCATTAGTCCCCTAGAACTTAGAACTACTTAAACCTAAGTAACCTAAGGACATCACACACGTCCATTCCCGAGGCAAGATTCGAACCTGTAACCGCAGCGGTCGAGCGGTTCCAGACTGTAGAGCCTAGAACCGCTCGGCCACATTTCGGGGTGTCCGGATACTTTTGATCACATAGTTTATATGTACCCTACCGAGTCTAGTAACAACACTAAACACGAAAAACGCAGATGTTCTTTGGTGGCCTCTCTACCTGTGACAGAGAATTGCAATTCTAATTATGTACATACTGGCCAATGGTGTGTACGTGTACGAAGTTACTTTAACAAACACCCATGACTTCTGGGTGCTTCACTTTTTTGGGCGGCAGTGTTTTTTGTCATTATTAACATGTTCCATTTCATTAAGTAATACTACATGTTTGTCATGCAGTGTTTTTGATAAACTGATAGTTTGAAGAAAACCGAAAGTATAACTCTACGTACGCCACATTTCGGCTTTTACTTTATTTCCCCAGTTACTTACTTCTAGAAAAAGTTTTTGACACTGAGCATACATAATTCGCTGTACTTGAAAATGTATAAGCTAGTATTTGAAGTGAATATCAACTCAAATGTATTGCAATGAAACATCGTTTTTCTTTTTATAGTTTACTTTTGTTATAAAAGATGCTATTCTGTTGTTTCTTTTGTTTATCCTGAAAGCGAGTGAAGTGGCAAAGCTGTAACACACTGATCTCACATTCAGGAATAAGAAGATTGAAATCCACATTCGGGTATCCAAATTCAGGTTTCCTGTGGTTTCCCTAAGTCATTTACTGCAATAGCAGGTATGTTTAAACTGAAATATCATGATACATTTCTTCCCCGTCCTTTGAAAACCCTAGTACGTTACGCCCTCGTCGCAGATTTTTCCTTTTTTTAATTGTTTGGTGTATCGTTTGCTACACTTCGTACGATGACTGACGCTGGGAACACAATTGAGGGGCTATCGTTTCCTACATCAGCAGATACTGTTGAGTTTTACAGAAGAATAAAAGGAGAGCGGATAAAGGAGAAGATCGGCAGACACGGGGGAAGTGTGTAAGTGAGCTCAGCCTGACCTCTGCACTTTCTCCTCCCAGGTAGAGTGCAACACGTTAGCTTGCCGCATCACCGACGTGTCTCCACAGTAGAAAGCCAACTGCGGCAATGTAAAGCCAGCGCTTCAACGAAATTTCATTATTTTCTGTGGTGTCTAGGCAACTACTGCTATTTAAACTGAAGCTGTGCCATACTCGCGTCTATAGATCACATGAACTGCAGCAGAGGGCTAAGGAGAAAAACTCATTACGTCCGTAGGTACTTCTCAGAATCATAATGGTGTCTGAACTTCTTTGAGTAGATTAGCTTAGTGACTGTCTTTCAAAGATAGTATATGAACTGTTTCCAGTGTAGACTTTCATCCCCAGAAGTAACCCTACGTAACGTCAAACTTACGATATCAAAGCTAATGAAATTTTCACTCTGCAGCGTAGTGTTCGCTGATGTGAAACTCCTTGGCAGATTAAAACAGTGTGCCGGACCGAGACTCAAACTCTGGACCTTTGACTTTTTGCTTTTCAAACGACATGATGATTCTCAATATCTTGCACGCAATGAAACAAAAATGTCAATCGCAATTCAAGTTTAAGTTTTTCATACAAATTTTTCATTTTTATATGATGCCGCGGTCCGCTACGCCCCACGTAGCAATCATTCTAACGATGTCATATCATAAAACTTTTCTGATGTTCATCATTGCAGTTGGTCAATGGAGGGCTTACATCCCTCTAAAAATGTCAATAGCCGTGTGGAGCACGCTTTGCATCGGTCGTCAGCACAGTGTTAAGAAGGAAAAGTCTGTTGCGTAGAGTTGTAAGAGAAGTACAGACGTCCATATTAGACTTCCATTATGGCACTGCCTGAGGACATGTGAAGCCAAGTGAGAATCTTTGATACACAGTATTCCTTTAGAAATAGTGATCGCGTTCGACTTCTATACTGCAGCAAAGTGGTTCTTCAAACGCACCATCTACATTTATATTTCGCAATTTACCTTCGGCGTGTCCGAAGGGCACTTCTGGTTTCATTACCTGTCACCGATCACTACGAAAATGGTGCGTGGGACGAATTATTGCCGGCAGACCTCAGTATTAGCTTTAATTTTTTGGATTTTGTCATTGTGGTCATTTCGCGATTCGTGCGTGAGAGGAAGTAATACGTTGCCTGATTCTTTTCGGGATATACTCTGGGAATTTGAACTGTAAACCTCTCCGTGATGACCAGCTCCTCTCTTGTAGTGTCTGCCACTGTTAAACAATACCGTAACGCTCTGGCCCTGAATAAACGATTCCGCTACAAAACGGTCAATTCTTCGATAGATCTTCCCTACCTCTTGTACTTTTCCAACCTGGTAAGGGTTCCAGACTTACGAGGAACACTAAAGAATCGACAGAACAAGTGTTTTGTAAGAATTTCCATTCGTGGATGAATTAAGTTTATTTATGACTCTTCCTATGAATCTGAGGTGGTATCTGCTTTCCCCACATTTTTATATTTTGTTATTTGAGCACTTGTATATTACTGGATAGGGTCCACCTTTAGCAAAACACACTTTTGATTTTTAACCCAAACGTGTTTCACCGCAGTTGCAGCATCTGCAGTGGGCTTTTGTTTTTCATCTGTTAAAGATAAAGAGTGTTCGTAGCTGTTTGTGTACATGTAGCTATTAGTTTTTAAATCGTAATTACATATATTCGAAAGAACACATGAATTTTGAATTCATACATTTTTACCACATGGTGTGGTTTTTCTCATGTATTGTGTTTCTACAGTGACCGCTTTGTTTCACAGTTTGTCATCTGCAATCACTTATACCTTAAAGTAGATAAATTGTTTAAGCCAAAATTATGATTTGAAAACTTGTGATTTCTAAGCCTGAGTTTATTTAATTCTATATGCGTGTGTGAGTCTATTTCCATAATGTTTAACTTACATTTTCTTTTTATTCACCTTCATCACCTTCAAACTCTATATACCGACCAAATCTTCAGAATTCTTCTGTAGCATCACATTTAAAAACATTCTATTCTCTTGTCCTTCGAACTGCTTATCGTCCAACTTTCAGTTCCATACAAGGCTACACTCCAAATAAATACCTTCCTAAAAAGATCCTAACACTTAAATCTGTTATTTCACTGAAAAAATACGGCAACCAACCCCTTTTTAATTCGTTTTTTTTTTATTTACGCCAATCTACATTTCGGGTTTGCACCCATCTTCAGCTGGCAAATTACATGAATCTTCAGTTCCGACAGTAGTACAATCTCGACAGCAGTTTGGATGCTGCAGCAGGCATTCTCCTCTCCTTGTTTTTTCCTGGCTTTTCTTCCTTTTGCAACAACACAAACCCTTTATATCACGTATTTTGTCGACAACATGGCGGATAACGCAGTGCGCCTGTGCAAAATACGTGATATAAAGGGTTTGTGTTGTTGCAAAAGGAAGAAAAGCCAGGAAAAAACAAGGAGAGGAGAATGCCTGCTGCAGCATCCAAACTGCTGTCGAGATTGTACTACTGTAGTAACTGAAGATCCATGTAATTTGCCAGCTGAAGATGGGTGCAAACCCGAAATGCATATTGGCGTAAATAAAAAAAACGCATTAAAAAGTGGCTGGTTGCCGTATTTTTTCAGTGAAATATCATTATCCACGGCCACGGAGCTCAACAGTCCAAATAAAATGGACAAATTGTTACTTAAATCTGTATTCAATGTTAACAAATTTCTCTTCTTCAGAAACACTTTTCTGGCCATTGCCAGTCTACATTTTGTATCCTCTATACGTCGGTCATCATCAGTTATTTTGCTGTCCAAATAGCAAAACTCGTCTACTACTTTTAATAACTCGTTTCTTAATCTTATTCCCTCAGAATCATCTGATATAATTCGACTACATTCCGTTATATTTGTTTTGCTTTCGTTGATGTTCATCTTATATCCTCGTTTCAGAACGCTGTTCATTTCACTCAGCTGCTCTTCCTCGTCCTTTTCTTTCTCTGAATGATTTACAATGTCATTGGCAAACCTCGAAGTTTTTATTTCTTCTCCCTGAACTTTAATTCCTACTCCAATTTCTTCTTTGGTTTCATGTACTGCTTGCTCAATGTAGGGACTGAATAACATCGGAGATAGGCTACAACCCTGTCTGACTCGATGCACAGACTGAATAACGTTGGGAATAGGTAGCTCTCCCTTCTGAACCACTGCCCCTCGAGCCTTATAACTGCCATCTGGTTTCTGTACAACTTATAAATGTCTTTTCGGTTCCTGTATTTCAGCCCTACTACCTTCAGAGGAATGTAAAAGAGGCGTTTGGAGGAAAGAGAAGCGGTTGTATGAAAATTAAGAACTCAGATCGAAAGCCACCACTAAGCAAAGAAAGGAAGGCTGTGAGTTTGAAGGACTATATAGAGGGGCTGTGTAATGGAGATGAACGTGAAGGCTATATTATAGGGAGAGAAGAGGATTTTGATGAAGATGGGACAGGAGAGATGATACTACGAGAATAATTTGACAGAGCACTGAAAGACTTAAGTGAGAAAATGTCCCTGGGATAGACGACATTCCATCAGAACTACTGATAGCCTTGGGAGAGACAGCCACGACAGAATTATTCGACCTGGTGAGCAGGATGTATGATATAGGTGAAATACACACATACTTCAAGAAGAATCTAATACTTCCAAGTGCAAAGAAAGCAAGTGTTGACAGGTGTGAATATTACCGAATTATCAGTTTAATAATCCATAGCTGCGAAATACTAATACGATTTCTTTACAGGATAATGGAGAAACTGCCAGAAGGAGACAAAGAGGAAAATCAGTTTGGATTCCGGTAAAATATGGGAACACGCGAGGCAACATTGACCCTACGACTTCTTTTGGAAGATAGGTTAAAGAAAAGCAAACTTACGTTTATAGCCTTCTTAGACTTACAGAAAGCTTTTGACAATGCTTGTTCTATGATCTTATTGTAAATGATCTATCTGATCTCATATATTTTACTTGACTAAATGCCATCACTTTCAGCTTACCAGAAGAGACCTTGATATTATGTTCTTGGCAGTGCAAGCTCAGCTTGTGAACAGCGGCTAGCTGTTAACTAGTTATCAGCAAATAAACAACTTTTTCTGTTCCTGATAGTATTTTTAAATGGGATAAACTAAAGAGGTCGTCGATACATACTGCATATTAAAAAGTATAGGTGACTGACGGCAGCCATGTCCGAGCCTCCTGATTTACTTCAATTTTACGAAATATTTTTGAACCACTTTTCATCTTTATTATTATATTTTTAATCAAGATGAACCGGAACTCTACGAAAAAAATTAAGAAGTTGTTGAGAGGTGATTTCTGAGTGTTTTGGTGTAAGGTACGAGTGATCTCAGATACCCCGTTACAGCGTAATTATGTAACTATGATTTATTCAGTTTGTTCTCCCAATTACCTTAGCTTATTTGAAAGCACCTTCACAGTAGTTAATAACTCTGTAATATGGAATCACCAATGCGTGAAATACCAAAAGAACTATGTAGGGATGCAGAAGTACGGTGACGTGGTTGCCGTCGCTGTGGGAACAGTCTAACGCAGCGTCATTGTTCCGCTCTCCCATCGTATTCACCACACGTGAGATGCATTTTGACCCACTCTTCGCCAATAAAACTATTCGTACTGCTGCGTGTAAGTATTAACGTACAACTAACACTTCAGGGTGAAGGGTAAAGTGGACATTACTGTTGACAACAGCAAGTAGTGTGAATCACTGAAATAGGTAACCCCGAACTGTCTGTGAAAGTTTGTCGGACGATTACTGGTTCACCTTCTACAGATGGTGTAAACGACAACTGTTTACAACGTACCACAGTGGTGAAGATGAAGTCCAGACAAAAACTTTGATTCGTATCAATTGTGATCTAACGAGCCGGGTAACAACCTCGAATTGCCCTGCAAAAGCCACCTAAGCTACAGGGAATGCCACCGAGCGAGTTTTTGGCTAATATCGCTCTTAAATATTAAACATACCTTCGCCTTGCTCTTGCAAAATGTAAAAAACCTTTAAGTAGATTTCAGGTGAATATATTGTGACATCTAACGGCATAAAATTAGCAATTAAATAAATTTGTTTGCCTGACCTTACTACGAAAAGATTGTGTTTGCAAGTGTTAAGTTTAGATCTAAATGGAATTGTAATTAGTTTTACATAACGCTTACAAAAGCTTCTTTCTTTCACTACAAGGATAGAAAAGCTTAAATGAATAGTATTAATGAAACAGTCGACCAAGACGGTGGCGTACGAGGACGAGAGGACACTGAAAATCTCGCGTGGCTTACACAGGCTGCAGTTGAGGTGGCTATTGTTGGTATTTGAGGTTGTTTCCTGGCTTGTCAGACCACAAGTGACACAATTAATTCGTCCCGATTTCCTCAACACCACTGTGGTACGTTGAGAACAGTTATCGTTTACACCCTGCATAAATATGTCTGTCTAAAGCAGTCCCTCTCCTCTGAAAGACGTGTTTCATTTTTTATTTATGGTCTGTTAGAGATTAAAACTATGGTGCATATCTTATGTATGGTAACACCAGTCTTATACCTCTGTAATTGCCGAACTTATTTTCATTTCTTTTCTTGAAATGAGATACTACAATGGCATATTCCTCCATTTGTCTGGGGATTTCCATTTCAACCAGTACAAGTTACAGAACTTGAACTAAAGAAAGGTGGTAGCATATTTAATAAGCTCTGAATTAATTCCGTCTTCACTAATAGCTTCTCGGCCTTTTGTTTTGAAAAGTGGCTGATCGAGTTCTTGAGCTGTAAGTATATCCCCTCTATAAGCTTCTTCTCTTACCTCGGAATCCCCGAGCTCATGTCATTTCTATACACTTTCATCATACCACAGATTTTTGTACTGTGTTATCCACTGTTTTATTGATAAAGTTTTATATTATCTGTTTCCATTCCTGCTTTACTGAGATAGTTGATTATTTTGAAGGCCTGTGTTTGCCTTCCATGAATGTCTTCTTCGATACTACTCACGAACCGATGGCATTACCTGCTCGTGGCTTCTATCGTTATACGTTATAACGTCCAAAATGTGCCATTGACTTCAAGCATAGAACAAAAATTGCATAGCTGCGTAAGAACGTTGCATTCATTGAGAAGCAGAGCTATCAAATATTTAATGCCACTCGGGAAACGGGTCGGTGAGGTGTTGATTAACACTATGCGAGGGCCAGCACCGTGTTCGCTTCTAAATTACAGGCCACCTGTGATCACTCGGTGTAATCGAATACAGCAACCACTAACCACGAAATGGAATTGTTAAATGGTACAGCGAATTTACTGCCACTAATATATCAGATAAACGTGTGCACCGTAGCACAGCAGAACAGTATTTAGGCCAAAGGCTTTGTGCCGTCATTGAACGGCCACATTTGACATTTCCCACGGTCACACAAACAGGATGCCATGATGATTGATGCATGATAAAGTAAATTTCAGGAAGTGTTCCTAAAATATTAAGCTGCAATTAAAGAGAGAGAAATGAGTAAGGATGCGGCCGAAAACAAACATTAAATTATATACCGATCACGCATTGACTAATTTAAAGCCGCATTACTGAATAAAATGATAGATTAAAATGTTAATTCGTTCCTCATGTTTTTTCCACGCGTTATGGAAAAATCCTTAAATGTATTATTGATTAATAAATGATTGTTGTAATTAGTTTCACGTTACTGATCTGTATTCAGTTTCAACTATAATATTAAAAAAGAGCAGCTTGCTGTTCTCCTTTCTTTTTTGTACGTTTTTTGTAATTGCTATCCTTTTGACGTGTTACACTATTATATTGAAATACAGGGTGATTGGAAAGTCATGCCCCATAGGACAAAGACTATATTAATGATCCAATAGTCTTAATCCATAGGACAAAGTTGTAAGTAGTGATGACAACGATAATACAAAGTGAAGAAAGCATGCTGGATAATTGCTTTAATCGAACAAACAAAATGTTACATCATCGGTCAATTACGACCTGAAACTTAGCAGTACAATGCAACCGTCGTCCCTGGTCAATAGTTCGAAGTCTACCTCTAATGTAGAGGGTGTACAAACTTATAACCATCCTGCGCACGACATGTATGAACACGGCGACTGACACTGTTGGGCACTGACCATTACGATTCTGTTGATACTATGAGACATGACTTTGAATCACCCTGTATACAGCCACCTAATGTTTAAGAACTTCTGAAGTTCAAAATAGTCTTCAATCACAGAATTGTCTCACAACTTTTTTAATATTTTATGAACTGATCGAAATGTTAGATCATCATCACATGCGTCTAGAAAAGAATGCACCAACTCTTAACTACGTATATCTTCCTACCGGATGCGATGATTGATGATATCAGCATATTTTTATCATAACTGTCTCTCCAAGGAATATGAAAATAAACTAACGGCTGATAAACTGCTTAAATGAAATCAAGATAACGTCGCTTTCAGAACTATTGGTTGAGTAAATGACCCACTTTCTCGACTCATAAAGCCAAGTGGTTTTACCACGCGTCACACATCAGGAAGGGACGATGTTCAATTGGCCGCTCTGTCACCCAGATTTGACTGATCAGTGGCTTCCCTAAAATACTTCCCGAGAGTTCCGCGGCGGGATTAATGAAAGACCCGGTATATTTCCTAGACCATCGTCTTCCAGCGCAGCCTTCTTCTCTGTATAAAGTTACATCGTCATCAAAGGGACATTAAGCTTTAATCTTCATTCTTCTTTCTGACTAACAAAACTGACACATTAGCGTAAAAGTTGGGCGAAACAACAAATTAAATTACACCAGCGAACGTCTGGATGAGAAAAATGTGGAGTATTCCTCTTAACAGACACTAAAGGTGGCCAAAAAGAAGTACAACACATTCGTGATGAAAGAAAAAAAAAGATCGAAAACGGTACTTGTCTTTGAAGAAGATGGACATTTGTGACATCTTCGCACCCGCGTATAGAAGAATAGAAGAATCAGAGTATCCCCGTAGTCCCCGGCGCCCCGCATCGGCAACGACCACGCATTTTATGCACGTAGATCGCGCTTCACAATACACTACGGTCGAAAGACAAGAACGAGATATCCGTGAGAAATTTCTTTTTTATCTTCAGGCAATACCGTAAGCTGTTCCACACGCAAACACATTCACTCCTGTTGTGTTGCCAAGTATCGTACTCCTAACACTTTAAGCCTACTACACATCCACTGTGTTCGAAATCTTCTGGTGAAAAAACGTGTTTCGAGTTGAAATAACAGTAGGGACACCATGATGGTAGATTCTAAAGCAAAAATATCCGTATTCTTAGGCAGCTGTAAATAACACTTCCATTCAAAGTTCTCAATTTATATACAGAGAATTGTGAAGAATAAGAAAAAATATATAAGGCGTCAGAAAAATCTTAGTTAACCCCCGTAAAACATTTATCAAGTTGAAGATGACTATGTTAGTTTTCTTTTGAATAATATTACTTAAGTAACACGTATGCAAATAACGAACATGTGGGAACCACTGTGCGGTTCAAATGGCTCAAATGGCTCTAAGCACTATGGGACTTAACATCTGAGGTCATCAGTCCCCTAGACTTATAACTAGTTAAACCTAATCAACCTAAGGACATCACTCACATCCATGCCCGAGACAGGATTCGAACCTTCGACTGTAGCAGCAGCGCGGTTCCGGACTGAAGCGGCCGGCCCTCTGTACGTCTTGGCGACTCGATTTCTACGGAGTCCCGCAGTAACTACAAGCTCTATATACATTATTTACATTTAGTGGAGCAGTAAAGAAATGAAGTGGTATCGAGCGTATATAATCAGAACAGAGCTGAATGGGAAATCGTTGTAGCGACCATATGGGCTGCACTTGGGGAAAGCCACTTCCATAAGCGACTTTGACAAATGGCATATTGTTATGACATGGCACTTAGGAATGAGCCTCTTGAAAATGGCGAAACTGCTTGGTTGTTCACGTGCTATTGTCGTGAGCACCTCTGGTAAGTGGGTGATGGGTGGTGCTAGGCAAAAAAGTCATGACGACCACGCCTAATCACAGAAAGTGGAGGTCGGAGGGTTGCCCGCTCTGTAATGTAAGGTAGCTGGCTACCTATGGAAGATTTGACGAAAGAGTGCAATGCTCGTTCATGCAGAAGTGTTTCTGAGCACATCGTTTAGTTCAAGTTGTTCAACATGGGAATCCGCAGCAGACAATCCCTACGTCTTCCGATGTTGACCCAACAGCTTCGTCTATTACTAATGATCAGGAGGCACTGTGAGAGCTGTGAACTATGTGACACTATTGCCGATCACGTGTACCCGCTCGTGGTTGATGTTTTGTTGACCGTCCGTGCTACAAGGCCAGAGTCGTGCTGAAGTAGTGCGCAGGGTTGGTGTGTTCTAATTGATGTCTTGGCCACGAAATTCACCTGATAGGAACCCAATGGAACTGACCTGGGACCCTATGTGGTCCTAGCTGCACGCCACATATCTGCGACCATTAATTTACGAGAACTGTGTGATCTGTGCGTGGGCATCTGGCGCCATAATCCTCCAGAAACCTACGAAGAGCATGTGGAATAATCGATGCTGTATTGCGGTCCTAAGATGTATGTATCGACGTAGAAGACGCAGTCTTGTGAAACTGGATTGACGTTTTTGAGACACAATACAATTTTTCCTGTATTTATTCATTAAAATTTTGTACTAAACTTAAAATTTCACGAAATTTTGTAGAAAAACGGAATAAACGAGTACGTAACAAGACACGAGCTCATATTATCTGATATCCCAATAACATGTAAATTTAAAAATCTCAAATACAGTGTGGTCAGAAACAGTTTCTTGTTCACGTTGCACAAATACCTGGCTGAGTTATAGACTGAACTACTGCACTATGCTGGCTTTTCAGAAACTGTCTCAAAAGCTCTTAAGGGAGCTTCAGGGCAGTTTATCTAGAGAAATAATTGTTAAGAAAAATATTCAATTGAAGTTACCCAAGCAGGCCGTTGCGTGCGCAACGGTCTAGATTGGTTTTAGGACACCAAAAGACGTAAACATTTGGTGACACCACTTCCGGCTTGCCCCTTGAATGTGCGCCGGAAATGGCCTGAACGACTAACTTCGGTATTAATTAACTAGTAAACGACGCTACGTATCGAATATATTTTCTTAACAATTATTTCTCAATAAAACTTATCATGCAACCCCCTTACGAGCTTTCGAGACAGTTTCTGACCACCCTGCATAGTTCAGGATGTTTAGTTCAGTCTATAACTCAGCCAGATGTTTGTATAACGTGAACGAGAAATAAATAGTAAACGGCAGTCCATTACAAGGCTCACAGCGAGTTGCGGGAAGTTTGCTAGGCATAAGTGAGATTAGAATTTAATTGTGATGTGCATTATGCAGCAACTGTAAGTTAAGCAAATTAGAGTATTTAAGAGATAAAAAACTATAATATTTAAGAAAATGCAGGAGGAATGCTTCTTCAGTACTATCCTGGCAGAGCGGCACAGAAAATCTGTGAGCTTCACTAGGATTATAAGATTTACTTAGCTTTGCTGACACAATCATTTAATCATAACGTTATATCGGAATTAATGTTGACAGCATCAAAACACCTTTTTTTCCCCTCCAGTCCCTCATTCCCTGTGCCCCTTTTCCTCTATTGATAAAAGGTGGAAAGGGTGGAGCTCGTCTGTGTTTTCGGCCCCTATTACGGCGTCCTCGCCCACGCTGGAAGCATGGCTGCGCCCTGCCGATAGGATGTTGGACGGCTTGCTGCAGACTGCTCTACGGCCATAAATATTTTCCGGGCCGGAGGCAAGGGGGTCGGGTCGTTAGGCGGGCTCGCAGGACACAGAAGGCGCCCAAAGGTTCGAGCCAGCCCTGCTATATGGCCGCTTCACAATGTCGTCTAAAACCCTTCTCGTTACTCTCCGGAGCGACTGCCTGTCCCGCGCCAGACCAAGGACGACGTCATTCTCGGTGAAGTGTCGAAGGTCTCCTACCTCAGCTTCCAAATGTTAAAGGTGACATGTCGTGTAGGAACCTTTTTCCACGTAATGTGAAATCTTCTGTGCTCCATGCCAGTGTCACATTTACTGAAGCAACAGTTCTTCAATAATGCGACTATCTGAGAGGAATTTTCATTTACACTGTTTAAAGGGCGCGGCAGAAAATGCTTCCAAATGACAGTACACTGTGACAGTATACTGCTTTGAGAAACATTAAGAATCACATGTAACTTAAGACACAACTGGTTCATTTATGGGAAGTAATTATATCACAGTTCCTTTTTTTTTTTGTTGCTAACTTTTAAAAATAACATCCTCAAGTGGTGGTGGTAGAAACTGTTCTTGTCATTTGTGGTCTTTGGAGGAGCCGTAGCAAAGAATTCTATTTTATTGTTTTTTACAACTGCAACATACCCATGACGAACGCATCGACTATGCTCTTTTTGTGTACACAAACAAATCAAGTCAGCAAGAAATACCTACACTTAAAGTGATCGTTGACTGGGTAACATTTCTGTCTCAGTGTAACGTGAATAACAAATAGCATAGCTACACTATCCGCTTTTCTAAACAAAAAGGGTTCAAATGGTTCAAATGGCTCTGAGCACTATGGGACTTAACATCTGTGGTCATCAGTCCCCTAGAACTTAGAACTACTTAAACCTAACTAACGTAACGACATCACACACGTCCATGCCCGAGGCAGGATTCGAACCTGCGACGTAGCGGTCACGCGGTTCCAGACTGCAGCGCCTAGAACCGCACGGCCACTTCTAAACAAAAGAAATGTTAATATTTCTTATTAGTTCGATATTTATTACGCTACAAATGTGGGAGTTACTCCTGCCGTGCCCTATTACACAGTCTACAAAAGCAATTTTCTTTCTGGCGATGCTAATTGGCCACAATATGGATCTTTCAGTGGAAACATAATTATTGTAAGTAGTAAAGCCGGCCGCGGTGGTCTAGCGGTTCTAGGCGCTCAGTCCGGAATCCTGCCTCGGGCATGGATGTGTGATGTCCTTAGGTTAGTTAGGTTTAAGTAGTTCTAATTTCTAGGGGACTGATGACCACAGATGTTAAGTCCCATAGTGCTGAGAGCCATTTGAACCATTTTTAAGTAGTAAACACGGTCTTCCAAAGTCAGCCATGATCAGAACGTACTCTATGTCATAAACATATCGTTGAGTATGAGGATGCTGTTGAATGTCTATTAGAAACACTGTTGGAAGAAGGAGTATTGATTTTGTTTACTAAACTGGCGAGCTGACGTCACTAGAATATATCAGTGGGTAACGTTCAGTAATTAATCTTTATCAGTAGACTCACCTTGTTGACTTCATATCATTCTAGGAATTACTTTGTCGTACTATTAATGCTGGTTAACAGATAATCACATTACACAAAAAAGCAAAAGCTTCATTTTATGATTTTATTGTACGTGAGCTACAATGTTAAGAAAATCAGTCTACAAATTCACAAACCTATTTCAAAATATAGATTTTGCTAAGCCTTTCTCAGACATACTTCTTTGAGATCACTAGTTAACACACAACGTCATCATACTTCATTTGTCCTATCCTGTTTCTTTCTGAATATTTCTTCCCGCGATCTCTTGTTTTGTTCCTTCCATAGAAAATGCTAAACTTCATATTCTGTCAGTTCGCTGGCAGTTTTCACAATGAACTGAGTGATCTCTGTAATACACTAGCTTGTCGAGTTAGTTGCTGTGTGTTACCTTTTTCAATTTAACATCAGAAGGAGGAACACTATACAGGGCGTTATAAAAAGGTACGGTCAAACTTTCAGGAAACATTCCTCAGAAAGAAATAAAACATGTTATGTGGACATGTGTAATCATGGAATGGAAACAAACAGCAACAGAACGTACCAGCGTGACTTCAAACACTTTGTTAGAGGAAATGTTAAAAATGTCCTCCGTTAGCGAGGATACATGCATCCACCCTCCGTCGCATGGAATCCCTGATGCGCTGATGCAGCCCTGGAGAATGGCGTATTGTATCACAGCCATCCACAATACGAGCACAAAGAGTCTCTACATTTGGTACCAGGGTTGCGTAGACAAGAGCTTTCAAATTCCCCCATAAATGAAAGTCAAGAGGGTTGAGGTCAGGAGAGCGTGGAGGCCGTGGAACTGGTCCGCCTCTACCAATCCATCGGTCATCGAATCTGTTGTTGAGAAGCGTACGAACACTTCGACTGAAATGTGCAGAAGCTCCATCGTGCATGAACCACATGTTGTGTCGTACTTGTAAAGGCATATCTTCATGCAGCACAGGTAGAGTATCCCGTATGAACTCATGATAACGTGCTCCATTGAGCGTAGGTGGAAGAACATGGGGCCCAATAAAGACATCACCAACGATGCCTGCCCAAACGTTCACAGAAAATCTGTTTTGATGACGTGATTGCACAATTGCGTGCGGATTCTCGTCAGCCCACACATGCTGATTGTGAAAATTTACAATTTGATCACGTTGGAATGAAGCCTCATCCGTAAAGAGAACATATGCATTGAAATGAGGATTGACACATTTTTGGATGCACCCGTGGAGGCCAATCAGCTGCTGATAGTGCCTGCACACGCTGTACATGGTACGGAAACAACTGGTTCTCCCGTAGCACTCTCCATACAGTGACGTGGTCAACGTTACCTTGTACAGCAGCAACTTCTCTGACGCTGACATTAGGGTTATCGTCAACTGCACGAAGAATTGCCTCGTCCATTGCAGGTGTCCTCGTCGTTCTAGGTCTTCCCCAGTCGCGAGTCATAGGCTGGAATGTTCCGTGCTCCCTAAGACGCCGATCAATTGCTTCGAACGTTTTCCTGTTGGTTACCTTCGTTCTGGAAATCTGTCTCGATACAAACGTACCGCGCCACGGCTATTTCCCCGTGCTAATCCATACATCAAATCGGCATCTGCCAACTCCGCATTTGTAAACATTGCACTGACTGCAAGACCACGTTCGTGATGAACACTAGCCTGTTGATGCTACGTACTGATGTGCTTGATGCTAGTACTGTAGAGCAGTGAGTCGCAAGTCAACACAAGCACCGAAGTCAGCATTACCTTCCTTCAATTGGGCCAACTGGCGGTGAATCGAGGAAGTGCAGTACATACTAAACTAAAATGAGCTCTAACATGGAAATTAAGCGTTTCCGGACACATGTCCACATAACATCTGTTCTTTATTTGTGTGTGAGGAATGTTTCCTGAAAGTTTGACATAACCTTTTTGTAACACCCTGTACACAGACACTTACTCATTATTTCTTTCTAAAAGTTCTATGGACGTGGAAGGCTAAAACAATATTTTCGATAGCATTCAAGGTAACGTTCAAGGTCATGGCAAGCTTCTACTATCAGATCACTTCACTCCTTTGTGTTTGGTTCCGGGGGTACTTGGAAAGTGGAGAACTAATTGATGATTTCTAATGTTCGTCAATTCTAATACTCATTGTCACTATTATCGATGCACATACTGTACACCTAACTAGGCTCTTGTGTTAAACACAGACGGGCTACAGGCACTAACGAACTAGAAAATGGTATTGAGGGAATATAAGGGTAAAACACCAGTAGAATTTCGCGAACTTGGAGCATATAGTTGTAAAATGGAATAGTCTCCAGTAGCATAATAGTGAGATTTCTGGCCTGCGTTCGTGGCGCGGTTCTGGTTTCTTGCAGCGGTTCGCCTGGACCACGGCTTATCTGTTCATGATCATCACCCTTGTGTAACAAGTAACGTGGGACATACGACATGGCGACGTGCTTTTACCGATCCACGGTCTTATCTTGATGATCTCGTGACCACTGAAATCGTAGCTGACGATTTCGTCGAGTTAACGCGGGAACACGTAGAGGTCATATGTTGTGGAGCCCGACGTTCGACACTGTGCGCTGAAAGGTGGGATCTATTTCTACATATTGTCTCGTAATCGCAGTTTCAACGTCCGACAAGTACTTTCCATAGATGCTCACAACTGTAGTCCGTAAACAGTTGACTAGCTTCACCGTTTGCGAGATTCTCGTTCCAAGGTGCCGGGCCACATCAATCTGCCCTTTGTCAATGTCGCTTATGACAGTGTATTTTCAAATTTGAGATCCTTATCGGTGCTAGAAAGATTCAACATTCGTCTCTAGTTTGCTTACGTACTTCCAAATTTTACTTTGCAAATGTGTTTTGGGACTGTATGTTATCATACAATGCATACACGTCTGAGGAAATAGACACTGCTAACGATCCAAGTCTACGCTAAATATTACGAAAGTGATGCCCAAATTTTGAAATCAATTTGACTTGAGCTCTATTATTTAATGGGACACAAGAAAATTTGTGGCGTATTTGGACTCGAACCCGGATTTCCCACTTACTAGATCGGTTGCCTTAATTATTTCGGTAATCCGTGCATGCTCCCAGGACCGATCCAAACCTCCATGTAGCAGACTATCCACATCCCCTAATGTTCGCACAGTATGCGGTTCTCGTAACAGGGAGAGGTAATATTCTTATCGCCATCTTCAGTCCGTCGAGGGACGTAATACATATTTTAGTTTGTAATGTTCTTCAGAACATAATATAATAACATGCTGACACGGTACTAGTAAAACACAAACTTTACAAGTAAAACTGTGTATTACGTGCCTCGATGGGCTAAAACCGACAATAACAACATTGTCTCTCCCTCTGTGGGAATCACATACTGTGAGGGCGTTAGCGGAAGCGAACAGTGTGTCATTTGGACCTATGGATTGGTTTGGTGATCGTGCACGAATTGCAGAAGTGGGTGTTATGTGCACAGCTGTGGCTGGTGCGGCGCTACTACTGGTGGTTAGTCAAGTACTGCGAACGTAACAACAATTGATAATGATTGACAGATACGTTGAAATTCACTTTTGATGCTAACTTCACAGGACAAGAATTTAATGGAGTAGAATGATTTATAGGAGAAGTGGTTGAAGTATCTCCGAACGATATCATTCGAATCCATTTGTCGATCGTCAATAGTACGATTTGTATCATGTGGCAAATCCGTGAATTGTGTGAAAAGCATAGACTCATGTGGCGGCACATTAAAATTTCGACACAGTGACGGTCATGTGGATTAAGTGTCTGTCGCTCATGCTATGCTTGGTTTAAGAACTGTAAAATTTTTCGAATTGCCATTTGATCAAATTAAGGTCTCTATTACATGCTGCACTAAAATGATCAGCAACACTGCCGAACAGTGTGCATCATTGCGCAAGTAGCCAGTTCTGAATGGTGTTCTGTAAATTAAAGTTGAATTGCAAAGACATAACCCAATCTTATCTTAGCATCTGTGGACACAGGGCGATTGTCATACGTGAGGGGTAGCCTCGAAGATGCTGAGGTTGTATTTCCACACGAAATATCAGTGTCCAATGCATTCAAAAAAGGACTAACCTAGGGGAGCTAGAAAGCCTCTCGAAAATGACGACGTTACAGGCAACATATTTAACGCGCAATCAGTGACAATATAGCCACGGCGTCGAATTCGGAAGTAGAATTCAACTCAGACGTACTACAAAGGATGACGTTGTACCCATGGAGACTAGTAGCATCTAGGAAGCTCGTTGCACAACGGCCAGTAACAGAGGTGACCAAGGACACGCAACACGAGAAAACTAATGTCATCGGAGAAGTACTGGCTGTCAAAGAAGATGATATGCAGAACATGGCACATAATCTTCATCTGGTTTCAGCAAATGAGGAAGTTCCCTAAAGTAGGTAGATCGTCCCCGAAGAAGCACAAGAAACGTAAGATGGCTTGCCCTGATGCCCTGATGCTGAACAATGAGTGTCCATCTTGCACGACAAGGCTAAATAAACAGGCACCAGTATTGTCAACGAAACGTCAGAGAATGTTAGCTGTATCCAGCTATCACCAAAGTGCACATCGAGGACAATGCCTCCAACTCTACTGAAGGAAAAGGAAGAATGAGTTTAACATCACGTCGACATCGAGGTCATAAGAGACGAAGCACAAGTTCGGACTGTGTGAAGGATGGGGACGGAAATCGGTTCTGCCCTTTCGAAGGAACCATTTTGGCATTTGCCTGGAGCGATTTAGGGAAATCGCGGAAAACCTAAATCTGGATGGCCGGACGTGTGTTTGGACCGTTGTCCTCCCTCCCTCGATCCAACTCTGACACAGAAAGAAAAGAGACTCGTGGAAAGGCATGGACGACCCACTAGCTCAGAGAGCACAGAAACAGAAAACCACCTGACCCCGAGCAAGTCACAGACGACACATCAACACCCGTGTCAGCAGGGGGCTAGGAGGACGACACTAAATATATTACTGTCGACAAGGAGATGAAGGCAGAAAAAGGGACAAGGGCAGAAACGGCACTGGTACTTCGATAAGATGAAGTATCCAAGGAAGACCACAGACGGACACATCAAGTATCTGCAGCGGAATCTGGCGCTGGGAGGTGAACCGCCAATGTTTCGGTCTGCAGATGAATGACAGAATAACGTGCTTCTATTCTATGCCATACTATAAAATTTGTACCTTGAATATTTACAGAATCGTCTCCCAATCTACAGCCTTAGCGGTATTCAAGGGCAGCTGACATTGATATTATCTTGTTACAGGAAGCTGTACCCTATGTCACCATTAATAGCAGAAATGCTCTCTTATTGATAAACTATAGTCAATATAGTAACCGAGGCTGGCACCATAACCCTGTACGAAGGAAGTATTTATTGCTTCCCTCTGACCATCTTAAAAGAAGAGACATTGCTGCCATGGTCCAAGACATACCCCTCTTCTATGTCTACGCAGCTCCTGGTTACAGATCGCGAGAAGACAAGAGAGAGCTCTAAACAGAGATACAGCGAGGTTAATTACCGACTTGTGCCTGCATATTGTTTTTGGAGGCCATGTCAACTAAGTTTTGTGTCACACCTACTAAATTCCGAATTTTAATTTGAGACAGGAGTTGCAAACATCAGCAACAGAGGTGCAGTTAGTAGACACGTGGTTCCACTGGCACCCGGATGAGGTCGCTTATATCCATTTTACATCGACGTCAGAAGTAGTATTGATCGAATATATGTGCAGCAAGATCTCCTAGCAAATGTGGGGAGCTGTGAATATTGCTTGTCAACTTTAGCGATCGCATCGCTTACCACATCCTCATTAATCACTCTCCTCAGAAAGTATGCAGAGGTCTATTCGATGGCAGCTCAACTTCAGTCTCCTACAGGATGAAATGTTAGAGCGTTACATTTTCTCAGTATGGCGAAATGTTGCTTCGTACAGACACAACAACTCCACGGGCGTTGAATGGTTAACGGTTTCTGTCAGAAGTAAACTCATTAAACGCGTCAAACTTACAATCTGAGCCTATGGGCAGAAATTAACCAAGGAATTCTACCGGCACGCCTTACGATACTTGAATATAGACCAAAATCAGCTTCCGAATAACATAACGCAGATACTGTGTGTGCAAGCAAATAAAACAGCCTCAATGGGGCAATTCGCCACCGAGCACCAGACGTGTGCACGTAACTTCACTAACTTGACCCAATAAATGACGTCAGTTTTTCACATTGTGACAGAGCTGCATATAGCTCATAGGAAACTTGTAGAAAGTTTACAAGACGACGACGGCGCCTCTTACACCCAACTACGGGATATTAAAAGCGATGTTACCAATTACTTTGCTGCACTTTACAATAGCACAAGTGTACCGCACGAGAAAGTTGTTGAGTGGTATCATATTGCTCCCACGCTGTACAGAATCACAGGAGATCAAAGTCAAGACCTGCTCGCTCCTTTCGCCAATGTACAAGTTAGCGATGCAATCAAGGCCGCGCCGCGTAATAAGTTACCGGGCATGGACGGGCTACCTGTCGAGTTCTACGTCTAATACTGGCATATACTAGGCGATGGGATTACGGTGATGTACAGTGAAGTACTGCTTGGGATTTCTCTACCCATTGCTTTCAGCTAGGTGAAATGAAATGAAATGAAATGTCGTGTGACGAGGGCCTCCCGTCGGGTAGAGCGTTCGCCTGGTGCAAGTCTTTCGATTTGACGCCACTTCGGCGACTTGCGCGTCGATGGGCATGAAATGATGATGATTAGGACAACACAACACCCAGTCCCTGAGTGGAGAAAATCTCCGACCCAGCCGGGAATAGAAAACGGGCCCTTTGGATTGACAGTCTGTCGCGCTGACCACTCAGCTACCGGGGCGGACTTCACCTAGGTGGCAACTGTGATCATATCTACAAAAAATCGAAGACGAAAACTAGCAAAGATCACCGGCCCATTACTTTGCTCAATGCGGACTTTAAACTTTTTATACGCTTTCTCAACGCAAGACTACTGCTACTGAAACCGAAATCTTAAGACCGTATCAAAAGAGCACCATCCGAGGCCGCTCAGTGTTATATATTTTGGCGCTGTACAGGGATCTCGTCACACTCACATGGACGACACACACATGGCCACAATTTCTCTCGACTTTGATAAGGCCAGTGATGGATCTGATTACAGCTATCTTAAAAAAGTGATGAAAAAGATCGGCTTCAGTCACGACTCGGAGCGTCTTGTTATCAACTGACTACGGGGAACGCGGACCCGATTCGTCGTGAACGGCACACTGCCCGGGTACGTGTCATTCTCAAGAGGAAAAAAAAACAAGTTAATCCTGTCACAAGGACACTCCGCGCGATACCTGCAGTGACGTTGTTGCGTAAACTAAATCACAACCAACCTGGATTTCAATTTTATGGCGTACAAACCATAGTCCAAACATATGCTGATGATGTCAGCATGCTCCTCCATAATGATCGAGATTTCGATGAGGCGAAGCGTATCCTAGCAAATTTTCCAAAGGACAGTGAAGCACTTTTAAAAGTAAACAAATCTGCCATCTCAACAATTGGTCGGAAAGAATCTGCCCTGTGAAATTTTAAAGATACCACTTGGTATGTACGTCACGGCACAAGGTCAGAATACGTTCAACAAAAATTGGCTATTTAAAATTCAGGTATTAAGAGCAGCATTGTATGAACAGAATGTGAGAGACTAGATCGACTGCAGAGGACCTTACCCGCCAACTCTTAAGCTGTATCCAAATTGCAGCATGTCACCACCACCCTGACGATGGTAACCACAGTAGCATGATCACTTACAGCAGCGGCTGCCTGGTACGTTTTGAAGCTAAATATTTCTAAGGTTCCTTTCAAAAGTGCAGTGCTGCCGTGTGACATGAGAGGCCTTCGTCTCAACAATCCAGGAATCCATAATGTGGCTATATGACAGGGGGAAGAAAAATTGGCGCACTCAAACTTAGCAACCCGATTATTCACATACTAGCAATTCCAAAATGCCACTCAGAAAATTTCGTATTGTGCATATTGCTGGCAGTAAATGGACGTTAAAGATTGGTAATTTGGCAACACTGTAATTATATGTACAGTAACTACCTCTGTCAGAAGATAGCAGTAGTAATGTGTAGTTGGTGAAGTGAATAGCATTTTGGATTAGCACCCAGGAGCTCGACGGCTCGATTCTGGGTCGATTACCGTTAGGAAAACAGTGTAATTCGAAAACGAACATTTCACAAATATAATTTTACCGCGAAATGGCCCGGGTGGGGAGGTCCAATTGTATGGTTTCTGCACTCACCTGACATAAATCGTCCGCAGCTCGTTGTCCAGTGGCTAGCGTTGCTGCCTCTGGATTACTGGGTCCCGGGTTCGATTCCCGGCCTGGTTGGGGATTCTCTCTGCCCTGGGACTGGGCGTTCACGCTGTCCTCATAATTTCATCATCATCATCATACGTTACAGTGGCTACACTACATTGTGTAAAAAAGTGGACTGTGTAAAAATCGGGACTTACCAAACATCATCACTATCATCATTTGACATAAAACCCATGGATTTCTCCCTGCGGGAACCCTTGAAGGAGGGCATATAAGCCGGTCGGAGTGGCCGAGAGGTTCTAGGCTTCAGTCTGGAACCGCGGGACCGCTACGGTCGCAGGTTCGAATCCTGCCTCGGACATGGATGTGTGTGATGTCTAACGGTTAGTTAGGTTTAAGCAGTTCTAAGTTCTAGGGGACTGATGACCTCAGATGTTAAGTCCCATAGTGCTCAGAGCCATTTGAACCATTTTTTGATGGCGTATATTTTACTCCGCCGACACTTGTGGAAGAACTGATAGCGCCTGTTCATGCTGCTCCTCTATCTGTCGATGCAACCATGTTACGAAGATCAGTGATTTATGATCCAGCAAGACACGAATTGTTTGAACGTGCAGGGAGATGACTTGTCTGACGACGCTTTTGTTATGTCCACCGTTACATGACTTAATACTACAGTATTACATAGCAGAATGAAACTGGCAAATGAAAATAGAACGTCTCTATCGAGGCTCGTACCCTCGAACTTCTGCATGGTAACCCAAAACTCTATCCACATCACCAACTGCACAGCACCACTGCAATATCCTGACTGAGGTAGTTACCATACATATGATTACTATGTTGCCCGACTTCAACGTCCATTTACTGCCGGAAAATATGCTCAGGACAAAATTTTGTGAGAGACATTTTTGTATTTCTATTATGTGAGGAATCGCGCTGGAAGTCAGAATGCGCGAATATTTCTTCACCCTGTATATCCGAAGCGAACGTGGAAAGCGCTCACGGCCAATGAGGACACCGTCACGAAGAGGCTCTGTCAGCTATCAAGCGCAAGCAACATGTGTCCACCAGTAGATATTGCCAACATCAGGCGACACCTTGAGCATATAGCTCAGTATTATGCAGAAAGCTGTTATATTGAAGATAATATTTTCAAGAAAGCGACTGGTCAGTTTTACAGCAGTCTATTTCGGTTGTAATTACCTTGCCACTTAGAGGAAAATACCCGGCTTGCTAATGGACGCGGGTTCGAGCTAATATCCATAAAAAAAGCGCTACCGATCAAAATGGTATGGCGTAGTAACTAAAACTATCCCCACCCAAGAAAAGCGGCATGAAATCGAAGTTGCACCGAGTCCATGCTGTGAATTGTTCCCCGTGATCGCGACGGTTGCTCACATATTTCTGTGCCAAGACCAAGTGCATGTCTGGAATTGGAAGCGCAAAAATTGGACGTGCTCACAGGACAGCGCCGTACACTATTCCTGTCACAGATATCCTGCGACCAGACATCCGACTTTTCCCAGAAGTCAAGCACAATAGCTACATCTGGCTTTCGGGTTATTTTATGAACTAAACGCTGACCGTAATTGATACTGATGTCGTATCTACTCAATCAACATTGGGGGAATGAAAACAGATTTTACGTCCAGTACAAGAAAAAATTCAAAATCTCCTTCAAGTAATTCTATCGACGCCATAGGAAAGGGATCGCAAATTTAGAACAAAGTACTCGTCTGTGGCAAAACGGGTATGGCACTGAATGTCCAGTTCAGGAAAGTTTTGTCTTTAACAAGACTTTGTGTTTTAAAGAAGAGATCAGGCGTTTTCGGAGAGTTTCATTTACCAAAAAGGACTTTGGTTTGTTTATTTTCCTTCACTACAGTTCCGAACAGATTTCAGTTTGAAAGTAGCTCCTGTCGTTCAAAAAAGAATTTTAATTTTCAATGATTTCAGATACAAGGATAATTTACACTCCTGGAAATGGAAAAAAGAACACATTGACACCGGTGTGTCAGACCCACCATACTTGCTCCGGACACTGCGAGAGGGCTGTACAAGCAATGATCACACGCACGGCACAGCACACACACCAGGAACCGCGGTGTTGGCCGTCGAATGGCGCTAGCTGCGCAGTATTTGTGCACCGCCGCCGTCAGTGTCAGCCAGTTTGCCGTGGCATACGGAGCTCCATCGCAGTGTTTAACACTGGTAGCATGCCGCGACAGCGTGGACGTGAACCGTATGTGCAGTTGACGGACTTTGAGCGAGGGCGTATAGTGGGCATACGGGAGGCCGGGTGGACGTACCGCCGAATTGCTCAACACGTGGGGGTGAGGTCTCCACAATACATCGATGTTGTCGCCAGTGGTTGGCGGAAGGTGCACGTGCCCGTCGACCTGGGACCGGACCGCAGCGACGCACGGATGTACGCCAAGACCGTAGGATCCTACGCAGTGCCGTAGGGGACCGCATCACCACTTCCCAGCAAATTAGGGACACTGTTGCTCCTGGGGTATCCGCGAGGACCATTCGCAACCGTCTCCATGAAGCTGGGCTACGGTCCCGCACACCGTTAGGCCGTCTTCCGCTCGCGCCCCAACATCGTGCAGCCCGCCTCCAGTGGTGTCGCGACAGGCGTGAATGGAGGGACAAATGAAGAAGTGTCGTCTTCAGCGATGAGAGTCGCTCCTGCCTTGGTGCCAATGATGGTCGTATGCGTGTTTGGCGCCGTGCAGGTGAGCGCCAAGATCAGGACTGCATACGACCGAGGCACACAGGGCCAACACCCGGCATCATGGTGTGGGGAGCGATCTCCTACACTGGCCGTACACCTTTGGTGATCGTCGAGGGGACACTGAATAGTGCACGGTACATCCAAACCGTCATCGAACCCATCGTTCTACCATTTCTAGACCGGCAAGGGAACTAGCTGTTCCAACAGGACAATGCACGTCCGCATGTATCCCGTGCCACCCAACGTGCTCTAGAAGGTGTAAGTCAACTACCCTGGCCAGCAAGATCTCCGGATCTGTCCCCCATTGAGCATGTTTGGGACTGGATGAAGCGTCGTCTCACGCGGTCTGCACGTCCAGCACGAACGCTGGTCCAACTGAGGCGCCAGGTGGAAATGGCATGGCAAGCCGTTCCACAGGACTACATCCAGCATCTGTACGATCGTCTCCATGGGAAAATAGCAGCCTGCATTGCTGCGAAAGGTGGATATACACTGTAATAATGCCGACATTGTGCATGCTCTGTTGCCTGTGTCTATGTGCCTGTGGTTCTGTCAGTGTGATCATGTGATGTATCTGACCCCAGGAATGTGTCAATAAAGTTTCCCCTTCCTGGGACAATGAATTCACGGTGTTCTTATTTCAATTTCCAGGAGTGTAGTTTCATCATAATGGCCGGCCGGAGTGTCTGTGCGGTTCTAGGCGCTACGGTCGGGAACAGAGCGACCGCTACGGCCGCAGGTTCGAATCCTGCCTCGGGCATGGATGTGTGTGATGTCCTTATGTTAGTTAGGTTTAATTATTTCTTAGTTCTAGGCGACTGATGACCTCAGAAGTTGAGTCGCATAGCGTTCAGAGCCATTTGACCGATTTGAACCATTATAATGGAGAAAAAGTCTTAGTTTCTTTTCAGAGTTTATTTTGTCTCTGGAAATTTAAGCATACAAAAGATACTAGACATCAAGATGACATTTATTCTTGACACATATTATTCTAGAGGGGATGTTCTTTCTGGACTTTTTTTTTGTGTGACAGAAAAAACACATCTGCATCATTCAGAGTACGAAGCCATGATGAACAAAAATGCTACAAAGAGACCGGAGAAACTGAAATTTTGTGTTGTCTTCACGAACTTTCTACTTTAATTTTATTATACTTTCGTCATTTCATTCCTATTTTAAATAAACGTTAATCCTTGAAAAAATGAAAGCGCTTTGTTCCTTTTAAGGATTTTTCACAGCGGAAAGGAAATCAACCGGCAAAGCAGGGAACAAAATAAAAGAAAAAGAAATTTTTGCATAATGTAGAAAAAGAAAAAAAAAAGGAACTGCAAATAACAGCGTTAACAGTATGGAGCTTCCGCCGAGTGTCGTTATTAGAGTTACGAGAAGCTAACCTCAGAAAACAAACCTTGAAAAACAGAATCATGGGGAAAAAACCACGAGCCTACATCAAAAGAAGATCTCGAGAAGACGAACTATGAAGCATCCACTGCGTTGAGATTGTTCCCACATAGCGACGGTCCTCAGGAAAGAGTTAAGAAATGAATATATCTAAAATTAAGAAAAAGACAACATGAAGAAAGGCAAGAGAGAGAGCTGTCATTCTTCATCCTGTCCATGTACCAAATGAAACGGCACTGAAGCCGCGGAGAGAAGGCAAGTTTTGACTATTGGGAGGATGGGCTGAAGAGAAGGAGGAAAGCCTGAAAAAAAAGTGGTTAAGGCGACCGCTCGTGATAAGCGCGAAATACGGCTCTTGTGTCAGTAATAAACAGTATCACTGGCATTAAATTGATTTCGCAATTTGCGAATCACTTTCGTTACATACTCTCCTCATTGCACAAGTTCCCGCAATGCTACCAGGTGGCATTCAATATCGCAATGTACAGTGGTGACAATATTACAGCTCATCAGTGTATATCGATGACTGTAATGACTTTAAATGTTAGTTACACGGATGTAAACTTCTCAATATGTCGCCTAACGCAGCTTTCGCCAAAAGAATGTTACTGTGCTAATCGACAACGTCCTGGGATGGACAGAAATTTCAAGGAAACAAGGTGGAAGACTCCTAAAGGTATCTTTTTATGTACGCTAGCACACGATATTCGTTGCGAAACGACTTACAGCAGTCCAGATGTACATAAGACGAGATCAACTGGTTTAGATTAGGTAAAGAAGTTAGGCGGGAGGATGTTATAGCGCATCATGTAAGTCAGACGGACGCTTAGCAACTCTAATATGTATGAGCGTTACATCTACAACGTACAGCAGTTTCAGACGACAGTACGCGCCTGCAAGCGACAGACTCATTTCAGATAACGTCCGTACCATATGAAATAACCTAACGACTCCTGTTCGTGAATCTCAAAATCATCTCTCAAACAGCAGTAAACCACTCGGAACTAATTCTGGAGGAACCAGTGCAGATTCTCAAATAGCCCTACAGTATTACATCTACCATGGTTTTATTGATTTTTTGGTAGTCACTGAAAGTCAGACTGGTGGTCCAAGAGCTACTAACAAAAGATTACATTACAACTTGGAAAAATAAATTTACGAATTAACGGCTCTACGGAGGTTAATGTTTCCGTGGTATTGATACACGTGGAAAAGAATGTATCATACTACCACAGTACGCCGCTAGAGGAACCAAAGCACATTCGCGCAGCCCATTTATAAAGTTGTGTGTTGCTTGGGTCTTATTCACTGCATTTGAATGGTGGCAACGCTACAACAGTTCGTGCTGAAGTGGCGGAGGTGAGTGACAACAATAGATCATCATGTGGATAATGGTTAGGTTGCGCCGACACTCACAGTGTGGCCAAACAAGTCCGAACGGCGAAAAATGAAGTGACAGATCATCTCAGTGAAGAATCGGTAATAGAAAGAGATGTGGAGGCCAAAATGTTCGACGACCGGTGTATCACAATTGAGGCGATAGTGGAAAAAGTGAGAAGCAGTCATCGAGTACGTTGTTTTCAACATCTGGAAGGGCGTTTTGAACATAACAGAGGCCGCCTACCTTTCGATTCCACGATTGTTAACAGTCATTGATAAAACCCGCCGAAACAAGGCGGCAGCGGAAATTTAGCATCCACACCAAGTCAGTGCAGGTGATTTCCTTACTCGTCTAATCACCATGGACGGATGCCGTCTTTAGAACTATGACTTTAAGACAAAGCAAGCAGCGGAAACATCTGAATTCACGACCGCCGAAGATAGTCGGAAAGGAGCAAACCGTCACGAGTGCATACTACCTAAACGCCTAACGATGTTACGGGAATGACCTGTGACTTCTCCCCCTTTCCTTAGTCGAAGAAACCATTGCTTGTTACGTGTTCGCAGGAATGCGATGAGGCGATATTTGAAGGTTTCGCACCTACGATCTGACTGCAATCATAGTTTGTGTTAAGTCCGTCTTGTGCATGTTGGAAAGATCTGACGAAATACTAATCTCGTGAAACACTGAACTACGGCATTCGTCTTGTGAGGATATCGTAGCAACTTCCACATTTAATTAATACAGTGACGTTCCCAAATTAAAGTTGGAACAGTTGAAACCAACAGTTACTGCACCATAGCTTTTCATAATAATGTAAACATGAAACCTTTAGTATTGTGAGCGAGTGTGATTTTAATGCGCGAGTGGCCATGGCGTGGTGAGGTACGTGCAGTCATTATGTCACTAAGAAAGTGTTTAAATTGATTTAGATTGCAACAGTGTAATAATACTTCACTAATAGATGCATCACGTGATTCGAATAAAAAAAATGTCTCTGAGCACTATGGTCATCAGTCCTCTAGAACTTAGAACTACTTAAACCTAACTAACCTAAGGACATCACACAACACCCAGTCATCACGAGGCAGAGAAAATCCCTGACCCCGCCGGGAATCAAATCCGGGAACCCGGGCGCTTATTGGAATAATGTCCATGTTTTCTACTGGTGTGAAAGTACAATAAATGTAAAACAGATGTTACCAGTGCGACCTATGATTAAGTAGTTTAGTAATCTAGTATAAAAATTAAAAAAAAGGAAAAGCAGGGAAGCTAACACATCTCCCAGTCTCCTGCGTAAGGTACGCCACAATTGAGAGGACAGGGAGAAGCTTCAGCCTCTGTGAATAAGAGTGCTCTGTGTGCAACACAATACCCATCTATAATTCCGTAGCTTTTGAATATGTGTGGGTAAGTTATTTCTCTATTCTGTAACAGTAATGTCTAGAGTATCTTGATACCCCTTAGCTATATGAAACAAAACTGAACCACAGGCCTAAATTGCTCTTTAATGTCTGTAAGTTCTATTAGATCGTTGGCGCATAACATTTCAAAACTGACCTTTGGATTATTTCGTCATCATTAATGGCAATTCATGGAAATGCAACCATGTTAATACAGGCCCTGTGTATAACAATGGCGTAATACTGCGAACGCGAAAGGGAGAGAGCCTGCAGTTGCAGCTGGCACAGAAGTAACGGGCACCCCGCCAAATGAAGAGTCCTGCAACAGCTGCTCCGTGCCAGCGCTCCCCACCCTGCGGTCATTTACTTCCTCGGATTACAGTGTTTTCTTTCTTTTTTTTGCTGCAAAATTAACACCTTCTGAGAGCTAAACAGTCGGAAGACTTTCCCGCGCTCAGTTCTTAGAGAACAATACTACTGAGAAGCGTGTTAAGAGCAGTAAAGTTAAAACTAATAAATATTGTTTTATGGATACTTTATTAACACACATACTGTTCTTATGTTCAGGAGTAAGAAAATGCAGGAAAGCATTATCGCCAAAAGTTGTGAAAGCTTCATAGCAACTTCCAGAACCATTTCCTTTTCTACTTCTAGATATATACTTCATAAATGACGTTATTGTGTGTCACTAGAAACGCAATAGCAGAGTTACCGCTTCCTAGCCAAGTTAGTGTAGTGGATTAGGAAAACTGAATAAACATTTAGATGTATAACGATAGTTGTGACATGAACACGTAAGTATATATTTACACGTCGTGGTTAGACCTTACAATGTGTAGCTGTACGTTAAGGCGACGGTGTTAGAATTCTTATTAAATTTCAGTGTATGGGAGTTATATGTTTGGGGGCTGGTTAATAACCTGTTCTTCCCATTACATGTATTGACTGTAGCTGAGGCAGTGTTGTAGCTTGAACCAGAGTCTGTTTTAGTTCATACACTTTACTTCTAATGTTCTTCAAATCCAGAATCAGTAAACAGCTCCGTCAGTACGACGTGGTGTTCCTGATGTACAAAATGTGATGTGTCCGGGCGGTATGTAACGGCAAGAATGGCACAGACTGCTAGTTGGTAGGTCACTTTTGATATAAAATTGTAAAATTCTTTATTCGGGAGTCAAGTTTCACTCGCTGGCTACCAATAAACGATAAATATAAGTAACCTATAATATGTATATAAGTGGGACATATTTTTTAACTTGGTATTTCAACTCATTTTTATGAGTTGTGTTTTTCGATAATCTGTTAACCAGAATGCTTCAAACCGAGTGCTTTAGTGTAAGATCTTGGACTCGAATTTGGGAAGAACTAGGTTCAGATACCCCTCCCCCGCTCCCCATACAGATTTATGTAACTTTTTGTTTTCCCAAATTATTTAAGGAATACATCATGATGTTTCGCAGGGAAAGATTGCATAGTTTTTCTTATTACATTCTTATCTGAGATTTGTCCTGTCGATACAAACTTCATTATCGAAGGAACGTCAAACGCTATATTTCTTCCCTCCTTTTATTCAGAACATTCTTTCACTTCCTTTCTTGATCTGGAAACTCAAGAATGCTGTCTGAAAATCTCAGGTGATTTAAATACTTAACTATACTTAACAGCTTTTTAGATGACTCGTGGTTAACAGAGAAATTTATGACAGTGTACTGTATGGGCACAGAGATATTCAAACATCAGAAGGATCCCAACATGGATTTCGCTGATCTAGTAATCCGAGAGCACTAGTGAAAGTGATAGTGCGTACCTAACGCCTCTTCAATCTAAAGATGTAGCGCTCGATGCTACTCTATCCTGTGGAGGTCCTCAGCTCGGAATGACTACTGCAACCATTAGAAACTGTTTCCTGGATTCTTCATTTCTAGGCCTCACTCTACAATTTTTGCACCATCCTCCCCTCATCCGCCAACACGTCATCCAATACTAAATCCATGGTTCCTTGACATCTCAGAATGTGGCCTATCAACCGACCACTCATTTAGTCAAGATGTGCGACACATTTCTTTTCTGTCACATCTTGTTCAAAATCTCCTCATTAGTTACACGATCTACCCATGTAATCTTCAGAATTCTTATGTAGCACGACAATCCAAAGGTTCTATTCTCTTGTTGTCTGAATTGCTTGTCGTCCACGTTTCAGTTCCATACAACACCACACTCCAGACAAATACCCTCGGAAAAGACTTCTTAAAACTTAAATTTAAATTCGAAGTTACCAAATTTATCTTATTAAGAAACGCTTTTTCTGACATCACCAGTCTACATTTTACATCTTCTGCACTTCGGTCGTCATCAAACCTTCTACTTCTCGTTAGCGGAACTCATCTACTACTTTTAGTGTCTCATTTCCTAATCTAATTCCCTCAGCATCGCCAGATTTAATTCGACTACATTCCATTACTCTTGTTTAGGTTTAGTTGATGTTCATGTCATATCTTCCTTTCAAGACACTATCAACTCCATTCGACTGCTCTTCCACGTCTTTATCTATATCTGACAGAATTCAAAATGATGGAACACAGCAGTCAGTCGTCCTTTCCTTTCAGGCTTTATTAAACCAAATTTAGATTTCGGCTAGTAACTATCCATTATCAATGCAGTTTTTCAGAGATTTAATAGATGTCCAAGTACTTCAGTCCCCTGTTGTTCGGAGTCCTGTCACAGTTCATTCAAGACAGTGACAGTGTGTAGTTTATGAACATCACCGTAGGCAAGCCAAGTTGTAGCCGTAATAGTGAAGGACAAAGGCATGAGCAAAAATGGCATCAAAAGCTCATTATTTGCAAATGTAGAGCAGTTATTACAGTGAGAACAATGCATACAACGGTTCCCTTCATTATTACCATCATCCTGCGAGATTACTATCTACAACCTGGCTTGTTCAAGGTGGCATTTAGAAAGTATGTAGTGCCGTTGTCTTGGTACTTATGAACGGAAGTCATTGCATGAGCATGGCTAATGATTTTCCCATTTCGAACGATCTGAAGATGGTTGTAGGAAGCAAAAGGAACTAGTTATCGTACTTTAATTGTAATAGGAAATTGTGAACCTGGTGTTAAAAGAATGAGATTTTCACTCTGCAGCGGAGTGTGCGTGGATATGATACTTCCTGGCAGATTGAAACTGTATGCCGGACCGAGACTCGAACTCGGGACCTTTGCCTTTAGCTGGCAAATGCTCTACCAGCTGAGCTACGCAACCACTACTCAGGCCGCGTCCTCACAGCTTTACTTCTGCCAGTACCTCGCCTCCTACCTTCCAACATTTACAGAAGCTCTCCTGCGAACCTTGCAGAACTAGCACTCCTGAAAGAAAGGATATTGCGGAGTGCTAGTCCTGCCAGGTTCGCAGGAGAGCTTATGTAAAGTTTGGAAAATAGGAGGCGAGGTACTGGCAGAAGTAAAGCTGTGAGGACGGTGCGTGAGTCATGTTTCTGTGGCTCTGTTGGTACAGCACTTGCCCGTGGAAGGCAAAGGTCCCGGTTTCGAGTCTCGGTCCAGCACATACTTTTAATCTGCCAGGAAGTTTCATGGGTGTTAAAAGTTTTCTACTTTAAATATTTTATTTAGTAAACTAAATTAAGAGCGCCGTCTCCTCTGACAATATCGCACTCCCGTCTCAACCACTGTTTCCCTTCCATGTCCTTTGACTTTTATAATTGCTGTCTGATATCCGTACAAGTTTGCAAATAAACTTTTGCTACTT
Organism: Schistocerca gregaria; assembly: GCF_023897955.1. Taxonomy (NCBI): domain Eukaryota; kingdom Metazoa; phylum Arthropoda; class Insecta; order Orthoptera; family Acrididae; genus Schistocerca; species Schistocerca gregaria. The sequence goes on from NC_064931.1 coordinate 282,024,078, forward strand.
CTGTTTTACCCATATTTCAGATAGTGTATTCTAATCAATACTGTAAAAAGCTGTCTCTAAGTCTACACATACCATAAAAGTAGGATCGTATTTCCCTAATCTGTCTTCTTCTGTAGGTCACAGGTTTTGTATTGCATCGCCTGCTCTCACATTGCTCCGGAATCCACACTGATCTTCCGTGAGGTCAGCATCTCCCAATTCTTCCAGTCTTCTGTAAATAATTAGTGTCAGTATCTTGCAACCACGACTTATTAAACTGATAGTTCGGTAATATTCCCACCTGTCAAAACTTGCTTTCTGATTAATTACATTCATCTTGATATCGGAGGGTATTTTTCCCGTCTCATATATCTTGCACGACAGTTGTAACAATTGTGCAATTACAGCCTCTCCCAAGGATATTAGCTGTTCTTTGGTTACATCGCTACGCCATTTGTCTTGTTTCGTCTTAGAATTTTCAGAGCTCTGACAAATTCTTCTCCTAGTATATCTCTCATCTTATCTTCATGTATTTCGCCTTCCCTTTCTAGAGTACTGTCGTCAAGTTAATTTCCTTTGTATAAACCCGCAATATACGACATCAGGCTTTCAGCTGTTCCAGCTTTGAATAGCAATAGTTTTCCATCTGAGCCTTTGATTTTCATACAGCCGCTCCTCTTTCCTCGAAAAGTCTCTTTAACTTTTCTGTAGGCGGTATCAATCTTTCCCATAGTTATGCATGCCTCTGCATAGCCATTTAGCACTTTCTGCTAATGTCTTTGTTTGGACGTGTGTATTCTTGTCTGTCTGCTTCATTTGTTGTTTTTTTATATTGTCTCCTTTCATCAGTTAAATTTAAAATCTACTGTGATATCCAAAGTTTTCTACACTGGTGTGCATAACTTAAGAGCGAAAGTAAGTTTCGCATGATGTGCCACTGCCAATGATAACATCAGCTCGCTGCAACATGTCAAGTGAGACAATTGTGGATAGTCTCCCCGACCTCTGCAAATCGTGGAGCTCCGCCGAACCGCCTTCTGGTGACCTCACCCTCATTGCTCAGCGACTACATCTACATCTACATCTACATGGATACTCTTCAAATCACATTGAAATGCCTGTCACAGGGTTTATCGAACCACTTTCACAATTCTCTGTTATTCCATTCTCGTACAGAGCTCGGAAAGAATGAACTCCTATATCTTTCCGTACGAGCTCTGATTTCCCTTTTTTTATCTTGGTGATCGTTCTTCCCTATATAGGTCGGAGTCAACAAAATATTTTCGCATTCGGAGGAGAAAGTTGGTGACTGGAATTTCGTGAGAAGATTCCGTCGCAACGAATGACGCCTTTCTTTTAATGATGTCCAGCCCAAATCCTGTATCATTTCTGTGACACTCTCTCCCATATTTCGCGATAATACAAAACGTGCTGCCTTTCTTTGAATTTTTTTCGATGTACTCCGTCAGTCCTATCTGGTAAGGATCCCGCACTGCACAGCAGTATTCTAAAAGAGGACGGACAAGCGCAGTGTAGGCAGTCTCCTTAGTAGATCTGTTACATTTTCTAAGTGTCCTGCCAATAAAATGCAGTCTTTGGTTAGCTTTCCCCACAACATTTTCTATGTGTTCCTTCCAATTTAAGTTGTTAGTAATTGTAATACCTAGGTATTTAGTTGAATTTACGGCTTTTAGATGAGACTGATTTATCGTGTAACCGAAATTAAACGGGTTCCATTTAGCACTCATGTGGATGACCTCACACTTTTCGTTATTTAGGGTCAACTACTACTTTTCGCACCATTCAGATATCTTTTCTAAATGGTTTTGCAGTTTGTTTTGGTCTTCTGATGAATTTATTAGACGATAAACGATAGCGTCATCTGCAAACAACCGAAGACGGCTGCTCAGGTTGTCTCCAAAATAGTTAATATAGATAAGGAATAGCGAAGGGCCTATAACACTACCTTGGGAACGCCAGAAATCACTTCTGTTTTACTCGATGACTTTCCGTGAAACTGTGAGCTCTCTGACAGGAAATCACGAATCCAGTCACATAACTGAGACGATATTCCACAAGCACGCAATTTCACTACAAGCCGCTTGTGTGGTACAGTGTCAAAAACCTTCCGGAAATCCAGAAATACGGAATCGATCTGAAATCCCTTGTCAATAGCACTGAACACTTCATATGAATAAAGAGCTAGTTGTGTTTCACAGGAACGATGTTTTCTAAACCCATGTTGACTGTGTGTCAATAGACCGTTTCTTTCGAGATAATTCATAACGTTCGGACGCAATATACGTTCTAAAATCCTGCTGCATATCGACTTTAACGATATGGGCCTGTAATTTAGTTGATTACTCCTACTAACTTTCTTTAATATTGGTGTGGCGTGTGCAACTTTCCAGTTTTTTGGTAAGGATCTTTCGTCGAGCGAACGGTTGCATATGATTGTTAAGTATGGGGCTCATGCATCAGCATATTCCGAAAGGAACCTAATTGTTATACAGTCTGGACCAAAAGACTTGCTTTTATTAATTGATTTAAACTGCTTCACTACTCCGAGGATATTTACTTCTACGTTACGTTTGGCACACTGTACTTCTGTCGACAGCAGGTGCTCCATAGACTTTGCACATGCATTTGTTAACATTCCGCACACTTTTTATGTCTGCAATGCGAATTTCGATGACGGCACGCTGCTTATAACGTACATCACCCACAGGCGTCATTTTGAATCTGTTCCGCAGCTCCGATATCGGTAGGAAGTGACGGAAACTTGGCGCGCTCACTCAGGAGACTTCAAATAATACATATGTAACGTTCCGCATTCACAGCATTGTATTCGGCTGAGAAAAAAGGCAATCCACTTACTTAGCAAGGACACATCATACTAAAGTTACTTTCGTCTTTAAGTTTTGCACACCAGTGTACTAGGACTTGTCTCTTTACCTATGTGATCCTCTGCTGGTTTTACTATTTCATGCCTCAAAGATACCCTTTCGTTTACTACTATACTGCCTTCTCTTCCTTCAGTAATCGTTGTCTAATATTCCCCCTGAAACACTCAACAACTTCTAGCCCTTGTAACATACACAGGTCCCGTCTTATTACTTTTTTACCTTTTTACAATATCTTCAGTTGTAATCTACAGTTAGCAATCAATAAATTGTGGCCGGAGACCACATTTGCAACTAGAAATGCTCTAGGGTTTAAATGTCCTACTCGGAAATCTCTGTCTGACCATAATATAATCTATCTGTGACCTTCCTGTGTCTCCCGGCCTCTTTCACATATACAACTTTTATTTATGATCCTGAATGCAGGTGTTAGCAATGGTTAAATTATGTTCTGTGCAAAATTCTACCTGTCGACTTCCTCTTTCATTCCTTTCCCCTAGCTCATGTTCTCCTACTATTTTATCTTCTCTTCCTTTTCCTACTATGATATTCTAGTCCACTATCACAATTAATTTTTACCTTGACTATTTAAATAATTTATTTTATGTCATTATACACTCTATCTCTGCATCATTAACTGTGCTAGTTGGAGTACAAACTTTCACTACTGTGGTGAGTGTTGTAATTGTGTCTATCTTGGCTACGATAATGAGTGGCTATGCTGTTCATAGTAGCTTACCTGCGTTTATATTTTCGTATTACCTACTAGCTGAAACTTCAGTTGCCCAGGTATTTGTTTATTCCAGTCTTTTGTGCGTCCATCTCCTTTTCCCTGCACTTTCTGCCCATCACTTCCCCTCCCCTCTCCTTCTCCTCCTTCCCCGTCTACCTGTCCATCTCCTTCTCCGCTTTCTCTGTGTCCAGCAACTGCCCCTCTCTACCTGCCCATCTCCTCATGCCCACTCTCTCTGTCCACCTCCTCTCCCACCCCTTCTCTATCCGTCATTACGTTATCACCCCCACCCGCATCCCACTGGAGGATGGTCGTTTTTACTTCCACAGTTTGTATTACAAAATAGTAAGTTGAAATTGAATTAGGGGCGTAGGACAAGACGTTTAACATGTGTATATTGCATACATATAGGTGCGATTTTCTGCAGTTTTACCCTACACGACTCAAGAGAAGATATTATAATTATTTGTGGCTTGATATTAGGCACCAAAACGCGCTGAAAAACTTATTGGCTAGCGCCGTACTCATTCCTTAAGGAATTGAACTCCTCTGTATAAAAACAGGCGCTACAGTCTCGAACTGGGGGACCGCTATGGTCGCAGGTTTGAATCCTGCCTCGGGCATGGATGTGTGTGATGTCCTTAGGTTAGTTAAGTTTAAGTAGTTCTGAGTTTTAGGGGACTTATGACCACAGCAGTTTAGTCCCATAGTGCTCAGAGCCATTTGAACCACTTTTTTTATAAGTGAATAATCGGTCCCCATGCGACAGCACGCACTACCAAAAACGCCGCGCGTACATAAGCAATTTTTCAGGGCCTCCTATCTCGGGTTCTGTCTGTGATAGAAAGGCAGGGTCAAGTCTTTTCGGCTAGGGACGATTTGTATATCCAACAGTAGGATAATCGTACTGCAATTGTCGTACGGTACAGGGTCAAAGTCTCAATATTACACGCTTAGTTCAGCTTAGGCAAATGGAGAAAATCAGTAGGTTAGTTTTGTATTAGATGTGGTATAAGACGCGCCTCAAGGGGGTTATGCAGATGTACCATCTAGTTCATGGATGGTTCCTCAGAAAACCGGTAAAGTGCGTGTTTCAGATATTTTCGCCGTAAGGGGGGGGGGGGAGGGAATATATAAGAAAGCTATCTCAATAAATTTCTCAAACTTTGACGGTATTTTCTCTACGTATTATCTTGAAGTGACATCTTCCCGTTTTCAAAAATATGTATCCGTTATCGGGAAACACCCCCAAAACATGGATTTTGGCTACCAAATCCGAGCCACGGATTTCAAATCGGCTACACACTGCAAATGGCTGAAATTTTTACGATTTGTTTCTAAAATACTGATAGCGAACGAACTTGAAAATTTCCTCGATTTGTTTATCCGTTTCAAGATACAGATGTTCAAAGATACCCTACTTGTAGAATTAAAGTATGCACATAAGGCCGGCCAGTGTGGCCGAGCGGTTCTAGGAGCTACAGTCTGGAACCGCGCGACCGCTACGGTCGCAGGTTCGAATCCTGCCTCGGCCAAGGATATGTGTGATGTCCTTAGGTTAGTTAGGTTGAAGTAGTTATAAGTTCTAGGGGACTGATGACCACAGCAGCTAAGTCCCATAGTGCTCAGAGCCATTCGAACCATATGCTCATAAAATCCGGTGTGAGACAAAAGCGTAATTTATATAGTGAGTTAGCATAGAGGAATACGCTATAAATAATCTCCGTTATCTTCAGAAGGGTTCTGGGAATCCCATGATATAGTACTGAAACGTAGGCAAAATTTTTGTGCATGTAGAATTAATTGCGTTATTTGAATTTCACGTAAGTAAATAATAATAATTTTATTGACCCGAAGAATTCTTTTCATATGAGTGACATGCCTTCCTGCAGTATGTAAAAGGAGGGAAAGAGCGGAATCAGCTAACTCATTTCTATCTTTCTCAGAACCTTTAAAAACGTTCCTAAAATTTTTGGCTTGAGAACGTATTCACGCTTTTTTATGCTGAGAGAGAAAGTGACTGTGGCAGTTCGAAAGCGGCAAAAAAGTGGTAAATACTGGAATATAGTAGACAGAGGCTGTGTTATATAAAGAGTGAAGGAGCCAGTGCTAGTGTGATAGGAAGAGAGGGACACAGTGGCAGTGGAACATTTGTGAGAGTGACAGAAAAGTCCTATGACAAGAGTGAAAAATATAGTGCCAGTGGGAGAGGAATAAAGAGAAAGAGAAAGTGGAAGTGGGTGATAAGCAGTGATAATGAGAGACAGAGTATATGACAATGACAAAAAGGAAGAGATAAATAGTGACAGTGAGAAGAGACACCAGCAGTAGGAAGGAAGAATGTGATATTAGCAGTAAGAGAGCGAGGGCAAGGCGCTAGTAGTAGAACAGAACGATGGGGACCGTGGGTGTGAGGCAGGATACAGTGAAAGTCAGGAGACACAAAGAGATAATCATAATGCAATATTGCAGTGCCTGTTATTAAGAAAAACTACGCTGTGTTTCTTCGGGTATGGTTGCATGTTCTAAAGATCATTGCATCGTTATTCTTAACAACACAGCCACTGCAGTGTTGAATTTATCCCCAATAGCAGTCAGTGACTTTGAGTTACTCTATACGGAAATTACATTAAGTGCACGAGTACAGGTCCTAACGCAGGAACGAAGAACAGGTCCTGACGCAGGAACGAAGACATGTGGAAATTTGGTTGTGACCGTGAGGCGTGCACGGATAGCCAAAGTAATTAAGGCGACCACTCACGCACAGTCGGAAATCCGGGTTCGAGTCGTCGTCCGGAGTAAATTTTAATTGTATTATTCTGTTATGCAGCTGATGACCGTTCGTATTCACAACTTCGAATACATTTCATGTATGCTGACAACAAGTTGAGCTGAATGAGTGAGTGAGTACGGGCAACTGGGAGTAGATGGGTACAAGCGACTTACTGCGATGGACTAGTGAGCGTGAGCGAGTTACAGTCAGGGGAGCTTGTGGGAGTGAAAAGTGAACTGTATGTTAAAAAGAGCGTGAATTGTTCTCATGCTAGACTTCTTGGGAGAAATTTTAAAGGTGCTGAAGATAGGTGAATGAGACAGCTGGTACTTTACTTTTCAGTCAGACTCTTTCAATTAAGCAGGAGTATATTAGCCACTTTTGTGCTGCGATAGGAACATTTCTCCGGTGGGGCAGTACGTATTTGATGTGAAGCATGTAAGCGAGAAAAAATTTAGATAAGATTTGAAATTATATTTAAGGTTTGTTGGAAGTCACTAAGTGCTCTCATTGTCAAACATTCAATGATTGTAGTCTTGGTAATTTAGATTGGGTTTTAAGAAAAGTTATTTCTTAACTCATCACAGTGCTTATTATGTTATGTCTTTTGAACTATGTGTAGTACAATGATACACTTTTCGAGGAACATTCAGTTGTATATGTAGATACGGTCTGTAAAATGCGTTGCGAACAGAGTTAGTGGTAAGGAAGTAGTAAATTTAAAAAATCGTGCCTGATGCGTCTGTTCTACGGCATAAAAAGTGAAAAAATCGTGTTTTGCGGAGTTTCATACAGAAAAAGTTTAGTAAAGGATTGGAATTATGTGTAAATTTATAGCATGATGCAAAGTGCTCTTACCCTCAAATACTGGATTCACACAGTCTGGGTACTTGGGCGCAGTGCTCACTCCTACCCCCATCTCTGGTGGTTCCTGTCCCAACAAAGCCTGTATCCAGATAGCACGAGACATATGTCACCAACATGGTTGAAATCGACTCAGTAGCTTAGATGGAGATGCACCGATGACCCCATGTTCACCTGACCAAATCCTGTTCCTCCTGCCACCGAATTTCATCTGAGTCGCACTACGTCTAACATCGACCTATCCCTAATTTTTAAATTTTCCGACCTACTCTCCCAATTAAATGATTTATCTTCCAAAGCACCAACCCATTCAATGCCAGTTTGGTTTTTCCTGGTTAAGACATCCTCCTGAGCACTCCACTCCTGGAGATCCGAACGCAGAATAACTTAGCACCGGAATATTTTACCCAACATGATTCCATCATCATTTAATCATACCGTAGAGCTTCAGACCCTCGCATAAAATAACGGCTGTAGTTTGCCCCTGGTTTGAGCCTTTCGAACCAGCACAGCAAGGCAATGTTGGCTGATGGTACAACGCCAGATCAGTCAATCATCCAGACTGTTGCTTCTTACAACTGCTTCTCTTTAGCAAGCAGATGTTTGTCTGGCTCCTCAACACACACCCCTGAGTTGTCGTTGCTGGTACGGTACGGCTATCTATATCACTGAGGTACGCAAGCCACCCCAACTCGCCAGGGCCGGTGGTTCATAGGGAAGGATTAGAAGATTCAGAAATCGCTGTTTATGAACACAATTACGACCGTGCTTCATCTCCTAAATATGTAAGCGCTATATGTGCATTACAAATAAATCCAGTAATGAGACCAGATTACAGGACTAGCAAAATGCAAAGAACATTTTACGTCAAGAGAAGTAAGCATATCAGAAGTAACCTGTTGGGAAAATCCAGCAACAAAGAAACGAAATTCTGGTTAATTAAAGAATAATCCATGAATCTAAGGTTTACGATTGGAGGCTGCAAGTTTTGGTACTAGAAGCGTCTGAAATGTTTGACATGGACAATTTCATACCTTTAATTATACAGAGATAACGGGAGCAGATTTTAAATTGTAAGACATTTCCAGGGGAAGCTATGGACCACAATTTATTGGTTATGAACTGTACATTAAAACTTAAGGAATTGCAAAAAGGTGGGAAATTAAGCAGATGGGACCTAAATAAGATGAAAGACCCAGAGGTTGGTGCAAGTTTCAGACGGAGCATTGGGCAGCGATTGACTAGAATAGGAAAAGGATTACAGTAGAAGGCGTATGGATAGCTTTGAGAGAGGAAATATTGAAGGTAGCTGAGGATAAAATAGGTAAAAAGACAAGGTCTAATTGAAATCCTTGAATAACGCAGGAGATGCTGAATATAACTGATGAAAGGAAAAATATAAAAATGTAGCAAATAAAGCAGGATAAAGAGAATACAAACGTCTAAAAAATGAGAGTGACAGGAAGTGCAAAATTGCTTAGCAAGAATGGCTGTAGGACAAATAAAAGGACTAAGAAGCATATATCACTAGGGCAAAGATAGATACTGCCTACAGGGAAATTAAAGAGGCCTTTGGACAAAAGAGAAGCAGCTGTATGTATATCAAGAACTCAGTCCTAAGCAAAGAACGGGAAGCTGAAAGATGGAAGGCGTATGTTAGGGTCTAAACAAGGAGATAGACTTGCAGGCAATATCATAGAAATGGAAGAGGACGTAGATGAAGGGGATTGGGAGAAATGATACTGCGAGAAGAATTCGTCAGAATACTAAACGATCTAAGTTGAAACAAGGCCCCGGCAGTAGACGCCTTTCCGTTAGACCTACTGCTAGCGTTGGGAGAGCCAGTCATGACAAATATCTTCCATCTGGTGTGCAAGATGTATAAAACATTCGAAATGCCCTTTGACTTCAAGATGCATGTAGTAATTCCAATTCCAAAGAAAGCAGGTGCTGACAGGTGTGAATGTTACCGAACTATCTTTTAATAAGTCATTATTGCAAAATAGTTACACGAATGCTTTAGAGAAAAATGGGAAAACTGGCAGAGACAATACTGACCCTACGACTCATCTCTGAAGACAGATTAAGGAAAGACTAACCTACTTTTATAACATTTATAGACTTAGGGAAAGCTTTTGACAATGCTAACTGCCATACTCTTCTCGAAATTCTGAAGGTAGCAGGAGCAAAAAACAGGGAGCCAAAGGCTATTCACAACTCATTCAGTAACCAGACAGCAATTATAACAGTTGAGGGCGTCACAAAAAGCAGTGATTGCGAAGGGAGTGAGACAGGACTATAGCCTATCTCCAATGTTATTCAATACGTAAACTGAGAAAGTGGTAAAGGAACCAAAGTAAAGTATCGAGAACGAATTAAAGTTCAGGGAGAAGGAATAAAAACTTTGCGGTTTGCCGATAACATTGTAATTCTGTCAGAGACAGCAATTGGTTTGGAAGGGCAGCTGAACAGATTGGACAGTGTTTTGAATGATTGAAATAAGATGAACATCAACAAAAGCAAAACGAGGATAATAGAATGTAACCAAATTAAATCGGGCGATACTGAAGAAATTAGATTAGGAAACGCGACAATTAAATTAGTAGATGAGCTTTGCTGTTTGGGCAGTAAAATAACTGATGATGGTCGAAACAGAGAGGATATAAAATGTAGACTGGAAATGTCAAGAAAAGCGTTTCTGAAGAAGAGAAATTTGATAACGTCGAATTCAGATTCAAGTTTTAGGAAGTCTTTCCTGAAGTGTTTGTATGGAGTGTAGGCATGTATGGAAGTGAAACATGGACGATAAACAGTTTAGGCCAGAAGAGAATAGAATCTTTTGAGATATGGTGCTACAGAAGAATGCTGAAGATTGCATAGGCAGATAACATTGCTAATGAGATAGTGTTGAACAGAATTGGAGATAAAAGAAATCTGTTACACAACCTGAGTAGAAGGAGGCATCAGTTGATAGGACACATTCAGAGACATCAACGGATCACCAGTTCAGTATTGGAGGGCAATTTCGGGGGAGGGGGGACTAAAAACCGTAGGAGGAGACCAAGAGATGAATACAGTAAGCAGATTCAGAAGGATGTAAGTTGCATTATTTATTCGGAAATGAAGAGGCTTGCACAGGATAGAGTAGCAAGTAGAGCTGCATTAAATCACTCTTCGGACGGAAGATAGCCACAACACCATTACATTTGGCTACACCCTTAAGATCGAATATAGAATTTTTGCTGGCATAGTATTCCAACAATCAAAAGTACGCATATATGAACGTATTGCCGGGAAACTGCAATTTTTGAGGCAATTGTAAGTTTCTGTAAATGCTATCTTCGAAACAACGCTGGATTTCACCTTGTACTTAATGCGCAGTATCGACCCAGTTGTGTAATGATAACACTTTATCTATATCTTACTTGTCCACATACATTTACTGTGTCTTGGAACCGTCAACAGAGTTTCGAGATAACACTTTCTAGCACGTTTAGCGATACTTAGGTTACATGGGGTCTCTGACAGGCATCAAAGCGTCTGAGTTGTTTTTCTATAACATAGGGTACAAATGTCGCGTTTATGGCATTGCATTGTAAATATCACCTACAGCCTACCTTCTCCTCTTAATGAAGGAAAAAAGTTTGAGATCTGAGACACGAAAATCAAATGGATTTTCCTTCTCTTTGAATCACGTCGCTATTAATAGGTAGCTGGCCCTACTCGTCTCCTCTACGGAGAGCATATTTTCTTTTTAGGGTTTTCTTACTTTCCACGTATTCTTTAACGTTTGGATACTAATGTCATAATAATTATCAAAATACAAATCCACTCCCATAACCCAAGTCTGTCGCTTGAGTTATGGCACTGTACCCGGCGGTAGGAAATAGTCTTCAACTGTGTTTGATGGACAAAATGGGGACTGCTGGTGTCGTGAAGTTCCTGAGAATCCCAGTGTGCTCCAACAAATCAAAACATTGCGCCAAGCTTCATAGTGTAAACATATGTAGCACTGTTGATGCTTTGCTGTCTGTCGGAAACGGTTAATTAGTTCGGCCGTTCGCTTGGCACTGTTTAACACGACTATGCTATGTGAGGGCACCAGAAATTTCTGTTTACCGGCATGACGCTGAGTACACCCTATTTAACTCCTCCCACGATCTCCACAATCAAAATTAGTTGTCAGAAATGGGAACCGAACTAAGATTCTTTTCATGGTAGTCAGGTATATTAACTGTTCAGAGGCGGACACCCACTATTTCACTCAGGAGTATTATAAAACTGTTGAATGAATTTGTAATTATGCGGTTTAGAGATGTGCTGCGTAGCTCTGGCGCTATAATCTCGCTTCTTAGGTGTACCAAAGTATTTACCTTCAAACAATATTGTCCCGTGAGACGGGACTAAAGCCGTATTTTGCCCACGTATCAAGTCCCTGGACGAAAAAATTCAAACACCAAAATGGTCTTTGTTGGTAGAACAAAGCGCGTTGTAGTGGTAGAGCACGCTTTCTCCCTCCCCTTGTCCCCGTGTTGGTAGAGCACCCTAGAAAAAAGGGTGTTGCTATACCGCCTGGGCTTGGAAGCCTCTGCATCAAAGTTACTTACAGCTGTGACTCAAGCAGTCAGTTTGAATATGGATTAATCAAAAGTTTATTATAGGGATGTAGACGAAAAAGAATGTCCGTACCAGAATCGTAACAACTGGAAGAGCACAATTTTGACCCACCAGTTCAAATGTATTCGGCATTTAATATTTACAAACAAACAGAAAAATGATTACCTGGAGGCAAGAATGAATCACTATTCAGTATCAAGTTTTACATGGGATCAAGCATAAACTAAAAATAACAGTTGCAAAATGGCGCCAGGAAAATTCTATATGGTAACACGATTGAGAGTGAGAAATTATAGAAATGAAGAGCAAAAGTGGAGCATGGAAGTCTACTACTTCGCCTGTATGCCGTAGTACCTCGCAGTGTTATGCAGATGCGATCGGCGGTCGTGAATCACGTACACATACTTGATTTTCAGAGATTATTCCTACTCCAATTAGTGCGTAAGGACTTAGAGCCAGACTTTCGTCAACATGGTGCCTACCGAGCCAGACATTCGTCGACATGACGCCTACCACGAAGTCCTCTGTTTTAGCTACTGATACATGGACGCTACGCGATCACTGCTCCAGGACACCGACAAAAGACACTTAACGACATTGTTCGGTTGTATTTAAAAACGCAGTCCCAGCAAGAAAACGACAAACTGTCAGTGTAAGCACTGTTTTGTATTGCCGCTCTAAATTGTTGTTCCAATAAAGAGCTATGTCCATATTACAAGCAAAGTCTGTGGGAACTCTCCAGATCTGTTAGGAGGCCATATCCTTGCTGGTCCTAGCCCCTAATTACCCCCCACGATGGTATACCTGCGCTACTAGGTTATTTCTTCAAGCCGCGGAGCCTATCTAAAGGTCACCGCTGCTTGGCGACCATCAATAATGACAGTCTGAAAAGAGTTGCATTGTAATTATTCAGGTCCATAATTACTCCTCTACGGATGATGTGTGGTTTAAGCTGTCCTTAATTTTAATGTATATCTTAATTCCCTAAAAGACTAAAAGTAGTATCACAATGTGATACCAATTTAACTGAAGAAATGAGATAAGGAAAAATATTAAGCCGCGAAGTATGAGCGGTACTTACCACGTTGCGCATCTCCTCTTCTACGGCCAGGAGGTTGTTCTTAGAGTAGTCGACGTATGTGACATTGGGAGACTTGGAAACGGCAGATGGGCTGATATAGACGAGGCTGGGGTTCTCGCTGATGCGAACATGGCGGAGGAACGGCAGCCTGGTGAGGGCATGTGAGTCGATCTCCGCTAGTGTGCTGGACCTGGACAGGCTGATGCTTCCCACGCGGACTCGGTTGAGCGACCGTGGGCGCAGCGTGGTGATCTGTGTGCCGTCCATGTTCAAGTACCCCACGTAGCCGACACGCGACAGTGCAGCCTGCGGAAGCGAACGGAAACCGTTGTGCCCCAGCATCAGCCGAGAGATGTTGAGCCCGTCCAGCGAGGTCTCCTCCATGGTGACGATCTTGTTGTAGGACAGGTCGAGCATGCGCATCACCAGTGGCAGCAACAGGTTGTCGTAGCGGCTGAGCTGGTTGCCTGCCAGGCGCAGCACCTGCAGCTTGGGGGAGTCCTTGAACGTGTGCTGATCCAACACTGCTATCTGGTTGTAGCTCAAGTCGATATCGATCACCTCGGGCAGCAGGAACGAAGTAGGCGAAATGACGCGAATGCCGTTGCTGGAGAGGTTGAGGAACCTGAGCGCCGGTAGGTCCAGGAAGAAGGAGCGCAGTGTGTTGTGTGACAGGTCCATGGAGCGCAGGCACATAGCAGAAGTGCGACCGGAACCGCGAATCTGAAAAACAGCATAAGAAACGCTCTCGGTATACATTGGAATTAAGCCTGGTTTATATGGATAGACTAAGTTGCGAAACTCTTTTCCTGAAACCAGCGGGGCGAAACTAGTTACGTAAATTGCCTACTACCTGGCGACATCAGTGTACACTTCAGTTTCGAAATGTTTTGAGTGCCAAAACAGACTGTCGTCTCTAGCATTGAATTTGGGTAGTTAAACTAGTAGTGATGGATTTCAAACTTCCAATAACAACAAAGGGAAAAGGTTAAAACGTATCTGAGTTTGTAACTGAATGAAAGAATGGCGCCGGCTCGGGTGCTCAGCGCATTGTTGAGAGGAACCGTTGTTTAAATCTCCAGAAGCTACTTGGTGCACATACGAATGACATCACAACAAATTTCAGCTCTTAACTGAATTCAATGTGCAGTAAAGATAGAAGATGCAGTACTGCGTCTATACAGTATCAATATCGCCTTTTAAAGACTACAAATGGCATTTTTTTTTTTGAAATGTCTGTGATATCATCTCTTTCGGAAGTTCTTTTTCCCCGAGCTTTCATACATCGAAACTCTTCGCCTGGTATGTGCTCTAATTTTATATTTTCACCATTACTTCTTCATTGTATCCTCTGGGTTTTTTACGTATTTTCGTACCTATGCTTTTTGTGGAGCTGGGTATTTCGTCAGTCTCTTCAGAATAGTTTCATATTGGCTTAAAAGTATCTGCAGTATATTAGAAATGCACAAGAGTATATACACTACTGGCCATTAAAATTGCTGCACAACGAAGATGACGTGCTACAGGCGCGAAATTTAACCGACAGGACGAAGATGCTGTGATATGGAAATGATTAGCGTTTCAGAGCATTCACACAAGGTTGGCGCCGGTGGCAACACCAACAACGTGCTGACATGAGACAAGTTTCCAACCGAGTTCTCATACGCAAACTGCAGTTGACCGGCGTTGCCTGATGAAACGTTGTTGTGATGTCTCGTGTAAGGACGAGAAATGCGTACCATCACGTTTCCGACTTTTATAGAGGTCGGATTGTGGCCTATCGCGATTGCGGTTTATCGTATCGCGAAATTGCTCCTCGCGTTGGTCGAGATCCAATGACTGTAAGCAGAATATGGAATCGGTGGGTTCAGGAGGGTAATACGGAACGCCGTGCTCGATTCCAACGGCCTCGTATCACTAGCAGTCGAGATGACAGGCATCTTATCCGCATGGCTGTAACGGATCGTGCAGCCACGTCTCAACAGATGGGGACGTTTGGAAGACAATAACCATCTGCACGAACAATTCGACGACGTTTGCAGCAGCGTGGACTATCAGCTCGGAGACCATGGCTGCGGTTACCCTTGACGCTGAATCACAGACAGGAGCACCTGCGATGTTGTACTCAACGACCAACCTAGGTGCACGAATGGCAAAACGTCATATTTTGAGATGAATCTAGGTTCTGTTTACAGCATCATGATGTTTGGCGACATCGCGGTGAACGCACATTGGAAGCGTGTATTCGTCATTGCCATACTGGCGTATCACCCGGGTTGATGGTATGGGGTGCCATTGGTTACACGTCTCGGTCACCTCTTGTTCGCATTGACGGCACTTTGAACAGTGGACGTTACATTTCAGATTTGTTACGACCCGTAGCTCTACCCTTCATTCGATCCCTGCGAAACCCTACATTTCAGCAGGATAATGCACGGCCGCATGTTGCAGGTCCTGTATGGGTCTTTCTGGATACAGAAAATGTTCGATTGCTGCTCTGGCCAGCATATTCTCCAGATCTATCACCAATTGAAAACGTCTGGTAAATGGTGGGCGAGCAACTGGCTCGTGTATCGTGTTGAAGCCGTATGGGCAACTGTACCTGTACACACCGTCCAAGCTCAGTTTGACTCATGCCCAGGGGTATCAAGACCGTTATTACGGCCAGAGGTGGTTGTTCTGGTTGCTAATTTTTCAGGATCAATGCACCTAAATTGCGTGAAAATGTAATCACATGTCAGTTCTAGCATAATATATTTGTCCAATGAATACCCGTTTACCTTCTGCATTTCTTCTTGGTGTAGCAATTTTAATGCCCAGTTGTGTATGTTAACCTCACATGTCTTATTGTTCCTTACAGATTTTTTTTATTTTTATTTTTGCCTGTAGCTCCGATATCATCAAACCTTTGAAATTGATAACATTTCGTCGCAGTTTGTTCTTCTAATTATTGTCAATAAAGTTCTACAGGTCGTAATCCATAACACAACTACCGGCCGCGGTGGCCGAGCGGTTCCAAGCGCTTCATTCCGGAACCGCGCGACTGTTACGGTCGCTGGTTCGCATACTGCCTCGGGGAGGATGTTTGTGATGTCCTTAGGTTAGTTAGGTTTAAATAGTTCTAAGTTCTAGGGGACTGATGACCTCAGCTGTTTAGTCCCATAGTGCTCAGAGACATTTTGAACCTTAACACATTTGCTAGAAAACCAACTGTTTTCCCAGTTTTCCACTTTATGCCGTATTTATTTAAATAAAACCCAACCCAAGAACATGTGCAACTGATAGTTTCGTTCCACGAAAGTTGGAACGCGGCAAAACTGAATATTTCCATGAACGACATCCGTTACCGTGCCATGCGTATGTGTGTGTACATGAGCGTGGCAGGACATTTCTGAAACTTAGTTTCTAAGCTTAGTGTCTCCTTGTAAACTGGGCCTGAATTTAGTATTGCGTGAATGTCATTCAGTTCGTGAAGTAAAAAGAACACTATCCAGGACTGACAAGTTTAAGAAGGCTCCTACTATGATTGGCCGATCATACCTCGACCAATAAAGGGCAGTATTTTAGCATCACACATCATGTGTGAGGTGGGAATCTACAAGGGTTGTCCAGAAAGTAAGTCCCGATCGGTCGCTAAATGGAAACCACAGTGAAAATCAGAAACATTGTATCTGGAAGAGTTAGCTACACTTTCCAGATACTTCTCTACATAGTCGCCGCTCCAACTTAGACATTTGTGGAAGCGTTATACCAGGTTTCCAACACCATCATCATAGAAGGCAGCCGCCTGTCCTTTCCGATAATTTTCTAGGCTGGACTATAGCGCGTAGCCTGCGCCCAAGTGTTGTCTTCGTATCTAGCGTTTCATGTGAACAGAGGTGATACTCAGGACGAGTCAATTAGGGCTGTGTTGTGTGTGATCGAACACTTCTCATCGAAAAGGCTGCAGGAGCGTCTTCACTGCCCCCGCAGAGAATGGCTGAGAATTGCCATGAAGAAGGACGTGCTTGGCGGTTGTGTTAGGTGGGCTGCATTCGTTAAGGCGAAACTCTCAGTGGGCCTCTCTACTTGGTGGGAGACATCGCTGTTCTAGGCACCTTTGCTCCTTCACAGTGCGCTCTCAACTGAAAAGAGGGTCATGATGCGATCGACGGTCATACTAGAGACACTACCCAACACATCTGTGCAAAGGTCATCGGGTTAAAACGTGGTGTCCATTTCACGACCGATGGGAACTTACTTTCTGGACAACCCTCGTATATGGGCTAAGTGCTGGGAGTGCCACGCCCACATAAATAGACACTTTGCATTTTTGAATAATTAATTAGGGCAGTAATGACAAGTACCAGCATGGATGTGAACAAATTAGCGGTTCATCGCGCTATACTAACAGAGATGACTACGAGATGAGCAATGAGAATATGCTGTATTGCGTTAAGTGCAAATATTTTTTGCGGATCGAGTTTCTTACAGTACTGTACTCAGGGTGTCGGTGACGGGAAGCCAGCAGCGTGTTAGCCTGAAGATTCTCCAGTATCCCAGGGGTGTTGGCATAGCCAGGGCGGTCTCCAGTGGCAGGGCTTTGATGCCGGCCGACTGGCAGGCTGCATTACCGGCAGAACACTGCTAGGCAAGCAGAACGTCTCCCCAAAGCGAATAATACAGGGAGACGCTGTTTCCCCCTCGGTCGTGTTGCCCTGGGCTAACAAAAACGTCGCGGTCGACATTACCAGCAAAGAATGTACCTCTGCGAATGTCCCCCTCCATTTTTTTTTTTTTTTTTTTTTTTTTTTTAGCGTGGGACAGATGAGCGGAATGTGTCCGTTTAGACGCTGGCACCGAAGAAGCTTCTGTAAAGTTCTTCCGACGAGCGGCGACTCCCGACGTGACAAAAGCGGTGTTTCCTGCGCACTCACAGTCTAGCGGGAGTGGCGCTCATTTGTGAAAAATTTGTTAGAATGTTGCGATTGGACAGCCACAGCAGGGGAGATGAGAGACTTCCTTTTCAGCGTCTGACCGCTAAGAAGACAATATTCTGTACCGGGTGATACTGAGTGATTGCGGAATAGCTGGGTACCTTATCCGGAACTCCGCATAATTTCGCACGCCGCTGTGGCTGCAGAGACATCACACCTGATCGTCATAACAACTCAACGGGAACAGCCGGATATGGATCCTGTCGTGAAGCATAAGAGCAGAATAGGTAATATACGCAGCTCTGGCCGTAGCACGATCAGCTTTGCAGCTCACAGAAGTTAAAACGGTGGCCATTGACCTACTGAGCATCGCAGAACATTCTAGCATTATGTCTGTGATTAGATACAGATGGAAAGTACGTGACCTTGAATCTTGTGCTCTCATTCAGTTAAGGGGAAGTGCCAATCCGCATCGCTAGGTTTTATAGTCAAATCTTCGAGTTCTACTCCTTTCTCCTTATTAAGTTATTAACCTATCCACATTCAAGAGACATCACCTCGTTTGTGCAATTTATGAGCATATGTAAATTCTCAAATGGAATGAATCTGATTATCTCTCCCGGTATTTCAGACTACCTACATTGATTCACCAACCCTATCCTACAACCTGATTAAAATTTTGGTGGGGTTAATTTGATGTTAATAATATACACCCACAAGTACTTCCTACGAGGCAAGCGACCTCACCCAGTCTAATTATTCAACAGAGGCATGCACTGCATAGTCAGATGTCATTAAGCGCACAAGAATCGCATTGGGGGAATTTGGAACAGAATTCCGAGTTCAGCAAATAGTTCATTTGCATATCGCCTCACGGTAGCAAAGGAAACTCGGAGGTCGCTCCCCACATGAATTAAAGTCTTATCAAGAGAGACCAATGACCCTTATATTACAAGTTCTCCTTTAATTACTGTTGTAAAACTTGTGCTATGCTGAGACACATGTTTTTCACAGATTTTCCTAAGTTTTGAAGCATTTTAGTGACAAACTGCAGGTGTCTATTCTCAGTAGGAATACTCCATATCCACTTGGGTGTGCTATGTGAACTTAAATCACTGAGAGAAATGCGCATGCAGGAAATATTATTCATATGTGAAAACGCTATGTCCACTTGATTGTGTTACACTAACTGTAACCCATTCAAATAAACAGAAAATGTGCCACAAAAGGATACAGGCTTGCTTTTGCGATTCAGCCATCGTGATATGGGTTTTCTACTGTATTTCCAAATCACTCAAAAAGAATGCCAGGATACAGTCTACTGCTTCCCGAAAGCAAAGGCTATTCTTTTTTACCCATTGCTAAATTGATAAATGTAAACAGGTTTCTATGCCGTAGGTTTATTATTGTTATTTTAAGGACTTTTCATTGGTCTCTCTTTCATTGCGATGATTCTTTTGTATATTTTCCGTTAATGTAAAGATATAATCTGTGGACATATGGTATTGTTACATAATAAAAGTAAATATACACATGAAATATTTTCATTTAACGAATTATACAGTCGTATCTTGATAGGACTGCTCCATATTTAAAAGTGAAAAGGGAACAAACTGAATTTTTTCATTAATTTTTTCTGAATACTAACCGTTCTTGGGATAACTGCGTCATCGTCAGGTAATATTTGACTTGTGTCTACAAAGACACTTGTGGTGACGCTAGTCAATTTCTTGATGATAGTGTAATAAGTAAAAACTGATTAGTAATGAAGAAAGAATAATCGAATCAAAAGTAATTTTCACGCTTTTCACCTTAAAAATATTTTGAGTAAATGGCAGTGTTATGTACGAAACTACTGGACGTGTCAGTTAGGATCAAAACTTTTATTTTATAACACAAATTCACACATAACACCGTATCCAATACTTACACAAAATAAAATTTGAATAACCGTTCCATTAGAGCATGGATGCATCACTGAGTTATATGAGAATCTGTTGTGATTCTTGTTCTAGTTGTCCTCTGAGATTTAAGCAATATTAACGTTCACCTAGAGCAGAAGAAATGTATAATCTTCTTAGCTGGATCTATAAGATCATAAAATTCTGATAATTAAAGGCAGAATAAAATACTGCTATTATGTTAGGTCGAAATTTCACTCAAGACTGGAAAAGAGTGCGTAAGACTGACACTAGTGACTTTTACAAATCATATGCAAATTTTGGTGTTTATACCATACCAATATATAAGTTTGCTATATTCTATTACAACTTTTAATGTACCGTATAAGAATATATTGTTATGGGAGGCCAGCGAGTAGGTAGCCTCGAAAGCAGACTCATCGAACTACGCCATTTGGTCGCATAGCGTGAGGACGACCGGGGCGAGCCAGAGCCGTATATATATATATATATATATATATATATATATATATATATATATATATATATATATATATAGATATATATATATATATATATATAGAGAGAGAGAGAGAGAGAGAGAGAGAGAGAGGGGGGGGGAGGGGGGAGGTTCGCTGACTACGCTCTGTTAACTGTTTAAATATGAATATACAGCACCAACCGTGCTGATAACGTTACTTGCACTGAGAGCTTGTTAACAATAATTTTAATATCACTCAGTTCATCAGGAAATGATAACTACAAATTTTAGGTAGTGCCAGTGGTTACTGGTGGAAAGGATGGACCAGAGGGCAGACGCCAAACTGCTAAAGACAGTTCACTGCTAGCCTACGATCGATTTCCGAGGAGGTAATACATGAATCCGTGTATAGAATCTGATGTCATGTAAAGACGGAAAAGTTTGTTGAAAAATTGTTTCCGGTGATGTACTTGATGATGTTGTTTTAATCAAAGACAGTCTACGTTCGGTTTTCAAGGTGGCAACAGACGAACTGGTGCGTGAAGAGCATCTCCGTATAAAGACGGAAATAATTGTTAAAGTTACCTCTGAAAACATATTTGTGCGATCTCGTGCTGATTCTACGGTCGTGTGAAGTATTTTTGTGACTTTTACGGTTCTAGGGAACTAATGACTCATGAGCAGGACTCTTGTTATGAATATTAACTATAGACTCGCTCTAGGAATCGTTTTATTAATTTTGTGATTAATGGTAAAACAAATTAGTTGGCATCCCAACATTTTACAGTTGCCGGCCGGAGTGGCCGTGCGGTTGTAGGCACTTCAGTCTGGAACCGCGTGACCGCTACGGTCACAGGTTCGAATCCTGCCTCGGGCATTGATGTGTGTGACGTCCTTAGGTTGGTTAGGTTTAAGCAGTTCTACGTTCTAGGGGACTGATGACCACAGATGTTAAGTCCCATAGTGCTCAGAGCCATTTGAACCATTTTACAGTTCTTGTTATGCTTAGCATTTAGACCGACCCACTTGTCACATTACTATGCACTGTTTATGTCACCGTTTAAGCTTGCGACCGACGGAGAAGAAACTAAGAAGGGACAACGGCTACGGGACATCTATAGAAGACATAAGGTAAGCGAGTTACCTCCAATTGTGACAGGGAAAATGATCTCAGCCGTTTCTTGCTAATATCCACCGTATTTGTTAATCCTGGCACATCTTTAAAGTGGAAAATTTCATTTACCCTATCCACTGTGTAGCTTATAGGGGTCGAATCCGCGTTTGCTGTGAGACTATATTTTACAGCTACCCTAATATTTGTTACAGAGTGCGACGCAATAATATGTAGTAGTGTCCAACAAAACACTTACCACTAAAAATTAATTCTAGCTTGGGTATGAGCAATTTTTCACCATTGACACAATTTGGGATATTCCGTTGAGGAACAGATTGTAGCACTTCGAAATACCTCAAGGTTACAGAAAAATTAAAAGAGAGGGTATAAATTAATAAACGCAGTATATATATCAAAGTAACACTTTTTGTGCAGTTAATAGAAAAACAGAAGTTAAATTATAACACGTAAAATTTTGTACACTTTCATTCACTGGAATTCATACTACACAGTCGTAGACGAAAGAGCCTATCATTCAATGAAATGGAGCGTTCGCTTTTTAAGAGGGAATACAGACACATGAAAGCAGCTGATATATTACTTTCTGCAGAATGTCTACGCAAATCCCAATAAAGCGACCACTATGTGCAGTAAGAAAAACTGCCGAGAATCACGATCTGAGATCAACACAATTATTCACAAATTGTTCACATCATCGGTTTTAGCTCAAAAACCCAGAAAATTTTTTTCTTCAGCAATGAAATCACAAAGTAACTGTGAAATGACAAAATGTTCGCCAGACAATAGTAGGGATATATTGTCTAATTTTATTCCAAAATCGGTTTCGGAATACAATCCGCTGTTAAGCACTTACAAAATGCTTAGGCATCAAAAGGAAAATATCATTAAGTAAACTTCGTCTTACTGGATTGGATAATGATTGTGTACATTAACAGATGATTTCACATTTGCGTTGAAGACCTACGAGCCTACCGAAGAAGAGAGAGGACAGCACAAATAGCTGCCACTTCACATGAGAGAGTAGAGGGCAAGTCATACAGCGTGGACCTGAAGATTATAGAGAACCCATGGAGAAATAATAAGGAATTTTGTTATTAAACGAGTACTTTTTCATTTTGTTTCCATAGCGGGTTTCTACTGCCTACGACCCACAGACGATCACTGCGCTCAACATTAAAGTACTGAACAGGCTCCGAGATGTATTAAAGTGTCACTCATTAGAACTTGCATCGAAATGTTGACATAAAATGCCACACAAGGAAGTCGTCTCCCCTAGCGTTCTGAAAAGTTTCCTATAGTTGTGCGCGTATACGTGATTGGCCAGCTCATACCATTATTATCTCCGATAAAAGTACTTAATAGTAACTTTCATAGCTGTAGCATGATTCCCTGTTTTCCTACACCAAGGAAGTTTTACTCTGAGAGCATTTGTTTCTTATGGCAATGTGCTCTGCGGTACCTACAAGCTTTGTGACTGGTAGACGTCTCAATTTTTTAGCTGCGCTTTCGAAAAGCATCTTCTTTATGAATGTTATCATCATCCCTACAGACGGGCCAAACACGTTATGAGTTTATGTGCATCCCATACGGTCAGACGATACCACCAGCTAGCCCTCTATAGTAGATTCAGGGTCGAAATCTATTTTGAACATCCCAACTGTTATGATCTACTGTGCATTTCTCTTGCCTTTCTCTGTGTATGGGACCGGCTCGGTGGCTCGTCTGTCACATTCATAACAACATAATACAGTAATCCACATAACAGGAACCTGAATTTCCCTTGAAGCAAAGTGGCAGTCATAAGGCATACATAAATTCTGAATACGTCGAAATGGTTTTGGTTGGCTCTTGGTGCATAACAATTTTAGTGGTCCCATACGTTTGGAGGTGAAGCAAAGTTGCTTTGAACATCAGCGCAGATGGTAACATTCGTTTGGTGAAAGCCGCTTGGTATCTGTGATACTATAGCTGCATCTCGGTCATCTTACTGAGTGTAATTTGTACGACTTGTAGATTTGAATTTGTCTGGCACTGCTTTATACAATACACAGCTATATTACTTATTTTATACCGTAGATTTCGGTCAGTTTCAGACTACCCCCGGATCAAAAATGACTAATCAATATGAAATGTTCTTTTGTATTGCAACATATCTTGTAATCAATATGTCCTTTGCCGTGTTATGTAAACATTAAGAAAAGAGCATTAAAGTTTAAAGTTTACATTGGAAGACAGAGGTCGTGTTGGTTATAATGCATATTATACTGTAACAGAACATCTTAGAATGAATAGTTATTGCAGTTGTGTCTAACTGAGCTTATGTGACAGATAAGGGTACATTATTCCATGCTGTTTCAACCCAGCGCCAGAGTTCATCAGTCGTCGTAGCTGAGAGGTTGTAGAATGTAAGAAAGCCTTTAGGCCACCTATTACTACATGTTTTCAGTTGGTGAGATGTCTGGAGAGCTTGCTGGCCGGGGCAACACCCGAACGTCTTCTGACCAAGATGGATCACAACAGCACGGCCATCTTATGGTCTTGTATTATCGATCATGTTGAAAGATGACGTCAAGGAGACCTCGAAGACAGGCGAAGAGGGGTTAAACTGTAATAGAATGTCAAATGAAACACGTTTCAGCTGTCTAATTTTCAAACTGTTAATTTATTTGGCTACCAGTTTCGGCGATTTACTACGCCATCTTCAGTCCCCCCGACCGACGTGTAGGAAGAACCTTGGTTCCGGTCAAAATGGGGGTCAACAATCGAAAACTGGTATCTGTTGATTTATGCTTGATACATCGATCACTTCAACCATCATCTTCGAATGCTGGCCCCTATTTCCACCGAAAGCGAGGTTGAAGTCTTCCTAACGTAGGTAAGGGGTCCTGGAGATGGCGTAGTAAGTCGCCGAAAGTGGTAGCCAAACAAAATAACAACTTGGAAATTAGACAGCTGAACGGTGTTTTATTTGACATACTGTAAGGAACGCTACCATCCCTGAAAAGATCTACATACAGAGACTTTAATCGTTCTTTCTCCTTTTTTTTCGAATATAGGGATTAGTCAACTGCCGTCAACCCTCTGAAATGTAGCAAGTACTGTCCAGGTAACCGACTATGCGATCAAGAAATAATCGTGTTCTGCACGCAGTGGCATCCCATACGATAACGCCAGGTACTGGGCTTGTATAACGATGACCAGTTCAATAGGGCGACATTTGTTTTCCATGGAGTCTCGACGTACGGATAAGCCTTTTGTGATTCCACACGCAAGGTCGGGGTTTGTCTGAAAAGACATGGTACTATTGTTGTGTCAAGTAATACTGCATGGCCGAGTAACCAATATGCGAGTCCTTTCAGGCCTCAGTGACACGGGGCTAGTGAGATCCTATATGCCATTGCGCTGTTGTGCTGAAACGTTGCACAATTACATATACAAACACACTTCACGTCAATTTGTCATTTGTTGCATGCTTTGGTCATGGTGGTGCGATTTTAATAGCGACAAGTTTAATATGTTTTAAATTTTTCATACAAACATCTCCAGAACGCCAAGGTAAATATTTCTAAAATACTTATTGAAACAATATCAGTTTCATTTAGTCAAATCTGATAACTAGTGGTCATTTTTCCGTTATTTCTATCTGTTGCTTCAAAATTCGTGGAAGTGTGTCCCGTGTATGCAATTAAATGAAAGGCGTTTTGTTTCTGCCATACGCGTTTCGCTTCTTTTATTTGTTAAGCATCTTGAATGGCGATTTTCAGAATTATTATTTCATGTGTGTGGTCCTGGAGATGCGTTCACTCGGTCCTCATGTTTCAGCTAGCCGATTTCCAGCGTTTTTTCACTGACATTAATTATAGCATATCACTCGCACTTTCCATTTTGTGGTAAACATGTGTGTGAAAACAGTGCGAGTGATGTGTTATAATAAATGTGTGGAAGTACTAGCAACACTAGAAACCGCCACTGAAGATACTTTAAAAATAAAAGAAGCGAAACGCGAATGGCAAAAACAAATTGTCTTTCATTTAGTTGCATAGATGTTAACACACCTCCATGAATTAATAATTAGTTGCGATCACATTTGAGGACCATCTTCAGATCTAAAAATAATATCGTAATAAACAACTACTTCAGTATATAAGATAGATTGAAAATACGAGCTGAAAAGTAATGATTACGAATTTTTAAGTGAAAACTCTTACAGTTTTTTAAATGAAACAAACGTTATAAACGTGTTACATCTTTACCCTCCTGTTCTACATATTTGCAGCCCACTGTTGCTACAGGGCTCCGAATTGTAGCCTGTAACATGGTGGTGTGGGAAGTAACTATTTCGGTGGGTGAGAAACAGCATGCAGTAATTGAGTTTCGAATTCCACGAGTTGTTCCACGCATGGAAAACCCTCTCCTCCTGCATGCCAGTGCCAGAGTACACATGGGTACTGCGACATCTGTAACAAACCAACGCCTTGGGTTCCCTGTCATCCATCATCCTCCATACAGTCCCGACTTAGCATAGATAATGTTGCGGCTCCGTCAACAAAGTAAAACATTCTACAGTGACGATATCAAGAAACTGGTCTCTTGTTGGGCAGGATGACTATGCTGAGAAATGTATATATTAACATAAAGAACAAAGATGTATAACTTCATAGCGTTTGTTTCATTTAAAAGAGGTTAAGAGTTTTCGCATAAAAAAATTTGGAAGCGTTACTTTTCAGAATGCCCTCGTAGATGATCTCCAAATGCTCTTGTTATTTGGTGATGAAACAGGTTCTTCAAATGACGTCCCAAAAGTTTTACCAGATTGTTCGATATAATGTTTATGTCAGTCATTGCTTTTAATTTTATACACTTGATGCGCTAAATTTACAACTTAGATTACTTGTATGATGTTTTAGTTTAAACCGAAGAGTTTCATTTTTGGGAAAATCTATTATTAATCCACTTCCTAAACTATAAACTATTTTGTATCTGACACACTTCCTGTGTGTTCGATTGGCAAGTAAACAGATTTTTGCGTTACATGTTCCTCTTTTAACGAAACAGTATCTGTTTTCCACGTGTCCTCTATTCCAATTTTTATAAACATTTGAGTGACTACTTCTACCTTTTAACCATTTGTTATAATGAGTCGCATAATAATACTTATTCCACTTTTCATGTCCTACTTACTCAACGGTAGCTTAAGCAACCCTATAACTGGTGTATGTCAACTAAGATCTGAAGATGATTATAACAATGAGGCTGTTAAAACAAATATTTTAAAGATTTAAACAGTCGCCGCATCTCTTGCGACAGTATGCCAGTCATTATCACGTTAAATAGTTATTTCTGTCCTATGACAGGTAGTTTTTGTTGAGTTGAATGTTACACTTCATGACTATTTCCAACAAGTCTGACCAATCTTTGTTATGTTCACTGTTAAAAATACAGCGATGTGTATATGTAGAACACATATTATCGGTGACACAGTGTATATTGCAATATTTATTGTGGAAATAATATTAAATACAGACGTCCTAGCCTGTGCTTGGGGGCGTCAAACCAGATATTTGTCGTATTTTAACCATACAGTATACACAGTGCTCACCAGGCAGCGCTGTTTTAGGCCAAGTGGCAATCTTTGTTTTATATTCTCTATTAAAAATAGGCAGATAGTTACAGATACATTTGCATTATTAGCTTGAAATGACTTTTGTGGTGAGGTCCAAGTGTGTTAATTTCTCTTCACTCTGTGAAATGCTTATTCAAAATCCGACTGCAAGAAGGTATATTATTTCTCCTCCCCTCTCAGATGAAAAAAATAATTACCTTGAATCGCGGATTTACACTTATAAATCATTTTAAGTTTTCAGGGAATAAAAGTTGTTAAAATTAGGTCTTCGTTACATGTAGTGCTGGATCTTTATCCCAGAATTTATCGCAAAATATGTAATTATTAGTTCATTCACCAATAATGTGCATTAATACGTCTATTAAAAGAAAATTTCGTCAGAATATCCCATAACACTTCACGTGGTCACCATTATGACATTTTGTAGGCCGTATTTCAACTAGTAATAGAGGAAAATAATGTGAATAGCCATTCGTAAAAAAGGTAAAAGTGCCATTGTAAGTACCAAACAAGATGAGATAAATACATGGTATACTTGATAAATTAATTTCTCGTCTAAGAAACAAGATAAATGTAAACACTATTTCATATGAGTGATGTACTGAATACTCGTAGAATGATCAGAATTTCATTAACATCACTAGGATATGGTACTAAGAAAACTACACGTGTTATTTGAAGAAACAAGTTTCAAACTTAAATTGCGCTTTTAGTTTTAAAAATGAAATATTCATACGAAGAATAATAAACAAACACTAAACACTAAATATTTAACACTGAATAAAGAAACCTGAAAGATCAATGATAAGTCTAGGAGTTCTATACGGCGAAGACAGGGACCAGGGAGGATTTGGGACACCACAAAGATCCCTCTGACGGACTAGTTTGAGGTCCTAAACCCCAATGACACTGAAATTGATACAATGCAATATCCTTCACATGTTGAGAGGCCCGGTGTTTGACGTGTCAATGGGAATCAAATGCAAATGCCATCAAACGCAATGTTACTATTAGGTGGTTCGGATGTCGTACATTATAGGGAAATGGCAACAAAAGACAAGAAGACGAAATTAGTACACTCTGTGTGTATGGCTAGAGTCCTCATCGCCATGCAGGAAAGGCTTTCCCAGCAATCATTAATGGAACAGATCGGGAATAACCGCAGCTTTTGGCCCACTTTGTATCGAACGTTTCCGTCATCTGGACTCCGAGGTCATACTTGGATTATTCCAGCGAGTGGTATAGAAGAGGGTGAAGACCGGCCTTGTTGCTAGAATATCACTGAAACTCACAATCTGCAGAATTATCCACAGAAATTATCGTGGCTTTCGTTTTTGAATCGAAGGGAAAGTTGGAACAAGAGACTTAGAAGGTTCTGTAACAAACTAGTCTCTGCTTTCTAGACTAGCGACATTGGTTGAGAACTATAGACTCTTCTCAAATGGCTCATATGTACACTACACATCACAGGCTGCTACCTAGGTAGCTGACTGAGTTTTGAGTGCACAAAAGCTTTTCTTAACTTAGGCAACTCTTTATCCAGTCCAGATTGTACAAGCTGTGGCAAACACCGAAGGATTAGCGTAAGATTCTAAGAGGTGCCTTTTATGTATGAGGCTTCTACAATCTTAGTGACCCTACGCCGAAGCATTTGCATAAAAGTTCGCAGCACTCACAAAAGCAGGGGAGCTGACGTAATACTATGAACACAATACTGGATATTAACCTAAATTAACCGCAGTGAAATTTTGGGGGTCAATCTAAGCATTCGTCGAAAGAATAGGCTAATAGGATATGTAGGTGTGGTATTCGTCATAGTAGACAATAAACTCAAATCTACTGAGGTAGGAACTGAAGCTGCAGAACGACATTGTTTGGACAAGAATCCGAGTCAAGAGTGGGTGTAAACGTATAGTAGGGTCAGTTTATTAACCACCAGATTTACCTCAGATGTAGGTGAAACGTCTGGAGGAAAAAAGATCCACTAATGCAAACACTGATGAGCCAAAACTTTATGACCAACTGTTAATAGCATTTTGATCCACCTTTGGAAAGTGATACAGCAGGGATTCTGTGTGAGATATAATCAGTAAATACTTGTTTAGTATGAGGTATGTGGCATCAGATATCTGCCCACAGGTCCCGTAGTTCCCGTAAACTATTGGCTGGTGGTGAGTGGCGCGAAGTTGGCGCCGGATAGCGTCGCAGATATGTTCCACCCGGTTCAGATCAGCCTAGTGTGAGGGCCAAGACTTCAAGTGATATCGCTATCATACTCCTCAAACGACTGTAGCACGTTTCTGGCCTTGTGTCATGGACAGTTATCCTACTGGAAGACGTCATCGCTGTTCGGGAAGACATCAAGCATGAAACGATGCTGATGGCCTACATTAGTGTTCTGGTAGTCCACAGCTGACGTGATGCCTTCGATTACTAATAAGGTTAAAGCATAATCCTGCTCCAACCGACCTTCGTCGGTAATGTGTTGGATGTCTCCATCAGCCGTTCGCCTGAATGACGGCGTTTCCGGACACTATAGTCACCGTGGTGTGATAAGAAACGTGTTTCATCCGGTGAGACGACACATATCTGTTCACCTCTCGTGCAGTCTTGATAATCGACTGCTCGGAGCAATCGTAATTGACGATATCATTGGGTCAACATGGGAAAGCGGTGGGTCGTCCGCTGCGTACACCCGCGTTCAATAACGTGCTTGAACAGTGTATTACGAAGCACTTCTGTCGGAATCAGTATTGTATTCTGTCATCTGAACTCAAATAGATCGCTACGAATACTCCTCTACTGAGCGGATATGCATGCGATTTCGATGTTCAGTGATGAAGCATGGACGTCTAACACCACGTCGAGTGCTCTTGGCTTCACCGTCCTTTAACAGCTTTCCACAGATCTTCACCAGAGTAGTGCGTGAACAGCCGAACGGATTAGTTATTTTTGAGGTGCTCGTTTTCATGCGCCACAACCATACTTCGCTCTGTCAAAGTCGCTTATGTCAGGGGATTTCTACATTTGAAGACTGTATTCCCACTAGATTGGTTCTCCATTGGTCTCTGCAGCGATTACATATACTACGTGATCAAAAGTATCAGGACAACCAAAAAAACATACGTTTTTCATATTATGTGCATTGTGATACCACCTACTGCCAGGTACTCCTTATCAGCGATCTCAGAAGTCATTAGACATTGTAAGAGAACAGAACGGGGCCGTGCGCGAAACTGACGGACTTCGTGGTCAGGTGATTGGGTGTCACTTGCGTCATACTCCTGAACGCGAGATTTCCACACGCATAAATATCCAAAGGTCCACTGTTTCCGATGTGATAGTGAAGTGGAAACGTGAAGGGACACGTACAGCACAAAAGCGTACAGGCCGACCTCGCCTGTTGACTCACGGACACCGCCGACAGTTGAAGAGGGTCGTAAAATGTCTAATAGGCAGACATCTATCCAGACCATCACACAGGAACTCTAAACTGCATCAGGATCCACTGCAAGTACTATGCCAGTTACGCGGGAGGTGAGAAAACTTGGATTTCATGGTCCAGCGGCTGCTCACAAGCCACACATCACACAGGTAAATGCTTAATGGCGCCTCGCTTCCTGTAAGGACCGTAAACATTGGACAATCGAACAGTGAGAAACGTTGTGTGGAGTGACTAATCACGGCACACAATGTGGTGATCCGATGGCTGAGTGTGGGTATGGCGAGTGCCTGGTGAATGTCATCTGGCAGCGTGTGTAGTGACAACAGTAAAATTCGGAGACGGTGGTGTCATGATGTGGTCGTGTTTTTCATGAAGGGGACTTGCACCTCTCGTTGTTTTGCGTGGTACTATCGCAGCACAGGCTTACATTGATGCTTTAAGCATCTTCTTCCTTCGCACTGTTGAAGAGCAATTCGGCGATGGCGACTGCGTCTTTCGACACGATCGAGCACCTGTTCATAATGCACGGTCTCTGGCGGAGTGGTTACACGACAGTAACATCCCTGTAATAGACTGGCGTGCACAGAGTCCTGACCTGAATCATACAGAACACCTTTGGGATGTTTTGGAAGGCCGACTTCGTGCCAGGGTTCAACGACCGACATCGATACCTCTCCTCAGTGCAGCACTCCGTGAAGAATGGGCTGCCATTCCCCAAGAAACCTTCCAGCACGGTATTGAACGTATGCCTGCGAGAGTGTAAGCTGTCATCAAGGCTCCGGGTGGGCCAACACCAAACTGAATTCGATCATTACCGATGAAGGGCGCCACGAAGTTGTAAGTCATTCTCTGCCAGTGTACTTTCCTTATTGTGCCATGTTCCCTCAATGCCACCAAGCACTTGGAAGCTTTCATAAAGTTTTTGGTTCATAATTGTATGTTCCCTCCTCTCCCCATAGTGTAATCACTGAAGGAGAAGAAATCCACGCAGAATTCGACAAGGATGATTTCAGATTTTTAAAATGTGATTGTAACAAAACATCCTGCGAATCAACACCAGATGTCTCCTCTGTAAAGTGCTTACAACATTAAGTATAAAAACCAACGGGAATATACACTGGTGTGCAGAACGCAAGGACGAAAGTAACTTTCACATGATTTGCCACTGCCAAGTAACATAGCTCGATGGGACTTGGACCACACACAGAATGAATATTACAAGGTGAATGAAAGGTAAATGCAATGAGACGACTGGAAATGACCGGTTTTCAAATACAACAATTACACTGAAGTCACCCAATTTACGACGTCACACGTTGTTCTTCTTGCAGATTCCCTATGACTCTACCCCATGTGTAGTCATAAAAATGTTTCTCGGGGCCATTTTGAAATGAAGAGCACGGTAAGGTATCGAAGTTGAATGACCGTAGAGATATACAAGATGACTTAGACAAAATTTCCGGTTGGTGTGATGAATGACAGCTAGCCCTAAATATGGAAAAATGTAGGTTAATGAGGATGAGTAAGAAGAACAAACCTGTAATTTTCGGATAAAGTATTACTAGTGTCCAGCTCGACACAGTCAAGTCGTTTAAGTATCTGGGCGTAACGTTGCAAAGCGATATGAGTTGGAACAAGCGTGTGAGAACTGTGGCAGGGAAGGCAAATGGTCGATTTCGGTTTATTGGGAAAATTTTAGAAA
This sequence comes from Schistocerca gregaria, assembly GCF_023897955.1. NCBI lineage: Eukaryota > Metazoa > Arthropoda > Insecta > Orthoptera > Acrididae > Schistocerca > Schistocerca gregaria. The sequence goes on from NC_064931.1 coordinate 282,056,231, forward strand.
CGAGTGGTTCACCTGTAAAGGAGACCGCATATAGGACTCTGGTGCGACCTATTCTTGAGTACTGCTTGAGTATTTGGGATCCATACCAGGTCGGATCGAAGGAAGACATCGCAACATTTCAGAGGAGGGCTGCTACATTTGTTACTGGGAGGTTCGAACAAAACGTAAGTGCTACAGAGATGCTTCGCGAACTCAAATGGCAATCAAAATGGTTCAAATGGCTTTGAGCACTATGGGACTTAACATCTATGGTCATCAGTCCCCAAGAACTTAGAACTACTTAAACCTAACTATCCTAAGGACATCACACAACACCCAGTCATCACGAGGCAGAGAAAATCCCTGATCCCGCCGGGAATCGAACCCGGGAACTCGGGCGCGAGAAGCGAGAACGCTACCGCACGACCACGAGCTGCGGACAAATGGCAATCCCTAGAATGAAGGCGGAGTTCGTTTCGGGAAATAATGTTAAAAAAAATTTATAGAACCAGCATTTGAAGGTGACTGCCGAACGATTCTACTCCCGCCAACATACATCGCGCTTAAAGATCACGAAGATAATATGCGAGTAATTAGAGCTCATACGGAGGCGTACGGACAGCTGTTTTTTCCTCGTTTGGAACAGGAGGAGAAATGACAAGTAGTGCTAGAGGGTACCTTCCACCACGCACCTTGCGGCGGCTTGCGGAGGATCTATATAGTTGTAGATGTAGATCACTGTGCACTGTAACTGCTCGTTGATTAACACACACTGTCCTTTCCCATTTCTTCTACTGCCTCGTGCTGTGGGGTCAGGCCCATTTGTCACCTTAATCAACTTAGCACCATGCCGTGTGACGTCAGCTTTCTGTGGACGACTGGGAGATCTCTGGGAACATCCTGCCACGCTAACATTCATTTCAAACAAGTATTTATTATGTTCTGTTACTTTATGTGTTCAGTCCTTAAGCTTGGAGAGCAGTGTATTAAATGCAATGGAACAAAGAGACCTAGCTTCTTCGAGGATGTCTCCATTGAAATTGTTGCCCGTGACGACGAGGAAGTTGCAGCAACAATTATTATACAAGTTCAAGGGAAACAAAAACAAGTTTACTTATTCAGTGAACTAGATAATGAGAGAGTAGTTTCATATATCAAGGAGAAACTTGAAACGTTTGGATTTAGGCAGGAGCAGGTAGACGAACTGTACCTGAAGTTTGGAAGTAGATTTACCAAATAGTGACAGCGTAAATCCAGTTCTAGCATATTTTGATTCTTCCGCCACTGTGAGGATGACTGATATTATTTTAATGCCAGCGGCATTGAGAAACAGCTGAAATAATGAACCAAGTTCCACGTGCCGACAGATTCTGAATAGAAATTGTGGCTGAGTTAGATTCTCGTTTAACGATGGTACACTGTAGACTGCTAGAAGAAAAATCTGTGCCAGTGGTTGGTGAAAGAAAACGTAATACTCGTCTACAAGAAGCAGAAGGATGATGCACTAAACTACGGCTAAGATCTTCCTGTTGTAAAATCTTAGAATATACTCTGAGCAACATAATGACGTATGTAGTGCTGAATCTCCGTTCTGCGCCAACCACAATGGTTAAACTGCGCACTTAAAACTAATCAATTAAAGCAAAATTGACTTCTGAAAATACGGTCGAATGGGTCTCAAACGAAACTTGTGACTGGACTGAAGATATCTTGGTAGGGAGGACGCAGGACTTGCGGAGAGTCACCTGCAGATGTAGATTTAATTTCAGGTGTGCCTCAGGGAAGTGGTTTTGGACCCTTGCTGTTCATGTTATATGTTAATGACCTGATAGGCAACGTTAATACTAGCCAAAGACTTTTGCAGGTGATGCAATTACTTATAATGAGGTACATAAAAAAGCTACATAAATGTTCAGTTAGATATCGACAGGACGCAGAGAAGTGGTATACTTCGTCTACAATATCGACGAATCACAATTCAAATCAGTCATTCAGATTTAGAATTAAATTTTCAAGTTAGTTTTAGAGGCGAATTTCTCAGCAGAAGACGAATGGGTACTTATAAGGTACGTCGCACAATCGCTTTCATGTTTTATATCTACAAATGAAAATGGAAGAAAATTTTGAATAAATAAGATAGGCTAGTGTCGAGCTACGGCTCTGACACTGATTTTAATTACAGAACAAATGTAAGATAAGAAAACAGTTACAAATTACATAAATGTTCTGAAAGTATGCTCAAGAGTAGTTCTGAAGCCCTCTAGAATGCTTTAAGACTCTGTTAAATAACGGATTGAGATGCATAGTTAATCGATATATTGTAAAAGTGAACCTACTGTTTCGGAGAGAGTGTATGAAAGTCACAAAAATCTGGCCCTTTATTAAGCAATAGGAAGTATGAGACTGTTTAGTAAAAATTAAAGCTGTTGTCATACCAATTACATTATACACGTAATGACTCATTACTTTAGTACACATCATATAAATATCCATACATTAATGACGAGTGACAAATTACTGACCACTGTGAAATTAGTCTGTAAATATTTATGTCGTTACAACGTTTCCCATCCAGTGCGCCGTCTCTTCTGACACAGATGCTGTTATTGCATGGTGTTTTCTTTCTGCGGAAAACCTTTGTAGGACACACATATTAAATGTTTAGACCAGTTTGTACAGTTAACTGACAATTTTCAAAGGGTATCGTGATTCTGATGAGCCGCTACTCTCACACCGAAAGTTAAACTTTACTTTATGCTGCAACTGTTTATTGTGAATACGCTTTTACGATTTGCTGAATTCTATTTAAATGACAGCATATGTATTATACTGAGAAAATTTGAAATTGTTGATTGTGTGTCAACCACTGAGTATATGTCTTAGCATGAGTGAACGTTAAAAGTGAAGACTTCGAGTATGTTATGCTGTGTTTGGCATGCTGTGTATTCAAATTACAAACTTATCACTGAAATAAATAATCTGTAGAGTAACTATCACAATAGGAAACAGTCTTCGGCTGTACAAGGACATATATTTATGAACGTTTAATTACACAAACAATATCTACAAGCATCGACAGTTACAAATCTAGAAGGCAGAAGGGGACCCTGGCTGGCCAATGGAACGATGGAAAAATCTCACCTTGTGAAGTCATACCTCGAATTACATCTCGCACGAGAAGATATCAGGTCGACATATTCCTATAGAACGACATGCGAAGTGCTACATTAGAAGACCGAATTGGAGCTACATTAGTTTCAAATCAGCGCATTGGATTAACGAGGCTTTGTTTGATACAGTGTTCAGTCTCTGAGTGATTTTAACTGGTTTCATAGTCAGTTCAGTAGACTCTGTACGAAATCACTTAAATTACAAGTACTTACAGAGCAGTGCACATGAGTCATTGGTTGACGGTGAAAATTGCTTTTTTAACCTATAGTAAGTGACAATTATTGATACAGAAAGGGCCACCCGTCACAGGACTAAATTGAAATTAATTATCAAATGATGGAAGCCGGGTAACAAATTATTATTGATCTCTAAAACAAGGAAGGAACGCTCTGGAAACTGTGATACGTTATCACTGTCAAGTGAATCACGTCGAAGAAAATTAGTGAGTTAGCGTCACAGTCGGAATGCAGGAATTAATTTTCCCAGGATTTCATCTGAAGTATCGTTACTTCAGAGTGGTCTAGTGAGGAATGGAAACAGAGGTCTTCCGAGAATGATGTGAGGCGTATTTAACGACTGTTAATTGATGGTTGCGGTAACAAGGCCATAGAAAAAATTAAATAATTGGAAAAATCATGTACGGCCTATTTCCTGCCTTTGATGGGCCCCAACTAGATGACGGAAACGTTGGAAATATGAACTGAAATAACGAAAAACCTTTGCTCGACTCATTAAACCACGTAACGTGTACAGGCCGGGGATGCCAATACTGCGATACAGGAGACGTATACATTGCTTACATTCCTTCGTATCTGCTGTGGTAAATGTGCATAAACGACCAGCGTATATGTATGCAAATTTACAATTCAGTGTTTCTGATTCTGCATGCATGACGTCCATGCCATTCTGCAAACAGAACAGCTCTTTGGATGACAGGAACAGTATATATTTTTGAAATGCAAGCGAAACAGTATTCAACATTCGTAAACATAAACAGCAATCCTCAAAATACGAAGGATAGTGCCAAACTACTTAATATGAGCATTGTCTACGGAGAGTAAAATTATGACGATACTGTCTTTTAATTTTTTTTCTCGTTACTCTTTGGTCATTTCATATGGTATTGAATCTCTCTTTGGGCATCTGCAGTTTCTTTAGTGGCATCAGACTTACTTTATTCAAGGACCGAATATCGAAGCTGACAATGCCTCGAAAAACTGATGTCGTTTGCGAGTAACTCGTACTTCCAGACAGCAGCTGCCCCACAGGTTTTATCGCATACCCACGCCTAACAATTGCTGAAATGCATATCTATCTACGTAATCTGAATCGAACTCTTAACGTCAGGCATGAATTGTTAGGTACTAGGTCCTATCACTTTAAGGTAATGTGCGTATTACTCACTAGCGGCGCATTACAGCCACTGAAAAATCGATTACCTAAATGTGAATTTAATTCATAGACAAAGTCACGTAACCCAGAATTTTTCTGACCTATTTACCCTCTACTATCTCATCTGGATTATCCCATAAGAGGTCAAAATTGTTCTGCGGCTTCCTGTAGTGGTGAAAACTGCTACTTTGGTAGCTTATATCGACGCCATTTCCACCTGTAAAATGAAAATTTAAACTGGAATATTTTTAACTTTTCTGCTCATGTCCAGAATCCCGCAAGCTAGGAATATTCAAGAGTTATTCGGAAAGTAAAGTACGGTCGGTCGCAAAATGGAAAAAAACAGTGAAAATTAAGAATGTTTTATTTGCAACAGTTAGCTACACCGTCCAGCTACTTCTCTCATAGTCACCGCTCCGGCTTAGACATGTAACGTAGCGTTGTACCAACTTTCCAATGTCGTCTTCCAAGAAGGCAGCCGCCTGTGCTTTTCAATTCTCTGCGGAGGTCTGCAACTCATTGTCTGTGCCAAAATGTTATCTTCATCGGCAGCAGTTCATGTGAACAGAGATGAAAATCAAAGGGAGCCAAGTCTGTGGTGTGTGGTTGGGGATTAAACACTTCCCATAGAAAACACTACAGCAGCGTCGTCATTGCATCTGCAGTGTGCGGCCGAGAATTGTCATGACGCAAACGCATGGCAGTTAGGTTATGGGGGATGGCATGAAATAAGGCGGAATCTGTCAGAAGGTATTCATACTTAGCAGGAGATACTATTTTCTAGGCATTTTTACATGCTCACTATGCTCTCAGAACTGAAAAAAGTGAAGTGATGCGATCGAAGGGAGTGCTAGAGACAAATCTGTGCAAAGCTTCATCGGATTTTTACTGTTGTTTCCATTTCGCGGTCGATCGGGCCTTACTTTTCGAATAACCCTCGTACTGTTTAAAAGTCGACAGAAAACCAGCAGACTCGGCTTTAAAAAACCTCATTTCGTAGCCGTACCTAACCACATACTATCCAGATAGCATTTGCTAAATACGCACTCCTACATGTCTTAGATATTAACTTAATTAACACAGAGCATACTCGAACTGAATACCCAGTGGCGTACAAATCGAAAACACATAACTCTAAATAATATGACCACCGCACTGAATCCAAACAAAGACTGAGATCGCTCGTAAATTTGTTTGTACCTACGTTTTTATATAACTTACTTCCCCCCCCCCCCCCCCCCCCCCCCTCGCAATAAAACCTGGACCTTTACGTTGGTGGGGAGGCTTGAGGTCTGAACAGTCTGGATGAATGACTTATCTGACCTTGTAATATCAACCAAAACGACGTAGCTATGCTGGTACTGCGAACAGGTGAAAGCAAGGGGATACTATAGCCGTAATTTTTCCCGTTGGCTTGCAGCTATACCGTACGGTTGAATGGTGGTAGCATCCTCTTGGGTAGAAGATTCCGAACGTAAATTTGACTCTCATTCGGATCTCCCGGCGTGGACTTCTCAGGAGGACATCGTTATCACGAGAAACAAAACTGGCGTTCTATGGATCGGAGCGTGGAATATCAGATCCCTTAATTGGGCAGGGAGGATAGAAAATTTAAAAAGAGAAATGGATAGGTTAAAGTTAGATATAGTGGGAATTAGCGTATTTCGGTGGCTCGAGCAACAGGACTTCTGTTCAGATGAATACAGGGTTATAAACACAAATCAAATAGGAGTAATGCAGGAGTAGGTTTAAGAATGAATAAAAAAGTTGGAACGCAAATAAGCTACTACGAACTCTATTGTAGCCAAGATAGAAACGAAGTCTTCAGCCACCCAGTAGTACACGTTTATATGCCAACTAGCTCCGTAGATGAGGAGAAGGTTGAAGAAATTTATGATGAGATAAAAGAAATTATTCAGATAGTTAATCGAGACGAATATATAATAGTCATTGGGGATTGGAATTCGACAGTAGGAATAGTAAGAGAGGTTCAAATGGCTCTAAGCACTATGGAGCTTAACATCAGAGGTCATCAGTCCCCTAGACTTAGAGCGACATAAACCTAACTAACCTAAAGACATCACAAACATCCATGCCCGAGGCAGGATTCGAACCTGCGACCGCAGCAGCAGCGCAGTTCCCGACTGAAGCGTCTAGAACCGCTCGTCCACAGCGGCCGGCAGTAGGTGAAGGGAAAGTAGTAAATACATATGGACTGGGGGAAGGGAATGAAAGTGGAAGCCGCCTGGTAGAATTTAGCACAGAACATAATTTAATCATGGCTAACACTTGGTTTAAGAATCTTGAAAGAAAGTTGTATAGGTGGAGGAGACATGGAGTCACGGGAAGGTTTCAGGCTGATTATATAATGGTAAGACAGAGATTTCGGAACAAGGGTATAAATTGTAAGAAATTTCAATGGGCAGATGTGGACTCTGACCACCATTTATTGGTTATGAAATATAGATTAAAGCTGAAGAAACCGAAAAAAGGTAGGAATTTAAGGAGGTGGGACCCGGATAAGATGAAAGAACCAGAGGTTGCAGAGAATTTCAGATGGAGCATTAGGGAGAGGATGGACAAGCACAGGAGAAAGGAATACAGTAGGAGAAGAATGGGTAGCTTTGAGAGATAAAATAGTGAAGGCAGCAAAGGATCAAGTTGTTAAAAAGACGAGGGGTGGTTGAAAACCCAGGTTAACACAAGAGATGCTTAATTTAATTGACGAAATGGGAAAATATAAAAATGCAGTAAATGAAGCAGGCGAAAGGAAGCACAAACGTCTAAAAAATGAGATCAAAAAATGTGCAAAATGGCTAAGCAGGAATGGCTACAGGACAAATGTATGGACGTAGAACCATGTATCACTAGGGGTGAGATAGATGCCGCCAACAGGAAAACTGAAGAAACCAATGAGAAAGAAGGAAAAACAGGAAGGTGGAAGCAGAATACAGAGAGTCTGTACAAGGGAGATTCACTTGAGTGCAATGTTATGGAAATGAAATAGGACGTAAATGAAGATGACGTGGGAGATATGCTAATGCGTGATGAATTAGACAGAGCACCGAAAGATTAAAGTCGAAACAAAAACCCGGAAGTAGACAACATTCCGTTAGAACAGCTCATAGCCTTGGGAGAGCCAGGCATAATAGACTCTTAAATCTGGTGAGCAAGATATATGAGACAGGTGAAATACCCTTCGACTTCAAGAAGATTATAACAATTCCAATTGCAAAGAAAGCAGGTGCTGACAGACGTGAAAATTACCAGCTTATTAGTTTAACCAGTCACAATTGCAAAATACACAGCACGAATTCCTTACACAAGAGTGGAAAAGCTGGTGGAGGCCGACCTTGGGGAAGATCAGTTCGAATTCCGGAAAAATGTAGGAACACACGAGGCAATACTGACCCAACGACTTATCTTAGAAGATAGGTTGAGGAAGGGCAAATCTACGTTTATAGACTTAGAGAAAGCTTTTCACAAAGTTGACTGGAACAATCTCTTCGAAATTCTGAATCTGGAAGGGATAGAATACCGGGAGCGAAACGGTGTTTACAATTTTTACTGAAATCAGATGATAGTTATAAGAGTCGAGGGACAGGAAAGGGAAGCAGCTGTTGAGAAGGGAGTGAGGCAGGGTTGTAACCTATCTGGTCTGTTACTCAATCCGTATATTGAGCAATCTCTAAAGGAAACAAAAGAATAAGTTGGAGTGGGTGTTATCGTCAATGGCGAAGCGCTACAGTCTGGAACCGCGCTACCTCTACGGTCGCAGGTTCGAATCCTGCCTTGGGCATTGACGTGTGCGATGTCTTTAGGTTAGTTAGGTTTAAGTAATTCTAAGTTCTAGGGGACTGATGACTACAGATATTAAGTCCCATAGTGCTCAGACCCATTTTTTTTTAAGAGAAAACAAAATTTTGAGGTTTACCAATGACATTGTAATTCTGTCAGAAACAGCTAAGGACTTGAAGAGCAATTGAATTGGAATGGCCAACGTCTTGAAGGGAGTAAATAAGATGAACATCAACAAAAGCAAAACGAAGGTAATGGAGTGTAGTCGAATTAAAAAAGGTGATGCTGAGGGGATTAGATTGGGAAATCAGACACTTAAAATAGTGGATGAGTTTTGCTATTTGGGGAGCAAAATACCCGTATCTGATGGTATTCGAAGCAGAGAGGCTATAAAATGGAGATTGGCAATACCAAGGAAAGCGCTTTTGAAGAAGAGAAATTTGTTAACATCCAGTATAGATTTAAGTGTCAGGAAGTCTTTTCTGAAAGTATTTGTATGAAGTGTAGCCATGTATGGGAGTGAAACATGGACGATAAACGGTTTAGACAAGAAGAGAATAGAAACATTTGAAATGAGGTGCTGCAGAAGATTACATCGATAGATCTTGTAACTAATGAAGAGGTACTGAATATAATTAGGGATAAGAGAAGTTTGTGGCACAACTTGACTAGAAGAACCTATCGGTTGGTAGGACACATTCTGAGGCATCTAGGGATCACCAATTTAGTAGTGATGGGAATTTTTCGGGGGGAGGGGGGAGTAGAAATCGTAGAGGGAGACAAAGAGTTGAATACAGTAAGGAGATTCGGAAGGATGTAGGTTGCAGCAGTTACTCGGAGATGAAGAGGCTTGCACAGGATAGAGTAACGTGGGCAGCTGAAGACCACAACAACAGCACCCTACATTTGAGTTACATGTATCCATTTTGGGGCTGCAATTTTTGAAAAATAAATTGTGCTGCATCCTACTAAAATTATCCACATGAGGTGTGAACTGTAGACAGTGGCACGCTGCACAAAGTTACATTTACTGACTGATGACTAACCCCTATAAGTCGTTTTGGCCCCCTAAAATACCAGCCGTGTGTGTATTTATCATTTCTCTTTTCATTTTCTCTAATAATACCTCAGCAACCTGTGCTGATTGCATTCTTCGTATTCTTGACTGAATGCACCGTCTGCACTTAGGGGCCTACATTTATATGGTGCCTTTAATGGCTTGGTGGGCGTATATGAGACTGCAAATCCAAAGCTGCCAGAGTCTATCCCCAGTCGATTCAGGAATGTTTTCTTTAACTCATTGTTTCTTTCTCCGCTACCAAAATTTGCTTAATGTTAGAACATGTTCAGTTGCACCATGATGCCGTGTTTCGGAGTACACACTAAATTATGTGTACCCGTATAACTTCCAGAATAAGTCAATTATAAGGACGGCGGAAGGCAAGGTCACTCCACATACGAGTTAAAGATGTGCGGGGCTAAAGATGTGCAGGGTAGAAATTAACAATCGTGTTGTGGACAGTAACATTTTATCGTGTTGGTTCTTGATATTCCAAAAAAACTTCCACTTTCTCTACATTAGGATCTGTCTCTCTGAGTCATTCTAATAAACAGTGTCGTCCCACAGACCAAAGTGTGTAAGCTATTCCGTGCACAACTTGCGTTACGAAAAACCCATGCCACAATTATGTAACGGTAATGAAATTGTTTTACTTCATTGTTTCTCATCACTGCTTTCCCATTTCTTAGAGAGAGGTGGTAGCCGTGCATCTTCACTGCAACTTTTATTATCTGATGGGAAAAAAATGAATCTGTTTCTTTCAGTCATTATCTATGTGTAACTCCATTAGAAATGAAACTGTGGGCACATGAATAAAACGATTTATGACCCCCTCCCCCGTCGTCACTTTCAAATTCACCCACTTTCCTTCCACCCCGTCTCTCTCAGCAGGCCACACGTCGGTATTTATTTAGGATCAAATTTGTTATGAGGACCAGAACATAATGTCATTTATTTGCATCATATTCAAACAGATAGATTGTTGAGAGGTGTTTGTTGTAGTTGTTGTGGTCTTCAGTCCGGAGACTGGTTTGATGCAGCTCTCCATGCTACTCAATCCTGTGCAAGCTTCTTTATCTCCCAGTACCTACTGCAACCTACATCCTTCTGAATCTGTTTAGTGTATGCATCTCTTGGTATCCCTCTACGATTTTTACCCTAGACGCTGCCCTCCAATACTACATTGGTGATCCCTTGATGCCTCAGAATATGTCCTACCAACCGGAGCCCTACTTCTAGTCAAGTTGTGCCACAAATTTTATCTTCTCCCCAATTCTATTCAGTACCTCCTCATCAGTTATGTGATCTACCCATCTAATCTTAAGCATTCTTCTGTGGCACCACATTTCGAAAGCTTCTATTTTCTTCTTGTCTGAACTATTTATCGTCCACGTTTCACTTCCATACATGGCTACACACCATGCAAATACTTTCAGAAACGGCTTCCTGTCACTCAAATCTCTTCTCCAGAAACGCTTTCCTTGCCATTGGCTCTAAGCACTATGGGACTTAACATCTACGTTCATCAGTCCCCTAAAACTTACAACTACTTAAACCTAACTAACCTAAGGACAGCACACAACATCCAGCCATCACGAGGCAGAGAATATCCCTGACCCCGCCGGGAATCGAACCCGGGACCCCGGTCGTTGCCATTGCCAGTCTAGATTTTATATCCTCTCTCCTTCGACCAGCAGCAGTTATTTTGCTCCCCAAATAGTATAACTCATTTACTAGTTTAAGCGTCTCATTTCCTAATCCAATTCCCACAGCACCACCCGATTCAATTCAACTACATTCCACTATCCTCGTTTTGATTTTGTTGATATTCATCTTATATCCTCCTTTGAAGATACTGTGCACTCCGTTCAGCTGCTCTTTTGGATCCTTTGCTGTCTCTGACAGAATTACAATGTCATCGGCGAACCTCAACGTTTTTATTTCTTCTCCGTGGATTTTTTTCCTACTATTTCTTTTGTTTCCTTTACTACTTGCTCAAAATACAGATTGAATAACGTCGGGGAAAGGCTACAACCGTGTCTCCCTTATTTCCCAACCACTGCTTCCCTTTCATGCCATTCGGCTCTTATAACTGCCATCTGGTTTCTGTACAAATTATAAATAGCCTTTCGCTCCCTGTATTTTACCCCTGTCACCTTCAGAATTGGAAATAGAGTATTCCTATCAACATTGTCAAAAGCTTTCTCTAAGGCTTCAAATGCTAGAACCGTAGGTTTGCCTTTCCTTAATCTATTTCCTAAGATAAGTCGTAGGGTCAGTATTGCCTCCCGTGTTCCAACATTTCTACGGAATCCAAACTGATCTTCCCCGAGGTCGGCTTCTACCAGTTTTTCCATTCGTCTGCAAAGAATTCGTGTTAGTATTTTGCAGCCGTGGCTTATTAAACTGTTAGTTTTTATGATTTTCACATCTGTCAACACCTGCTTTCTTTGGGATTGGAATTATTATATTCTTCTTGAAGTCTGAGGGTATTTCGCCTGTCTCATACATCTTGCTCACCAGATGGTAGAGTTTTTTTGGGTCTGGCTCTCCCAAGGCTGCCAGTAGTTCTAATTGAGTGTTGTCTGCTCCCTGGGCCTTGTTTCGACTTAGGTCTTTCAGTGCTCTGTCAAACTCTTCACGCAGTATCATATCGCTTATTTCATCTTCATCTACATCCTCTTCCGTTGTCCTCAAGTGTATTTCCCTTGTTTAGACCCTCTATATACTCCTTCCACATTTCTGCTTTCCCCTCTTTTCTCATTTCATAATAAATGGTTGTTTTGATTATTCGTCAGTCAGTATTCCAATATACCTAATTGACATGGTAGCACACCGCGCCTAGTACACGTCCACAGCGGCGCTCGGGGGCCACATAAGAGTTGCGACATCTGAGGATGGGCTTATGAGAGCCCGAAACCGGTCGTGATAATAAAAGAAATTTACAACTGAAGCGGTATTTTTAACCTCTGGTGTTTACAAGGGCTTTCAATAATTAATGCAACTCATTATATTTCATAAAGCTAGTTGGTTCCAACGTTTTGATTCATCAGTAACCTCTGCATCATCCATGTCCTGCTTCCCACGGAGTGCATCCTTCATTGGGTCACGCATATGGAAGTCAGAAGCTGCGAGCTCTGGGCTGTAGGGAGGATAAGGAAGAACAGTCCAATGACGTTTTGTGAGCTCCTCTCGGTCGCGCAGACTTCTGTGACGCCTTACGTAGCCACGGAGAAGGAGAAGTTCGTTTGCATTTTTGTGGCGACGAATACGCTGAAGCCATGACGATAGAACATATACTTCAGAGTTGATCGTTGCACCATGAGGGAGGATATCAAGCAGAATAACCCCCTCAGAGTGCCAGAAGACCGTCACCATGACTTTACCGGCCGAGGGAGCGTCTTTAAAGTTTTTTCTTCGGAGGAAAAGTGGTGTGACGGAACTCCATGAATTGCTGTTTTGTTTCTGGTACGAAGTGATGAATCCATGTTTAATGTTCAATGACGACTTGCGACAAAAATTATCACAATCAGCGTCATAACATGCAAGCAATTCGCACAATTTATCCTCCGTTGCACTTTATTTTTTTTTCTGTTGTGCAGCGAGGAACGCATTGGGCCACACCTTTGTGTACCCCAACTGGTGGACGATAGTGTTGGGACTATCAACACAGTCGTCCAGATGAGTAGCAAAGTGTTTGACTGTGGTCAATCGGTCACCTCAAATGAGAGTGCCGGCACGTTCCAGCATTCTAGGAGTCACAGCTGTATGTGGTCGGCTGACGCGCAGGAGATTGGACAGATTTGCGACACCTTGTTGCAGAGAAGACAGACAGGTCGCCCAACAACTGACCTTGCTTTCGTTCACTGCCAGTTTACCGAAGACATTCTGCGGGCACCTATGTATATCTGCGATGCTCTGGTTACTCGCAAAAATAAATAAATAAATGAAGTCAATGATAGTTCTCTGTTTGGAACGCGCCTCCATTAGAACCATTTTGTAGGATAGGTACAGCGGCCCACCTATCGGAACTTCACGTAACTCTAGGGGCTCAAGTGGAAATGTTTCACAATATTCCACAACAAATTCCGTATTTTTTCAGCCTATACCGGCCGAGAAAACAATGTGTTCCTCTGCTTACTGAGACCTATCGTATATTTGGTCTTTGTAAATGCTTTTCGAATATTATTGAAGACATCAAATTTTCGGCCATCGGTAAAATTTGTATTGTAAATGTGATTATTGGGCATATACCCCGATTTTTGTCGCATAATGTTACATTTGTAAAATTTTTCGTTGTTATCCATTAGCATTGTTACGGGAAATATTGAAAGTAATTTCTTAATGTTAAGTTTCTCTACTCCTACTGTTGTTGTTGTGGTGGTCTTCAGTCCTGAGACTGGTTTGATGCAGCTCTCCATGCTAATGTATCTTGTGCAAGCTTCTTCATCTCCCAGTACCTACTGCAATCTACATCCTTCTGAATCTGCTTAGTGTAGTCATCTCTTGGTCTCCCTCTACGATTTTTACCCTCCACGCTGTCTTCCAATGACATGTCCTACCAACCGATCCCTTCTTCTGGTCAAGTTGTGCCACAAACTTCTCTTCTCCCCAATCCTATTCAATACTTCCTCATAAGTTATGTGATCTACCCATCTAATCTTCAGCATTCTTCTGTAACACCACATTTCGAAAGCTTCTATTCTCTTCTTGTTGAAACTAATTATCGTCCATGTTTCACTTCCATACATGGCTACACTCCATACAAATAGTTTCAGGAACGACTTCCTGACACTTAAATCTATACTCAATGTTAACAAATTTCTCTTCTTCAGAAACGCTTTCCTTGCCATTGCCAGTCTACATTTTATATCCTCTCTACTTCGACCATCATTACTTATTTTGCTCCCCAAATAGCAAAACTCCTTTACTACTTCAAGTGTCTCACTTCCTGATCTAATTCCCTCAGCATCACCCGACTCAAATCGACTACATTCCATTATCCTAGTTTTGCTTTTGTTGATGTTCATCTTATATCCTCCTTTCAAGACACTGTCCATTCCGTTCATCTGCTCTTCCAAGCCCTTTGCTGTCTCTGACAGAATTACGATGTCATCGGCGAACCTCAACATTTTTATTTCTTCTCCATGGATTTTAATCTCATATATCTTGCTCACCAGATGGTAGAGTTTTGTCAGGACTGGCTCTCCCAAGGCCGTCAGTAGTTCCAATGGAATGTTGTCTACTCCGGGGGCCTTGTTTCCACTCAGGTCTTTCAGTGCTATGTCAAACTCTTCACGCAGTATCATATCTCCCATTTCACCTTCATATACATCCTCTTCCATTTCCATAATATTGGCCTCAAGTACATCGCCCTTGTATAGACACTCTACATACTCCTTCCACCTTTCTGCTTTCCCTTCTTTGTTTAGAACTGGGTTTCCATCTGAGCTCCTGATGTTCATACAAGTGGTTCTCTTATCTCCAAAGGTCTCTTTAATTTTCCTGTAGGCAGTATCTACCTTACCCCTAGTGAGATAGGCCTCTACATCCTTACATTTGTCCTCCAGCCATCCCTGCTTAGCCATTTTGCACTTCCTGTCGATCTCATTTTTGAGACGTCTGTATTCCTTTTTGCCTGCATCATTTACTGCATTTTTATATTTTCTCCTTTCATCAATTAAATTAAAATGAACGCAAAATCAAAGATCATGTGCAACTCTCGACGACCAATAAGCGATTAAACTTTCTGAGAAATGGCGTAACTTAAGTTCAGCAGCAATTTCTCTTGTGCGGTTAGATAGGGCAGTGTTTGACAAACTCATTAAACTAAGAGCCATCAAATGACGTGAAAACATTTCATTAGTGGTGTCCAACGTCAAAGGACTCAATACTGGCAAATAACACTGTTCAAATGCGGTAGAAGAGCCTATCATTAACGGTTATATTGGTATGCTGTTACAACAATAATCTGTGATCCGTGGATGTGAGAATGTAATACGCCACGAGAAGTGTGTACGCAGCAGCATAAAGTTATTACAGCTAGGTATGTATACCACCATGGCCCAATGGCCGTAAAGGATCGTGCATTTACGTCACCAGTGTTGTATCGTGTTACTGTACATAACCGAACGCGGACGTATCTGAATCGACGATTCGAAATAATCTGCTGTAAGTCAGATTCGTGGTGTACATACACTATGTGATCAAACGTATTTTGACACCTGAGTGAAGATGACTTACACGTTCGTGGCGCCCTCTCTTGGTAATGCTGGAATTCAGTATGGTGTTGGCGCACCCTTAGCCTTGATGACAGGTTCTACTCTCGCAGGCATACGTTCAGTCACGTGCTGGAAGGTTTCTTGGGGAATGCAGCCCATTCTTCACGGAATGCTCCACTGAGGAGAGATATCGATGTCGGTCGGTGAGCCCTGCACCAAGTTGGCCTTCCAAAACATCCCAAAGGTGTTCTATATGATTCAAGTCAGGATTGTGTGCACACCAGTCCATTACAGGGAAGTTATTGTCGTTGAACCACTCCGCCACAGACTGTGCATTATGAACAGGTGCTCGATCGTGTCGGAAGACGCAGTCGCCATCCCCGAATTGCTCTTCAACAGTGCGAAGGATGAAGATGCTTAAAACATCAATGTAAGCCTGTGCTGCGATAGTACCACGCAAAAAAAAACAAGAGGTGCAAGTCCCCTCCATGAAAAACACGACCATATCATGACACCACCGTCTCCGAATTTGACTGATGTCACTACACACGCTGGCAGATGACGTTCACCAGGCACTAGCCCTTCCTACACCCGGCCATCGGATTGCCACATTGTGTACCGTGATTAGTCACTCCACACAACGTTTCTCACTGTTCGATCGTCCAATGTTTACGGTCATTACAGGAAGCGAGGCGTTGTTTGGCATTTACCGGCGTGATGTGTAGCTTATGACTCGACCATGAAATCCAAGTTTTCTCATCTCCTGCCTAACTGTCATAGAACTTGCAGTGGATCCTGATGTAGTCTGGAATTCCTGTGTGATGGTCTGGATAGATGCATGCCTATTACACATTACGACCCTCTTCAAACTGTCGGCGGTGTCTTTCAGTCAACAGACGAGGTCGGCCTGTACGCCTTTGTGCTGTACGTGTCCCTTCACGTTTCCACTTCACTATCACATCGGATACAGTGGACCTAGGGATGTGTAGGAGAGTCGAAATCTCGTGTTCAGTCGTATGACACAAGTGATACCCAATCACCTGACCACGTTCGAAGTCCGTGAGCTTCGCGGAACGCCCCATTCTGTTCTCTCACTATCTCTAATGACTACTGAGGTCGGTGATATGGAGTACCTGGCAATAGGTGGCAGCACAATGCACCTAATGTGAAAAAACTAAGTTTTTGAGGGTGTGCGGATACTTTCGATCACATAGTGTGCCTTTCCTTCGTCTTCCACTGTACAGTAGCCATAAACGTTTGAGGCTGCAGTGATAGCGAGAACGCTACCACTAGCTTCATGTGTGACAAAATGTCTTTCGCTTTGAGGGTGGCACTTTCTGATGGCTGCATACATAAGGGCTGCTCAAAAAGTTTCCTTTCGAAGGCCGTACAGTTTAGAATTAGAACGTCAATGACGCAAAATATAGAACCAGAATGTCATTCACGCAAAATTTAGAATCAGAATGTCAATCACGCAAAATTTAGAATCAGAATGTCAAATACGCAAAATTTAGAATCAGAATGTCAATCACGCAAAATCTCGGTGAGCACTGAGACAGTGACCCTACCGAGGCACCAGATTGAGGATATCCGTTTGTAAATCATCATGTCCTATTGCATAAAGCACTCCGTAGTTGCCTGCTGCACATCCTCGTCCGGCAGGGATCCTCGGCCAATCAAGACTTTTTTTTTTAAGGGACCTAAGGGGTGATAATCGCATGGGGAGAAGAGCATAGGGAAGGTTCTCGAGTGTCTCCTACCTGAATAGCGTGAAACTTTCACTTGACTTCCATATCGACCGGAGTCTTGTGTCGGATCGCGATTAGCACAGAACATGGCTCACCATTCCAAAATGTTGATCCTCGAAGACATGATGCCTCACACATATTCTTCATTCTCCAATGAGTGTCTATCAGCATTTGTCCTTTGGCTGCCAAGAAATGAATAACAGTACGATGGACCTGTTTGGACCCATTCGGTAATAACGTTCCCATAGTTCACGTTTCCACATTTACCGCACGCAAGCCGAAAAGACACGAATGCCACACTGAACCTTGGCCTACATGTCAGTTGTTGTATACCCGCATCGGAGTCGCACTGCGTTGCATATATGCTATAGTAACGCCCTCAAACGAGAACTTTTTGACCCCCTTTACTTATCTGACGCTGTTTTGGTGACTACCGATTTGCAGCCTTTGCTGTTTAACACAGTGGGAAAAGACCATTAACGATTATTTGTGGCACATTCAATGGAGTATGCAATCGTGAATACTGCTTCCCACAGAAATCCGAACGCTTACCGTTACATCAGGACTGTACTGGAGCCCGACTTAGGCATCTCTGTATGCCGTATTTCAGCAGGTCACCATCTGTTGCTCGATTTACAGAGAGTTAATTCACAATAATTCTGGACTTGAACTACACATTACTCAAAATTATGTTTTCCAACTTTCGTTTAAGTATATATCATATGTAATTAATGATAGATAAAGAAGTATTCACTGTAGTACGAAATATGACTACACATATCAACGTATTGTTCGAAGGATAACGATAAATTTTTATCTGCAACAAGACTAATGAATATAGGTAAGATTCCGAAATGAGTATTTTCAAAGTAAAGTACAAATAAGTACTTGCTGCTGTATTTCTTCAAATGAAATCAATTCCGCCACTTTTACGAAAAAATAACCAGTAAGTTGCAGTTTTATTTCATTATTGTGGCACGAAAAACTTAAGCAAAGACAGCCCTTGCGTCCTAGTTATAAAATTGTGGAAATATGTTTACACGAAGTCATGATACGGAAATGAAAGAAAGAGAAAACACTAGCGTGCTTAAAAAATAGGCTAACATGATTCCCCATTTGATCTGTTTACACCAACGCCACATTTTCTCTAATGTCTTTTTATGAATAGTGTGCTAGCCACTTACGACATTATTTATTTTCCATCAATGCTACTCGGAAACCATATGAAATCAATTATATTTAACCCAAGCTACAAGTCTACCACGTAAGTTTGAAAGTAAGTTCGTTAAAAAATAAGTATTTCTGTGAAACGCACATCTTGGCCCTGCCGAAGGTCACAGTTCGTGGTAATGGACGGCCTTCTGCTGTTATTCATCTGTGTAAACGCTTTAGGAGACGATATGAGAAGCAGCAGTCTTAGACTGTTAATTCCGTCTTTTACTGTCCAGTAAACTGAAGATCAAGACGATTTACAAAATGATTTTCACGATACATGGGCTTGGTGCAAAAGTTGCTATTGGTCCTGTACAATGGAAAAAAACCAGCGTTAAATTTGGGGTACACTATAAACTGTACAGATAGAAAGGTTGTCAATTCAACAAATAACTGAGGGTTTTAAACGATGAACAACTTGATTCGGAACCAGCAAACACAAAATATTGTGGGAAAGGCGAACGAAAGATTGCATTTTATTGGCAAAACACAAGATTCAGCAAATCTGCTAAAGGGACTGATTACGTCACGCTGTCCGTCCTCTTCTGGAGTACTGCTGCGCTTTACGGGGTCCTTACCAAACAGGATTGATAGAAGAGATCGAAGAAGTTCAATGAAGGCCAATTTGTTATGGGTTGTTGCGAAATAGAGGAGAGAATATCACGGATATGATAAGTTAGTTCGGGTGGCAGTATTAAAAAACACTAAGTTTTCGTTCAGGTGTTCATTTTCCCTACGTGCTATTCGAGAGTCGAACGGTCGAGAAATGGTCTGAAATTCGATCTATGAAACCTCTGTCAGGCCCATATGTGTGAACTGCAGAGCGTTCATATAAATAGAGATTTAATCCTGGATTGGCATCTACACCTCTCAGACCGAGTGAGGTGGCGCAGTGGACTCGCATTCGGGAGGACGACGGTTCAATCCTGTCTCCGGCCATCCTGATTTAGGTTTTCGGTGATTTCCCTAAATCGCTTCAGGCAAATGCTGGGATGGTTCCTCTGAAAGGGCACGGTCGATTTCCTTCCCAATCCTTCCCTCACCCGAGCTTGTGCTTCGTCTCTAATGACCTCGTTGTCGACGGGACGTTAAACACTAATCTCCTTCTCTTCCTCTCGTTTTCTTTAATTGATATGACTTATGTCATTCGATGCACGGTTTATTAATGACCCTGTATCAGTACTGCTTAAAACTGTCTTGACAAGTAACTTTGTCTTGAAATGAATATCTGAGACCTACATGATTAAGGTACCCTGGCACACTCAACTCTGTCATCTTGATTTTATGTGCATCACTTGGAGGTACTAGTAGAAGAATGAAAAATGACACAAACTCTTTGTAACGAACGCAATGTTACATGTGTTGTAGGACTTCTTTAATAATAATGAGATACCTAGTATTTATTGAGTTTCATTTACATATAATTAAATACTGGCGGGACTGAATGTGTAGGTCGCAAAGTGCCACGATGATTCAACATTGGTTGAACTGCACAATAGATGTACGATTATTTATAATGCAGTTGTGTGTGGAAATATATGTACATCAGAGTGCACATTCCAACGTGTAAAATCTGCATGGAGTGGGATGAGCCAAAGTGTAGTGAGATCCACACCCACCTATGGTCAGCTAACACTATATTCATACAAACATCTTGATTTAGAATGACAGCTATAAGAAATGTAGACTATATGATATTTGTATTCTATACAGGAAGAGTGTATGTAGTTCCATGCCGAACCTCATCTATAAGAACCTGGCCGGTTGAAAGAGGCGAAAGGAGGGTTACACTACATTTTACTAATATGTTATTTTTATTTCAGTTTCTTCTTATCGTTTTTTTAGTCACACTATAAAAACTGCTATCTTTGGCGTACGATTATTTGACTTACGAATAATACGAGAGTAAAATATATTGACTGCAATGTACATAATATATCATCTGCTTATGCCCTACAAGAGGGCAGATATTAAGGTAAATAGTAAAAAATAAAAATAAAAAAATTGTTTGGGTACTACCATTGGACCCATCTAGTTCGTTGCTGCTCGTCATTAATTTACAGAAATTGAGTGCCTTCAAGTATGATTTCACCCACCAATTGCCGTCATCAACCCCTTACTTTCAAAATTTATCCATCTCTAGCGGTGTTGATCAGAAGACATGTCTAAAAGAGAACTCATAATATCGGTGCTTTAAACTGTAATTGCAGTTCATTCATCACTGATCGCATATCACAGTTCTGAATTTCTGTACAGTGGATGTGTGTCCCTTTACGAAAGATACGGCTGGAGTATTGCTCAGATACGACGCATTCGGTATAAAGTACTCTGGTTTGGAGGTGGAACTGTGGGTATCAGAGGCCACGACCTTTAGGACCGTCAAAGAGCTGTGTGGGGTGAGGGCCGCGGCCAGATCGATGAAGCGGAGCTAAGCTCCGTCTCCCTGGCCACACCGGATTAACAATCTGCGCTGCTAACAAAGGCCTATCTGCCCAGCCGCCTCCCACGTCCACCACCTGACTTCTGTGCGCGCCTCTCGGCATTTACAGGAAACGTCCCTAGCGGCAGAGGAATGGTGGGGATACTGCGGCTGCCCCATTTCTTGCAGCTCAAACCAAAATCTGTGCAGGAGGTCTTGGCGAGCAGCCTTTGAAGTCTGTGATGCGCCAATGCGGCCGGCGTAATGGAGGCAGCTGAGGCATGTCAAGCGGCTGCTGTCATTAGCGAAAAGCTTTTCCGCTTTCATAGTCCCTCTAATCACATAAAACGGCTCTGCACGTAATTTTCTAGCTTGGTCGGACCAAAAGGAAAGTCATCAAAGGATTGTGAATGCGTATGGCGCCGGGGCCTGTGGCGCTAGCAGCGACAGTAGCGAATGAAGGTTACTACTTTCCGATAGTGAATTTTTGTTCTTGTAAGGCAGTGATCCGAACTGCGCAAAACGCATTCGCACTGTATACTTAGAGAGCAAAGCGATACAGTCTGTAAACAATGATGCAAAGGCCAGAAATATAATTGCCTTTGCGTGGCGCTCCAAGGCTAGCTGTAAAGCCACAATAGAAGCACGGTGTTGCTTATGTTAGACGAAAACAGAAAAATATTTATAATAAAAAAACGCTTCTAAATCAAGAAGATCCTTCGAGTGATTGGTAAGTAGCTGCAAGGATATAAAGAGGATTTGTATTTCTTTTCCCTCTCCTGCTCAAGACTCTTCACTGATGGAATTCTTGCAATAAATGACTATGGAGACGTCATTATCTGTAGCAGATGTCACAATGGAACTGTCTTTTACGATTTCAGTCACGAATTATGACAGTGTCACTTACGCACCGCACACTAATCAGCAAGAATATTACGACGACCTACCTAACCGCCGGTGTGTCCATCTTCACCACGGATAATAGCCAGAACCTTCCTAATAGCCGGTAAGTCCACCTTTGGCACAGATAACAGCGGCGACGCGTCGTGGCATGGTAGCAATGCGGCTTCGGTAGGTCGCTGGAGGGAGTTAGCACAACATCTGCACAGACAAGTTAACTGATTCCCGTAAATTCTGGCGAGGGGGTGACGAGCTCTTACGCCACGTTCAGTCACATCCACATAAGTTTGAATGGGTTCAGATTTGGCGATCTGGGAGCCAGAGGATCAACTGTGACTCGTCACTTTGTTCCTCTAACCACTCCACCACACACCTGGCCTTGTGACATGGTGCATTGTCTTGTAGAAAAATACAACTGCCGTCGGGGAACATGATCATCGTGAAGGGTTGTACGTGACCTGCAACCAATGTACGATACTCCCTGGACGTCATGGTGCCTTGGCCGACCTCCAGTGGACCCATAGCTGCCCACGTGAATGTTCCCCAGAGCAGAACGGAACCGCTGCGTGCTCTCCTCCGTCATGGAGTACAGGTGTCAAGGAGATGTTCCACTAGAAAACGACTAATTCGCGCCCTCCCATCGACATGATAAACCAGGTATAGGAATTAATCAGACCATGCAATGCTCTGCCACTACACCTACGTGCAGTGCCGATGATGACGTACCCATATCCCTCATAGTTGCCGATGTTATGGTGTTAACATCCGCACGTGCATGGGTCGTCGGCTGCTGAGACTCATCGTCAGCAGTGTCCGGTGCACTGTGTGTTGAGACTCACTTTTCTTCTGCCCAGCATTAGGATCGGGTGTTAGTTTGCTGCCAGTCCTGTTTACTAGTCTTCCCAGCCAACGACGTCCGACATCTGTGATGAAGGGCGGCCGCCCAACCCCACGACCTCTGGTTTCACCTTGGTTACGCCACCTATTGACTACACTCACCATTGTACTCTCGAAAACCCGACAAAACAAGCAGATTCCGAAATGCTCGTGCCGAGCCCTTGGGCCATCAGAATCTGCCCTTGGTCAGACTCAGACAGATCGAGCGCGTTTCACATTCTACACACCTACAGCACGCTCACTGATACTACCTGCACCGTGCGTGGGTCTGACAAGCAGTCATGCCGCTCCAGGCGGCGCTCCTCTCACCTAGACGAGTTTATAACGATAGTAAGTCGGTGGTCATAATGTTCTGGCTGATTAGCGTATAGTGTAATTGCATTTCCTGAGTCATTATCCAGAAAACATGTGTCATGTAGTAAGCTTCATACACGTATCTGTAGAAACATCATCCACCGATTTATTCAGTTTTCTAAGTTATGAACAGCAAAAGCACAGACGTTGTTGTTGTCCACACTGTAATAATGAAGTTAATTACACACGATATTCTAAATAAAATAATGAAGTATGATTAGAGATGGAGAACAAGTTCGCATCAGGGAAACGCAATGATAGAAATCGTTCTTACGCGATTTGGGATATCACGGAAATTCTAAAGCTGTATGGCCGGCGATAAGAATCGCCTTCCTGTCGAGTACGAACGAGTCCATTGTCTTATCACTGCCCCACCTCTCTCACTCATTTTCAGTGAGTTCTTGGTTTCATACCGCTTAGTTTGAAGGCAGTAACAAAAATGTATTGGAAAATATTAAGTACTTACATCACAGCCCAACAGTTAAACTGTAACGGCAGCTGATGTAATTGCTCTAACTTCACATGCTGTCACTTCGATAGCAATGGTTCATCGCTTGATGTGTGAAATCACGTCTCGTCTAAATAAAACACTGGCCATGTGAAATCTGATGTAAATTTTCTTTCGTAGAAAATTTCATCTTGTTACTAGGTTGGCGATCACATCCAGCAAGGTCGTGCACTTCTGTCTCCATACCCCTCTGCGCTCCCTATTGTATCATCATTATTTAGTGTCAGACTGTTTACGTGATAGATTCGAAGCTGTTAGTGATGGTGTTTTCTATGAATTTTATCTGGCCCAGCCCCCCCCCCCCCCCCCCTCCATGAACCATGGACCTTGCCGTTGGTGGGGAGGCTTGCGTGCCTCAGCGATACAGGTAGCCGTACCGTAGGTACAACCACAACGGAGGGGTATCTGTTGAGAGGCCAGACAAAAGTGTGGTTCCTGAAGAGGGGCAGCAGCCTTTTCAATAGTTGCAAGGGCAAGAGTCTGGATGATTGACTGATCTGAACTTGTAACAATAACTAAAACGGCCTTGCTGTGCTGGTACTGCGAACGGCTGAAAGCAAGGGGAAACTACGGCCGTAATTTTTCCCGAGGGCATGCTGCTTTACTGTATCATTAAATGATGATGGCGTCCTCTTGGGTAAAATATTCCGGAGGTAGTCCCCCATTCGGATCTCCGGGCGGGGACTACTCAAGAGGATGTCGTTGTCAGGAGAAAGAAAACTGGCGTTCTACGAACCGGAACGTAGAATGTCAGATCCCTTAATCGGGTAGGTAGAATAGAAAATTTAAAAAGGGTAATGGATATGTTAAAGTTAGATATAGTGGGAATTAGTGAAGTTCGGTGGCAGGAGGGACAAGACTTCTGGTCAGGTGACTACAGGGTTATAAACACAAAATCAAATAGGGGTAATGCAGGAGTAGGTTTAATAATGAATAGGAAAATAGGAATGAGGTTAAGCTACTTAAAACAGCATAGTGAATGCATTATTGTGGCCAAGATAGATACGAAGCCCACACCTACTACAGTAATACAAGTTTATATGTCAACTAGCTCTGCAGATGACGAAGAAATTGAAGAAATGTATGATGAAATAAAATAAATTATTCAGACAGTGAAGGGAGACGAAAATTTAATAGTCATGGGTGACTGGAATTCGAGTGTAGGAAAAGGGAGAGAAGGAAACGTAGTAGGTGAATATGGATTGGGGCTAAGAAATGAAAGAGGAAGCCGCCTGGCAGAATTTTACACAGAGCACAACTTAATCATAGCTAACACTTGGTTTAAGAATCATGAAAGAAGGTTGTATACATGGAAGAAACCTGGAGATAGTAAAAGGAATCAGATAGATTATATAATGGTAAGACAGAGATTTAGGAACCAGGTTTTAAATTGCAAGACATTTGCAGAGGCAGATGTGGACTCTGACCACAATCTATGAGCCATAGCCAGCTACCTAGAACCTAGAAATGCCTAATTTTTCTTTCAGTATTTGTTCCCGGTAGTAATAGAAATCTGACTGCTTTAGATCGAATGAAGGAAACATAATGCGGTTTTTATACAGAGATTAAAACTGAAGAAACTGCAAAGAAGGTGGGAATTTAAGGAGATGGGACCTGGATAAACTGAAAGAACCAGAGGTTTTACAGAGTTTCAGGGAGAGCACAAGGGAACAATTGACAGGTATGGGGGAAAGAAATACAGTAGAAGATGAGTGGGCAGCTTTGAGAGATGAAATAGCGACGGCAGTAGAGGATCAAGTAGGTAAAAAGACGAGGGCTAGTAGAAACCCTTGGGTAACAGAAGAAATATTGAATTTAATTGATGAAAGGAGAAAATATAAAAATGCAGTAAATGAAGCAGGCAAAAAGGAATACAAACCTCTCAAAAATGAGATCGACAGGAAGTGCAAAATGGCTAAGCAGGGATGGCTAGAGGACAAATGTAAGGATGTAGAGGCTTATATCACTAGGGGTAAGATAGATACTGCTACAGGAAAATTAAAGAGACCTCTGGAGATAAGAGAACCACTTGTATGAACATCAAGAGCTCAGATGGAAACCCAGTTCTAAGCAAAGAAGGGAAAGCAGAAAGGTAGAAGGAGTATATAGAGGGTCTATACAAGGGCGATGTGCTTGAGGACAATATTATGGAAATGGAAGAGGATGTAGATGAATATGAAATGGGAGATGTAATACTGCGTGACGAGTTTGACAGAGCATTGAAAGACCCGAGTCGAAACAAGGCCCCCGGAGTAGACAACATTCCATTGGAACTACTGACGGCCTTGGGAGAGCCAGTCCTGACAAAACTCTACCATCTGGTGAGCGAGATGTACGAGACAGACGAAATACCCTCAGACTTCAAGAAGAATATAATAATTCCAATCCCAAAGAAAGCAGGCGTTGACAGATGTGAAAATTACCTAACTATCAGTTTAATAAGTCACAGCTGCAAAATACTAACACGAATTCTTTACAGACGAATGGAAAAACTGGTAGAAGCCGACCTCGGGGAAGATCAGTTTCGATTCCGTATAAATACTGGAACACGTGAGGCAATACTGACTTTACGACTTCTCTTAGAAGAAAGATTAAGGAAAGGCAAACCTACGTTTCTAGCATTTGTAGACTTAGAGAAAGCTTTTGACAATGTTTACTGGAATACTCTCTTTCAAATTCTAAAGGTGGCGGGGTAAAATACAGGGAGCGAATTTCTAATTAGTATTTGTACAGAAACAAGATAGCAGTTATAAGAGTCGAGGGATATGAAAGGGAAGCAGTATTTGGGAAGGGAGTAAGACAGGGTTGTAGCCTCTCCCCGATGTTATTCAATCTGTATATTGAACAAGCACTAAAGGAAACAAAAGAAAAATTCGGAGTAGGTATTAAAATCCATGGAGAAGAAATAAAAACTTTGTGGTTCGCCGATGACATTGTAATTCTGTCAGAGATAGCAAAGGACTTGGAAGAGCAGTTGAACGGAATGGGCAGTGTCTTGAAAGGCGGGTATAAGGTGAACATCAACAAAAGCAAAACTAGGATAATGGAATGTAGTCGAATTAAGTCAGGCGATGCTGAGGGAATTAGATTAGGAAATGAGACACTTAAAGTAGTAAATGAGTTTTGCTATTTGGGGAGCAAAATAACTGATGATGGTCGAAGTAGAGAGGATATAAAATGTAGACTGGCAATGGCAAGGAAAGCGTTTCTGAAGAAGAGAAATTTGTTAACATTGAGTATAGATTTAAGTGTCAGGAAGTCGTTCCTGAAACTATTTGTATGGAGTGTAGCCATGTATGGAAGTGAAACATGGACGATAATTAGTTTCAACAAGAAGAGAATAGAAGCTTTCGAAATGTGGTGTTACAGAAGAATGCTGAAGATTAGATGGGTAGATCACATAACTTATGAGGAAGTATTGAATAGGATTGGGGAGAAGAGAAGTTTGTGGCACAACTTGACCAGAAGAAGGGATCGGTTGGTAGGACATGTTCTGAGGCATCAAGGGATCACCAGTTTAGTATTGGAGGGTAGCGTGGAGGGTAAAAATCGTTGGTGGAGACCAAGAAATGAATACACTAAGCAGATTCAGAAGGATGTAGGTTGCAGCAGGTACTGGGAGATGAAGACGCTTGCACAGGATAGAGTCGTATGGAGAGCTGCATCAAACCAGTCACTGGACTGAAGACCACAACAACAACAACATCTGGCCCAGATAGCGAAATAACAACATTGTCCACTTGCGCTGTGACTAAGCTTTGCTCAGGCACCGGCTAGGACCCACTCTTGGCTTTTACATCTAATAACTACAGCCCTGACAGCTAGTGACTGCTAATGCTCACATGTGAATGAGTATATTCATTAATATTGACACAGTTACTTTAAACACAATCCTGTCTTGAGACAGTACTGTAACGATGAAATGGTCTTAAATTTTAGTTTGACATAGCGTCCATCTGTTTTGCTAGCAATAGGTTTGATCCATTTCGTCCCACATATTAACGTCGGTTACATACAGTCTTTTGCCGTTACCCCAATGGCTTTCCCAGTTCCTTTCGGTTCACTATTCATTCGCTACCAATACTGTGCTGCAGATTAGAAATAGCTTCGCTGACCTTACAGACTATTACCGCCAGTTGGAGAAACACAGAGGTGGTCAAGTGGTTAACGCAGGGGCGACTTTTCACAAAGGACCTTAGGCTAAAATCCCACATGGTCTTCGTGATTTATATTGTTATAAAATAAATTAATAATATGAAAGGATTTATTATACCACCCATACGAGCCGTAGACTTATATACTGTTCATTAATACAGCTGGAAAATTTTCATACATTTAATATGGCGTGCATCTAAAAGTAGCTATGATGACAATCAATAGGGCCACATGATGGACTTCCGTAACCTGATTTCAGCACTTCTCACATATTCCCCAAACACACATTTTTAATGAAACTCTACTTTTGAAGGAAAGGGAACATATTATGATGAACAAATGTCCCAATGACTTGGAGCTTCAGGCCATGTCATTGAAGCAAAAGGAGTCAAAGAAACCTGCACATACACTATGTGGTCAAAAGTGTCCGGGGACCCTCAAAAACATACGTTTTTCATATTAGGTGAATTGTGCTGCCACCTACTGCCAGGTACTCCGTATCAGCAACTTCAGTAGTCATTAGTCATCGTAAGAGAGCAGAATGGGACGCTCGGCGAAACTCACGGACTTCGAACGTGGTCGAGTGATTGTGTGTCACTTGTGTCATACGTCTGTACGCAAAATTTCGACACTGCTAAACATCCTAGGGAACGTGAAGGGACATGTACAGCACAAAAGCGTACAAGCCGACCTCGTCTGTTGACTGATAGAGACCGCCGACAATTGAAGAGGGCAGCCATCTATCCAGATCATCACATAGGAATTCCAAACAGCATCAGGATCCACTGCAAGTACTGTGATAGTTAGGCGGGAGGTGAGAAAACTTGGATTTCATGGTGGAGCTGCTGCTCATAAGCTCCACATCACGCCGGTAAATTCCAA
The DNA here is from genome assembly GCF_023897955.1 of Schistocerca gregaria. Taxonomy (NCBI): domain Eukaryota; kingdom Metazoa; phylum Arthropoda; class Insecta; order Orthoptera; family Acrididae; genus Schistocerca; species Schistocerca gregaria. The sequence continues at coordinate 282,084,927 of NC_064931.1, forward strand.
ACGACGCCTCGCTTGCTGTAAGGAGCGTAAACATTGGACGATCCAACAGTGAGAAACGTTGTGTGGAGTGACTAATCACGGCACACAGTGTGGCGATCCGATGGCTGAGTGTGGTTATGGCGAATGCCTGGTGAACGTCATGTGCCAGCGTGTGTAGTGCCAACAGTGAAATCCGGAGACGGTGGTGTTATGGTGTGGTCATGTTTTTCATGGAGGGGACTTGAACCCCTTGTTGTTTTGCGTGGCACTGTCACAGCACAGGCCTACACTGATGTTTTAAGCACCTTCTTGCTTCCCACTGTTGAAGAGCAATTCGGGGATAGCGACTGCATCTTTCGTCACGATCGAGCACCTGTTGGTAATGCACGGCCTGTGGTGGGGTCGTTACACAACAATAACATCCCTGTAATGGACTGGCCTGCACAGAGTCCTGACCTGAATCCTACAGAACACCTTTGGGATGTTTTGGAAGGCCGACTTCGTGCTAGGCCTCACCGGCCGATATCGATACCTCTCTTCAGTGCAGCACTCTGTAAAGAATAGGCTGCATTCCCCAGGAAACCTTCCAGGACCTGATTGAACGTATGCTTACGAGAGTGGAATCTGTCATCATATCTACGGGTGGGCCAACACAATATTGAATTCCAGCATTACCGACGCAGGCGTCCACGAACTTGTATGTTATTCTGAGCCAGGTGTCCGGGTACTTTTGATCACATAGTGTAGTTATTAGAAGATGAAGTTGAGGAGAAGAGGGACTGACTGAAATAACAGTAAGAGGCAATTAAAGTAACTAACAAATAATGCGACGTACCACAACTGACCTTTCTCCCTGAAGAAAGTGAGGGTCCATGTAACACCTTTGACAGAGACTGCGCTACCAACTAAAGCACTTAAAGGGTATCAGACAAAACGGCGAGACAGTGCGATTGTATGTAGACTATCAACGTTGTAGAGGGATAGCTGGAAGAAGAAATTTAGTCGCCGTGCAAGCACTACAAGCAATTCCCAACATAGACATCTAACAACAATGGGTGTGAAGTGATGTACGTAAAGTACATCTTTTTACAATTCTGTAAGTTTGTACCATAGTTGAATGTTATTGGCATTTGAGCAGCAAACAATAAAATAATAATAAAGTTCAGAAAAAAGGCTACAAACAACAGGAAGGCTCCCAAAACATAGCATACGATTTAGCAGCGGCAAACTCAGACAGAGAATCAAGCAGTTCGAGGAAAAGGCAACAACGCTGGAAAGTGACAGACTGGGGGTGCCACGGCGAGAATCAGATGAAACAAAATACTTTGTCATGGAATCATACTTTCGAATTGATCAGCAATGAATGATTTCTCACATGGAAATGTTATTACACCACCAAGTCTCAAACTGATTGGGATGTCTAAAAAGTACGCCCATAGCTATACCACTCAGAGCGGGAAAAGGCAGATAAGAAATATCCGTTATTTGAATCATACTAAAAAAAACCTTACGAGAAACGAAGCCGGGGAGTATTACAGAACCTAATGCGCCACAAGCCACCGACGTTGCACTTTAAAGTAAAGACAATAGAACACAAACTCATATATACAGAATCTTGGCTGCTTGATGAAGAATACATCAAGCCCAACATTGTACAATATAAAAACAAGAAGCCGCTAGAAGATTTCGTATTCACAGCACTCTGCAAATATATCCCACAAAAATTGGCTGGAATACTGGAAAAACAAATAACACAAATTTAGACCGCGTAAATCGTACCCGAGCATTGGAAAATAGTCCTATTCTATCCACTGCACAAGAAAGAAAGCAGGAAAAACGTCAATAATTACAATCACTGGTGACATACTAATTTATATTACATGACAGACTATATCGATCAGAAGTCCAGCTACAGAATAAAAAATAAATAGGCAAATATAAAATGGGCTTCAGAAAAATTTCTCGACAGCCAGAACTATACACAGCCCACAAATAATCATCAGATACTTTTCGCTTATGTCGAAACATGACAGTTCTTGTAGAAAGCATACGTCTCGACAGAGCGTGACATCTTATGAAACATATGAAAGCTATTGGCTAGCCTGGCAGGCACGAAATCCGAAGTGAAGTTTCTAGGATTCTTTTTTCGGTCCCAGGAGTTCGACAAGGCTCTCATCAGTACTATCAAAACAGATCTATCTCACTGAGAGTGGGAATAAAATTGCCATAGCTCGCAGCGCGGTGGACTGTGTGGATGATCCTGTCAACGACATGGAAATTGTGTTAAAGGAAATAGTCGAAAAAACTAGCTTTCAGATATTTTTTGAGAAATGACCAACATCACGGACGTCCTACGAAAACTTAACACAAAATGTGGAGGCATTAACAAATCAGAAACGTGTGTGTATCTAGAGGAGCTCAGGAAAAGTGATTTGGGCGAAGAACGATTAAGCCGGCTGGAAATATTCTACCAACCATTACCAAATATCAACGAGAAATGACTTTTCCAATACATCAGGGTACAAATCCACACAACAGTTCCGAAACATGTAGTTGTCTATGCAAATGAAATCCTGTTACTGAGTTAGAACTCATGGGGGCAATGGAGAAAAAAGAGCACAAATCGTTAATGGAATACTGAGATCCAATATGTCGTTCCCACAATTCGTGTGCAAGCTCATTTAATTAGTGTTTAGAAGGATAGCTATTTGTATACTGTATGCTGCTAATGACAACGTATATTGTACCTGCTGTAGATTGGCTTCAATCGTAAACTTATTACAGACAAAAATTGAGGCCTGGCACGCAGTCAACACATCTGGCATAGTTTAAGCAAGCAGCCAGATCTCTGCCCTGCTTCAGACACGTAATTTTACATGCTACGTGTTTCTTTCCTGAAAGTTTAGTGCTTGCACCGACCTAAATGCAGCAGTAACTAAGACGCAGGATTCGTATTCTGAGGATCGGAGACCACTCTACTCTCAGGCATCCTAATTACTTTCCTTATATGTATATGCTTCATTCCCACGTCTGTCTCCAGCCGCCAGAGTCGACCGTCCAATTAGGTTTCCTTCACAAAAACAATTATTATTATTCTTATAATTATCATGTTTCCGTTCAGCGATAGAAAATCGAATTAAACTCCTTGGTTTCTTTAAGTATATTTAGTCATTATTTCATTTAAGAAATAATAAATGATAGTACTCTCGAGGACCCGTCTGCAGTTTCATCGCAGACACCCTACATTGATGTTTATGAAAGAAACATGTTGCACTGAAAGTTAAAATCCTCCATATTGTCTAGAGAACGTCAGATTCAGCGTCCTAAATTACAAGAAAGAAGTCTATACTCTTCTAGTTTATGGAAACAAGTCATCGGCCGTTCACTCCCTGAGAAACCACGCTGTCTCACTTAGCAGCTCTTACGTCACAAACTATCCAAATCAGCTTTAAATTTCAGCAGTATGATTGGGCAAACTTTGTTACGCCACAGCCGGTTGATGAGAGATACAAGAAAGACTTTGTATACTAAAGGTAAGATGTTGTACACATGGAAGCCATAGACCATACACAGATAATGAAAGCTCAAAAGAAGATATCTCAGCTAAAGATAATACTACAGTCACAGATACAGACGTACATTCAAAGACGCTACGGCACGGGGACAGGAAATGACTGAGAAGTTGTCCTGATAAAAGGTATACCTTTCAACGTACTGTTGATGACGAGATCATAGCAGACGGGTCACAAGCTCTAAATGAGGAAAGATGAGGTGGGAACTAGGCAACGCCCTTTCAAAGGCGCCATTCTGTCATTCGCTTTAGATGCTATGGGTAAATCATGCAAAATGTAAATCTGGATGATTAGGCGGGGATCTGAACAGCTTTACTCTCGATTAAGAATCCAGTGTCTTACCACTGCGTCACCCGTTTGTGCAAAGTTGTTGAGATTGATTCACGTCAACAAAGGATTTTACTCTACCAAACAGATTCAAGACGTAATCGTTGTGGCTTTATACTGAATACATCGCCAAGACACGACATCTACATTAACATCTCCATTCACACGCCGCTACTTAATTTACACCGAGAGTTGTGGCGCAGTGGTTAGACACTGGACTCGCATTCCGGAGGACGACGGTTCAATCCCGCGTCCGGCCACCGTGATTTAGGTTTTCCGTGATTTCCCTAAATCACTCCAGGCAAATGCCGGGATGGTTCCTCTGAAAGGGCACGGCCGACTTCCTTCCCCATCCTTCCCTACTCTGATGAGACCGATGACCACGCTGTCTGGTCTCCTTCCCCAAACCAACCAACCAACCATCTTAATGTACAGTGAATGCCTGAAACAGAGGGGCAGTGTACACTGATCAGCCAGAGCATTATGTTACCGACCTACTATTGATATAAACCCGTTGAAGCGATAGCAGCGTCACCTGTCGAGGCATGACTTCTAATCGGACACACTCACTGTGCATGCAGTATCAGTGAGCGTGTTATACGATACAGAATGGGGACGGTTCGCGATCTGCCTGAGTTTGATCGGCAGCAGATTCTGATGGCCCAGAGACACGTCACGAGAATTTCGAAAACTGATCGACTTGTCGGATATTTCAGGAGTGCTATGGTAAGTATCTCCAGCAAGTGGCGAAACCAAGGTGAAACCACGTCCAGACGTCGTGACGTTGGGCGACCACTTCTTATCACAGATTTCGGACGTCGTAGGCTAGACAGACCGGTAAAACAGGACTGGCGGCGACCTGTCGTGGAACTAACATGAGACTTTAATGCTGAGTAGAGTAAAAGTGTTTCTGAAGACACAGTTCATCTACACTCCTAACGATGAGTCTCCGCAGCTGAAGATCAATGCGTGTCCCAATGTTAACACCACGGCATCGGAAACTGAGTCTGAAATGAGCACGTGACCATCGGCACTGGACGTTAGCGCAGTGGTGGAGCGTTGCACAGTCTGATGAATCTCTATAACTTCTTCATCATGCCGATGGGAGGTCGCGAATCCGTCGTCTTTAGGGGAACAGCTCCTTGACACTTATATTGTGAGAGCTGGCGACGGCTCCATTATGCTCGGGAGAACATTAACGTGGGCACCCAGGGGTCCAGTGGAGCTCGTGTAAGGCACTATGACGACTAAGGGGTATCGAATACTGGTTGCATACTACGTACAGCCCTTCATAACGATGTTACCGACGGCAGTGGTATTTCTCATCCAGGTAATGCGCCATTTCAAAAGGCCAGGAGTGTGATGGAATGGTTCGAGGAACACAGTGGCTAGCTCCAACTGATGCGCTGGCTCTCCAGCTCGCCAGAACTGAACCCAATCAACAATGAAACACCTCTGTAATTAGGAGGCTTGTTTGTGCAGATGTGTGACAACTCCCTCCAGCGACCTAACAAGACATCCCAGCTTCCATGCCATGACCTGTCGCTGCTGTTATCCGTGCCAAAGGTGGACATACTATTAGGGAGGTGGTCATAATGTTCTTGATGATCAGTATATGTTCGGACAGGAATTTCGGTGACATCATCATAAGCATCCCTTAAATTAATGGCATCAACATAAACTTTATCTGGAACCGCTGACGCCAGCATCCAACACGGACACTCCAATATTTGCCCACTGTGTAAATGCAGAAAAAGTTGCACTCACTGTAATTAATTAGTTGCCTGAAGTTAACTGTAGGTCTTAACCCAAACAGCACTCAAGCAAGAGCTAATTACACTGTCACAACGATGCCTTTAATAATGTGCTCTTGTTCTCAGCCAATATATTTAGGGCTCCACTGCGCTTAGTCAGATTGCTCTCCACTCTAGGTCTATGTTCGATGGTGAGAGGATTAGAGTGTGGCACCGCAATAGAAACTATTCATACAAGGAAGCACGGCTTGCACTGCCCTCTCTGAGCATATTCATTAAATATTCGACTGAACTCGCATATCTGCAAGTCATAGCCTGACCCTAAACACATACATTTTTACCGAGTCAGTGACTGCTGAAAGTATCGGTTATTACAGGACTTGTCGAGATGTTAAAATACGAAATTACATACACAAGGAAGCCAGAGCTACTAGAACAACACAGCTGATGGGTATTGGGGCCAAAAGAATATGTTTTCCCCGCTTTAACTTTGAATTTTTCACTTATGTGTCGTATTTGTTGGAGTGAGTTTATTAAAGTTGTATGGGAATAGAACATAGTTGATTATAATAATAATCATGGGTGGCTGGATAGTTCATCTGTACACCAGTAGAAATACTGCAGAGCGTTGTTAAACACCACACAGCAGCTGTTCTGTAAGTTATTCGTCAGCTGGCACCACATAGAAGCATGTTGTAAACACTGTTATTTAGCATTTAAGATAATATTTATACATTTTAGCACTGGGTCAAATACACGCCTACAGACAACTTAGTTCACTCCGTGTCTTGTAATTTGACTTATAAATGTATTATATATTTTACTGTTCATTTGGAGGACATCTGCGTTATACAGGTAAGATCTGTGTGTAGATCCATGCTTAAAAGTAATTGAATTTTAATGCTTTCTGTGTTAGAAATTATGTCCACTTGTTAAGTGTGGACCACCTGTAGAGAGCTGATGGATTAGATCAAAATCCAAGTACAAAATAACATTGGTGGATTTAGCCACCTGACATTAGGATAACATGATTAGGGTTACTGCCTCCACTCTAAAGAAAACCAAACTTTGACTATCCGCCAAAGAGTTAATGTGATTGTAAGAATGCCCATGACCATGTTTTACGTCCTAGCAGCGCAGTAAAGCGTTGTCTACAGGGGAAAAGAGAGAGAGAGAGAGAGAGAGAGAGAGAGAGAGAGAGAGAGAGAGACACCATCCCCATGAAACGCATAGGACACCTGTTGGCGTCGTGATCACCGCACCCGCCAAAACTGCCAGCTGAGCTGGAGGTGGCTAGTGGGAAATATGTAAAACCTACAGGAAGATGTGTCATCCGCAAGGGTAAAAGTTGTCATACACAGCCCTTAGAATTCATCGTCTTACAAGAGTGTAGTCATGGCGTCATTCCCTGATGGGACTTTTTGAAAGCTTCTCAGGCAATTATAGATTGTGGTCACTCGTAGATTATGCTAGATGAGATGAGATACTGTGGACAGGAAGATGCGCATCCGAGTGTGTGGAGACTGTGTGTGCTTGATGAAGTGATCATTCCTGCAGTCTGCGCTAAAGAGGTAGCTGTCATGTGTGATGCCATGCATCAACCCATGGATCTTGTACCGGAATGTAACAGACGCATACCACTGAACAATAACTTGGTCATCCCAGCCTCTGTCGTCTCATTTAAGAACATATTCGGTGAATTGTGGGTAGTTCACTGTCGCCGAGAACCGCAGATCCTTCCAAGACGCATGTGCGTAGCAAACGCTGAGCCGTTAATTGCAGAACAGCTGAGCGTCATAGAAACCTCCCATGCCGAGTCTGTGGGTGAAATTGGCGCTACCACTACGAGGCAAGATCTTCTAGCTCGATTATCACCAGATCTCACTAAGGAACAACAGAAGAAGCTACTAGCCATTCTTCAAGAGTTCTCCGAATGCTTCAATCCACAGGTGAAGAGCAGATTAGACAAATCGAGGGTGAAGCACCGGATTAGCACTGGAGACCATCAACCAATAAGCCAGATAGACCGTGTGTCGGCAACGGAACGTCGAATAATTCGCGACGAGGTAGAGAAAATGATGAAGAATGACATCATTCAGTCTTCGCAAAGCCCATGGACGTCACCAGGGGTTCTCTTCAGGAAGAAGGATGGCAGTTGGAGCTTTTGTCTTGATTACAGGAAGCTTAATAAGATAACTAAAAAGGATGTTTACCGTCTTCTACGAACTGACGATACACTAGTTTGTTTGAAGGGGACTACGTTTTTCTCAACCATGGTCATGTACTCGGGATACTGGAAAATGGAAGTAGATGACGCTGCTCGTTAGAAAACTGCATTCATCACCCCTGAGGGCCTCTGTGAGTTTAAGGTAATGCCGTTTGGTTTGTGTAACGCACCAGCTACTTTTGAACGAATGATGGATAATCTTCTAAGGCACCCGAAGTGGACGATGTGTCTTTGTTATTTAGATGACATTATAGTGTTCTCAGAGACATTTGAAGAACCTACAGCCGGACTGAAACTTAATCCAAGAAAGTGTCTCTTTGGAGCAAAAGAAATCAAAATACTTGGACACCTTGTGTCAAACGAATGTCTGCGACCAGACCCAAAAAAAATTAGAGCTATAATTTCCTATTCCTAAAAGTATAAGAGATGTGAGAAGCTTCCTCTGAATGTGTTCTTCTTACCTTCGTTTCATCAAAGACTTTTGTATCAAAGCCAGGCCACTCCAAGAGCTGTTAAAAGCCAATGCTAAATTTATCTGGGGTGGTGCTCAACAAGACTCTTTCGATGTGTTGCGAAAAGCTCTGACGACAGACCCTGTACTTGGTCTGTATGATGAGAGAGCACCTACAGAACTACACACAGATGCCAGTGGGTATGGGATCGGTGCTGTTCTGGTGCAGATTTCGCTTGAAAAAGAATATGTTATAGCCTATGCTTCTCTGACACAAAAGCCGAGAGAAACTACTCAACTACAGAAAGAGAATGTCTTGCTGTAATCTGGGTCATGTGCAAATTTCGACAGTATCTCTATGAAAGGCCATTCACAGTTGTTACAGACCATCATTCACTTTGTTGGTTGACAGGTCTTAAGGATCCAACAGGACGACTCGCCAGGTGGCCACTGCGTTTTCAAGAGTATGACATTACAATAGTGTACAAAAGTGGAAGAAAACACCAAGATGCCGACTGACTCTCAAGAAACACTGTGCCAGACTATCAAGACATTGATTAAGATAGTGACTGTCTCGCTGCACTCCAGGATCTCTCTGTTGAGCAGAAGAAGAACGCCAAGATATCTCAAATTATGCTTGCCTTAAATCAGTCAGACGATGTGAAAGGACAATTTAAGGTTGTTAATGGATTACTTTGCAAGAAAACTTTGGTCTATTTGTAAAGAGGTGGTAACCAGTAACTCCTAAACACATCCGCTTAGATGTATTACAGAAATTCCATGACACACCTGAGGTTGGACATTTAGGATTTATTAAGACATAAGATAGGATCCGCAAGAGATCTTTCTGGCCAAGTTTATTTAGGAGTGTCCGTCATTACGTGTCACACTGTTGAGAGTGGCAGAGGAGAAAGGCAGTTTCTCAGAAACCATCTGGCCGACTCATACCAATTCCACCAGCCGAAACGCATTTCCAGCGTGTTGGAATTAACCTCCTAGGACGACTTCCAACGTCTGCTAGTGGCAATAGACGGATTACTGTTTGCACTGATTATCTGACGCGCTATGCCATTACAAAAGCCGTGAAAACGGCCGAAGCATTCGAGGTAGCCAAATTCATCTTAGAATACATTGTATTAAAACATGGTGCCCCAAGGTCGTTAATTACAGATCTAGGGAAAGCTTTTCAACCGAATCTTGTGACAGAGATAGACTGTCGGTGGAATATTAATCATCACATGACGACTGCCTACCATCCGCAAAATAACGGGCTTACTGAACGCCTTAATAAGACCTTGGCCGGCATGCTATCAATATTCGTCAATATTGAGCAGAGCAACTGGGATGGGGTGCTACCCTTCGTGACGTTTGCTAACAACACCGCCAAACAAGACACCACAGGATTTACGCCATTTTTCCTGGTGCATGGGCGTGAGGCGACGAAGACGATGGACACTGTGTTTCCGTTACATCCTGATGACGTGGACGACGACTACATTGGCCAGGTGTTAAGCAGAGCTGAGGAAGATTGGCAGTTAGCTCGACCCCGCACGCTCCAGGCTCAAGAAAACGATCGCCGAAGGTATGACGCGAGCCACCACCCTGTTGTCTACAAGCCTGGTGACCTCGTCTGGATATTCACTCCTATTCGGAAGGTTGGTCTCTCTAAGAAGCTCCTCAGGCGCTACTTTGGCCTTATAAGGTTGCAAGACATTTGTCTGATGTTACTTATGAAGTTCAAGATTTCGACCCCGACACAAGACGACGAAAGATCAGAGATACCGTCCACTTCCTTCGACTGAGGCCCTATAAGGATCCTGCAACCCAGGGTAAATTCGAAGCTGCAGTTACAGCCAACAATCGGAAAGGTAAAGAAGAACGTAGCAGCAGGGGACGTTCTAAGGAGATCACCGCCAGGGCGAATATCAGTCATCGGGAGTCGGAGTATGCAGGACTGAAGACTCGTTCCTGGACTAGGAGGACGTAACACCGAGGCGCTGTTCCTTAAGGAGGGAGCAATGTCGCTGAAGATTGGTTCAAATGGCTCTGAGCACTGTGGGACTTAACATCCATGGTCATCAGTCCCCTAGAACTTAGAACTTCTTAAACCTAACTAACCTAAGGACTTCACACAACACCCAGTCATCACGAGGCAGAGAAAATCCCTGACACCGCCGGGAATCGAACCCGGGAACCCGGGCGCGGGAAGCGAGGACGCCACCGCACGACCACGAGCTGCGGACTCGCAGAAGAAGCTGAGTAGTACAGTCACCGTAGTGTAGTGGTTATGATCCTAGTTTGTTGCCTGAATGGTCGTGAGTTCAAAACTCAGCTCACCTCACCTGAAACATTTTGATTTCTGTCTTCGGTTCGAGTACATTCTAGAAGTATCTACAAATGTAAAGAATCATTGTACTGAAATGGGACCGATGACCGTCGCAGTCTGGTCCCTTCACTCCTACAAACCAACCAACGATTGTACTGGAATGTCCTGTAGCTGTATATATACCGTATGTGTTCTGGCCGGACGCAGTTCGACCCGTGCTCTTGTATGTGCAAGTGCTGAATAAATCTTCGTAATGTGAAGTTAGTTTTCTTCTTTAATCTGCTTACACCTTCCTCTAAGTGACAATATAATTACGGCGATGATGGCCAATGATCTCTTCAATGCCGATGCCACGTTCTACCTCGTACGGGAAGTGGTGAGATGCCTGAGTAATGAGGCTAATCAGAAGAAAGACTTCATCAGTAGTTTAGAATTTGGGTCTGACGGGAGGCGTGCTTAGGTACTCCGCGACCACTGTGTCCGCTCGACGTAGTGGTCAGCGCATCTGCCTAATAAGCAGGAGACTCGGGATCGAATTCCAGTGCTACACAAATTTACAGCTTGTCTCTTTAATATAAATCAGTGCACACTGGCAGTGAATGTCTTTAATTTCCTTCGTGTCTTAACAGAACACAGCAACTTGACTTCCTCAATTATTTCACAGTAACTTTCGTGTAGGGAAATCTAGACTGCTTTCGACGGATGAATGAGGCAGCGCGATGTGTGTGGTTGACAGCATCCGCCCCGGCTGTGGGAATGTAGGCGTCGGCGCGCAGTAATTGGCGGTCGTATCGCCACTGCGGCAGAACTCGCCGTTTATCGCTCTCACCAGGTGCCCCTCCCTCCTCGCCTCTCCCCATCTACCAAACAACAATTGTCTGCTAATGGATCTGCCCCACATTAAACGCCGTCTCTCGTATTACTGTGCACAAGCCATTCTCAAATTCGTATTTCCGTTCCTAATGACTTCCTTGTTGACGGAAACCGAATATAAAAAGAAAAGAAAGGGCGCTCGCGAAAGCGGTTTATGTTTAGACACGGGGCACAACGGCCGTCTTCTGCTTACGATCAGCCCTAACGATGAAAAAATATCTACTGCTATTATTTTGTTCAAAGAAATCTATCTACTTTCACAAGCTGCGACATTGTCGCGAATAAAACAGTGACCCGTATATACAATATAAACAACACAACATCTTGTGTCTACTATAAGGCAGCTAGTTTGAACAGTAGTGGTACTAACAACATGACTCGTGCATATATATATATATATATATATATATATATATATATATATTAGGACTTTGTTTTTATAAAACAGGTATGCCTATTCATACTTAAAGCGCACAAATGCATATATTTGTCAGTAGTACTTTCCATTATGCTCTATGTATTGTTTTTATGCTGTAGACAATCTGCGAGTGTATTTATGTCTTTCCCATTTTGCTGCAGATCTGATGATGGTAATTATAGACCGAAACCGGTAATCTGTTAAGAAAAAGTTTGTGACCATAGACGTAAATTAAAGGAAACTTATTGAAATCTGTCTAACCATAAAAAATCGGGAAAACAGGAATATGGAAAAGAAAAACAAGAGTGATCACAGTAAACGACTCTAAAGGCGTCCCCGCACTACTGTCGATATAGGATAAGAGTGCTGTCTGTGGCGAATGAGAAAGTAGTTCAAAGATAACTAAAGGCAGTTTATTAGAAACTGTACGTATTAGTTGTTTCTGCGCCATCGTTGTGAGGAAGGTAATTTTTGGTAATTTTGTAATATTTCCTATGTATCCTCAGAAAGACAAAATCTGGAACCTGTACTGTACAGATGAATATCAGGGCATGTAACAGCATAGACTTACCAGAAACAGCTCATACCTGTGGCAGTGCTGCATTTGCAACGAAATGGTACTTCATGGCTTGGAGAAGACCTACAGATACAGAAAATGTTTCATCTGAGAACAGTTAAGGGTCGACATCTGGCGTTTCATGCATTTGGAAATCCAGTCACGTACACATGACAGTTATCTACTAACAGGTGTCTCAGGAATTGGTCACTTGGGAAAACTCAAATTCACTATTTTTTCTTGACTGTATTCCACAGATTTTATGATCTGTGGAAATGACATCACGTAACACCTTAAGCTGCTGATCAATTTATCCTTTATTATGCTAGCGGTTTGGATCAAAGAACATTATCTAGCTCTATGTAAGTCATGGATACACGAAAATTTCAGGTGAAAAGCATATTAAAAAGTTAATTTTTATAGCTGCCCACTGGCAGGGTGTGATCTAGGCCGTTAACCAGTGGGAGAATGGCCCCTGTTCAGACGAATCTTGCTTCAGTTTTAAGAACCAGTTTCATGGTTCACTGCTCTGAAGTGAAAGCGGTAGCCGACACAAAGTACATGAACTTAGTGAAAGTGAACAGTTTGGTGCTGGCGGGTTCCTGGCGTGGAAGACGACATATTTAATGTACTGAAAGAATGACACCATTTCCACCAAACTGTTGGTTTGTCTTATTAAATATGAAAACTATTTATAAACGTATGTGGTTCATTGCAAACACTTGTGTGTGCGTGGTTTCTCGATATTTAATCTGAGGTTTAGTTCATTGATGACCATTCGCTTTCACTGTGTATGGGATGTAAGTGTTGTTATATACTTATACAAGGGTGATGGGCCCACATCCATTAGCCCAGATAAAGATGGACTGAAATTCGAAACTTGCCAGTAGTGTCTAATAAAGTACTCGTTTAAACTAACGGCCCGATGGAAATGATGGCATTCTTTGAGTTTATCGAACGTGTCGTATCCATACAGAAGATGTTAGTACTAGATGAAAGCACAGAGTTGCGCATCATCGTTGATGGTTGGAGGAATACAGTTAACGGCTAGAAGTGAAGGAATGAAATACTATAACTGATCAGCTGTGCAGCAGCCGAACAGGTACACTAATTCGGGTATCAAGAGAAGAGGAATTAATATTCCAGGTTTGGTTTCCGAGCAAGGCCATGACAAATTTCATGTCTAGAGATTTCTTTGGCGAGGGAACATAAGCTACAGTCTTCATTCCTTTCTCCTTTCTATCAGTTATTCGACAGTGCAGATTACGATTAGAGTGAATATATGAAGTTAATGTTCCAGAAACATGAACACTAATAACAGAGTAATAATATTCAGTAGGTATAATGTAATGAATACAGCAATGATAACTAGACAAAAGTTTTATGTTCTGTAGGAAGTTGTTTCTAATGATGTTATCACCGCATCCTTGCAGCAGTTTAACACAAATGCCGTCATCTCGAATTAAAGATTTTTTAAGAATTCAGGATTACTGCTCTATGGATACTGTCACGTTTCTGAAACCTGAGTCTGGGTTCAGGGTATTTATTTCTCTCCATATGCGTAAGACAACATTATGCGTCATCTTAAGCTCCAGATACCTGTATATGGAGTAATCTTCGATCCCATAAAAAAGGTAAAAAAGTTCTCTACCACGATCGCAGCACATTAGGTTCGCTCACGTTATTAAGCTTCTCCCTAGTCGAAGGTACGTCAATGGACTTACAGCCGATGGCATACTCCGCAAGCGGTTGTATGTTTACTGTGTGTCTGATTGGATGTCTGCGGGCGATTGATCGCAGCCCCTCCGGACTGCGGCGGCACGGGACATGTAGTATTCACCTGGCCTCTGGACTCTGGCAGTCGTCCAGGAGCACGCCGCCTGCTTGCTTCTTTTGCGCTGTCCGTAGTGACCGACCTCGCTCATTTGGCACAAAGATTTTTCTGATGAACTACTACCGGATGTTGGTGATGTGACAAAAACAGCTCAGAAGGAATAGGAAATACGTAAAACTAGTTTTTCAGGATTTTTGGGTGTATATTGATCATAACTTGAATTGTAGATCTTCTCAAATGCTTCAGATCTGAGTGTCATTTTTGATTTTGGTGATGAAAGAATTAGAAAGTTATCTTACTTTTCATACTTCCGTATATTGATGTTACACCAAATAATTTTCTACAGGTATCTACAAGTGGCCTCACTCAGAGAACGTATGGCGTGGCTCATTAACTGGTTTAAAATGACTTTCTAACGATGTTTGTAGCTAAAGTCATATCTTGAATCCAAGAATCTAGATTTACCAGTGACTCATCATAAGGAGAGTTCTATATCTTTGAGAACAGTATGCTGTGCACAGCAGAATTGTAAGGCAATTTATTACCTCGTACCACTCAGTTATTTTATTGTTACATCAGTTTCCGCTTTCTTTCGGTACATCACTACATTATATGTTCTACTCTGAAGCGCCAAAGAAACTGGTATAGGCAAGCGTATTGAAATACAGGGATATGTAAACACCCAGAATACGGTGCTGCTGTCGACAACGCCTATGTAACAGAACAGTGTCTGGCAGAGTTGTTAGATCGCCTACTGCTGCTACAGTGGCAAGTTATCAAGGTTTAAGTGAGTTTGAAAGTGGTGTTATAGTCGGATCATGAGCGAAGGGACACAGTGTCTCCGAGGTAGCGATGAAGTGGGAATTTTCCCAAACGACCACTTCACAAGTGTACCGTGAATATTAGGAATCTGGTAAAATATCAGATCTCCGACGTCACTGTGGCCGGGAAAAGATTCTGCAAGGATGGGACCAACAACAACTGAATAGAATCGTACATCGTGACAAAAGTGCAATCCTTCCGCAAATCGCTGCAGATTTCAATGCTGGGCGATCAACAAGTGTGAGCGTCCGAACCATTCAACGAAACATCATTAGTATGTGCTTTTCGGAGCCGAAGATCCACTTGTGTACCCTTGATGACTACACGACGCAAAGCTTTACGCCTCGCCTGGGCCCGTCAACACCGACACTGAACTGTTGATGACTGGAAACATGTTGCCTGGTCGGACAAGTCTCGTTTCAAATTGTATCGAGTGGATAAACGTGCACGGGTATGGAGACAACCTAATGAATCCACGGACCCTGCATGTCAGCACAGGACTGTTCAAGCTCTAGGAGGCTCTGTAATGGTGTGAAACGTGTACAGTTGGAGTGATATGAGACACCTGATACATCCAGATACGACTCTGACAGGTGGCAAATACTTCCCTGTCTGATTACCTGCATCCATTCATGTCCATTCTGCATTCCGGCAGACTTGGGAAGTTCCTGCAAGACATGCGACACCCCGTTCGTCCAGAATTGCTACAGAGTTACTCCAGGAACACTCTTATGAGTTTAAGCACTTCCGCTAGCCACCAGACTACCCAGCCATGAACATTATTGCGCATATCTGGGATGCCTTGCAAAGTGCGCCGGCCGCTGTGACCGATCGGTTCTAGGCGCTTCAGTCCAGAGCCGCGTTGCTGCTACGGTCGCAGGTTCGAATTCTGCCTCGGGCATGGATGTGTGTTGTGTCCTTAGGTTAGTTAGGTTTAAGTAGTCCTAATTCTAGGGGGCTGATGACCTCAGATGTTAAGTCCCATAGTGCTTAGAGCAATTTGAACCATTTTTTCTTGCAACGTGCTGTTCAGATGAGATTTACTCCGCCTCGTACTATTACGGATCTATGGATAGCCCTGAAGGATTCCTGGTGTCATTTCCCTCCATCACTAGTTCAAACATTAGTCGAGTCCATGCCACGCCGTGTTGCGGCGCTTCTGCGAGCTCCCGGGGGTCCTACACGATATTAAGTAGGCTTACACCTTTGTTTGGCTGTTCAGCCTGTATCTTCTTCGTCTACACATGTACAACGACGAACACATTAATTTACATGGCGGGCTGCTAATTTTATTCACAAGGCTGTTTCTTTGCGAAACTCGAACAGGACTTAATTAAAGAGTGTATGAAGCCAAAGAGCAATGTTTATATACCTAATCAGTGGTATCCCTTGAAAAGCAGCCCATTATAGGTAAGTCTTTCTTATAAGGTGTATTATTAGCTGAATTTTACTGATGCGATATGATTGATAAGTCACCTTATTGTATAGCGAATGTATTAGTTTGAGGATTAATGGAGAAAAATCCGTCTAAATAGTTAGTGAAAGTATTTATACACAGAGTAAACATTTACGATTCAGATTGTAGCTCCTTTCCTTTTAAGTACCGTGCTAATAACGACTGCTTGTCTCAGTACGCCCCACAGCTACAGTCGGCCACTACTACTCTCCCTCACATACCGTCGTTATAGAAATATTCCTATGTGATCAAGAGTCGCAGTGCCTGGTACTTGGACTTCCCTCCAACAACGGAGGGTGAACATGGCATTCTGCACGCCGTGAGAACCGAATCTGACGCTGAATTCTAGCGGCCTACTGCAGAGACCGCTAGCACGGTGGAACTACGGTTCACCTCACGCATAACTTGGAACAAATAGCGTGCAGCGGGATATAAGTTGCTCTCTGCGACTTAACCGGCGGTGTGTGTTCAGAAGCGTACTCCAGAGTTCCAGCATGGTTTTCATCTAAATGCAGTTCCACTTCCAGTTCTAGACGCTCTCGCCGCTTCACCTTTAATCACCGCGACTCGCCTGTCCGAAGAGGATCAGCCGCTATTCGGCAGTGCACCCATTGGACTCAGCATCAGAGAAGGACCGTGATAGGCAAGGGATATTGTACAGCGATCTTTTGAAGTTGAGTACTTATGAGTCAATTCATTACGATCACTTGCTTACTGGCGTGTTGGTCTATGTTTGGAACGCAATACAGCATTGACTCTGCGTGGAATGGATTCGATAAGTCCTATGCACAGGTCATGTGGCAGCATATTTCTATGAACAGGTCCCTCTGTTACCGTAAAATAAGCGTCACTGACTTATCACCGCATCCTTGCAGCAGTTTAACACAAATGCCGTCATCTCGAATTAAAGATTTTTTAAGAATTCAGGATTACTGCTGCTACGGTCGCAGGTTCGAATCCTGCCTCGGGCATGGATGTGTGTTGTGTCCTTAGGTTAGTTAGGTTTAAGTAGTCCTAATTCTAGGGGGCTGATGACCTCAGATGTTAAGTCCCATAGTGCTTAGAGCAATTTGAACCATTTTTTCTTGCAACGTGCTGTTCAGATGAGATTTACTCCGCCTCGTACTATTACGGATCTATGGATAGCCCTGAAGGATTCCTGGTGTCATTTCCCTCCATCACTAGTTCAAACATTAGTCGAGTCCATGCCACGCCGTGTTGCGGCGCTTCTGCGAGCTCCCGGGGGTCCTACACGATATTAAGTAGGCTTACACCTTTGTCTACACATGTACAACGACGAACACATTAATTTACATGGCGGGCTGCTAATTTTATTCACAAGGCTGTTTCTTTGCGAAACTCGAACAGGACTTAATTAAAGAGTGTATGAAGCCAAAGAGCAATGTTTATATACCTAATCAGTGGTATCCCTTGAAAAGCAGCCCATTATAGGTAAGTCTTTCTTATAAGGTGTATTATTAGCTGAATTTTACTGATGCGATATGATTGATAAGTCACCTTATTGTATAGCGAATGTATTAGTTTGAGGATTAATGGAGAAAAATCCGTCTAAATAGTTAGTGAAAGTATTTATACACAGAGTAAACATTTACGATTCAGATTGTAGCTCCTTTCCTTTTAAGTACCGTGCTAATAACGACTGCTTGTCTCAGTACGCCCCACAGCTACAGTCGGCCACTACTACTCTCCCTCACATACCGTCGTTATAGAAATATTCCTATGTGATCAAGAGTCGCAGTGCCTGGTACTTGGACTTCCCTCCAACAACGGAGGGTGAACATGGCATTCTGCACGCCGTGAGAACCGAATCTGACGCTGAATTCTAGCGGCCTACTGCAGAGACCGCTAGCACGGTGGAACTACGGTTCACCTCACGCATAACTTGGAACAAATAGCGTGCAGCGGGATATAAGTTGCTCTCTGCGACTTAACCGGCGGTGTGTGTTCAGAAGCGTACTCCAGAGTTCCAGCATGGTTTTCATCTAAATGCAGTTCCACTTCCAGTTCTAGACGCTCTCGCCGCTTCACCTTTAATCACCGCGACTCGCCTGTCCGAAGAGGATCAGCCGCTATTCGGCAGTGCACCCATTGGACTCAGCATCAGAGAAGGACCGTGATAGGCAAGGGATATTGTACAGCGATCTTTTGAAGTTGAGTACTTATGAGTCAATTCATTACGATCACTTGCTTACTGGCGTGTTGGTCTATGTTTGGAACGCAATACAGCATTGACTCTGCGTGGAATGGATTCGATAAGTCCTATGCACAGGTCATGTGGCAGCATATTTCTATGAACAGATCCCTCTGTTACCGTAAAATAAGCGTCACTGACTTGTGGGCGTAGAGCTGGTGCCCGAGAGAGTCCTAGGTGTGTTTCATCTCGTTCAGACCAGGCAAAAATGCTGCCTAAGTTGTCAACGAGAGTACACTGTTAAGCTTCTCAAAACACTGTAATACAATTCTGATCATTTGACATGGACAGATATCAGGCTGGCAGATGCCATCCCCATCGGGAAGACATGAAGCATGAAAGGATGCAAATAACCCGCATTAACCGTTCACACACCCCTTAGTAGTCATGGTGCCTTCGATTAGTACCACCGATTCTATGGAAGCCCAGGTGAATGTGCCCCACTGCATAACACTGCTCCCCGGGCCAACATCCTGGGCTCGGTGCATATTCAAGCAGTCGTTCGCCTAGATGGCGGAGTATCCAGACACGGCCGCCGACCTGGTGTAACAAGAACTCTAATTTATGTGACTAAGTGACCTGTTTCCATTGATTAACGGCTTATCCTCGATGATCACATTGCTACTACAACTGTAATTGACGATGTCGTTCTGTCAACATGGAAACACGAATGTACAGGCTGCTGCGGAGCTCATGTTCTCCAATGTACGCTTTGTGCTCTGAAACACTTGTGCCTGCGTCACCATAGTAACATGACGTCAGATTGACTACAGACGGTCGCCTATCCTGCTTTACACAGCTTAAATGGTTCCGACCATGAGGCATGGACGTCCCACATCTTGTTGCTTATTCGTGGTTTCACCGTCCTTCAACTACTCTCCTTATGCTTACGACATTAGCGAGTGAGCATCCAAACAGATACGCCGTTTCAGAGATGCTCCTTCGTTGGCGCTGGGCCACAACAATTTGACCTTTGTCAGGGTCACCTATGTCAGTGTCTTTCCCCATTTTCGGCTCATTAGGTCGCTAGAATGATCCCCAGTTTGCCTCTGCTTCGCTTATTTCCTTTCCTTACCGAGTCACGTGACCACAATGCCATCAGACGGAATTATGTCATGCGGTAGGCAGTGGTTAAACTGTTTTGGGTTATGTGTGTAAATCCATAAGCATGTTCTGTAGAAAGAGGATGCTGTTTAGAGACTCTACAGTGTTTCAGATTTGTCGCTAACGTAGTCTCCACAATGAACAGATGTTTCATATAATAATTGTAGAGACTAATTATTATCCGGCCGCAGTGGCCGAGTGGTTCTAGGCACTTCAGGCTGGAATCGCACGACTGCTACGGTCGCAGGTTCGAATCCTACCTCGGGCATGGATGTGTGTGATGTCCTTAGGTTAGTTAAGTTTAAGTAGTTCTAAGTTCTATGGGACTGATGACCTCAGATGTTAAATCCCGTAATGATCAGAACCATTTGAACCATTTTTAACCAATTGTTAAATCAGAACAGGATGCTTTATGACGAGCACTAAATACTTGAGGAATCAACATCATTGAAAGTTTCTAGTAAAAAAGTTAACATACTTTTGAGTCTATTTTCAATCGTTTTGGAATCACGACCCTTTAATTACTACTCGCGAGAAAGAAGCGTAAGAGCGAGAAAGGGTACAGGCATGATACGGTGATGTAATGATTGATTCAAGTATCATAGAAAAAAACGTACGCCTTGAAGTATATATATGCTGGCCGTTGTGGTCGAGTGGATTTATGCGCTTCAGTCTGGAACCGCGCGACCGCTACGGTTGCAGGTTTGAATGCTGCCTCGGGCATGGCTGTGTGTGCTCTCGTTAGGTTAATTAGGTTTAAGTAGTTCTATGTTCTAGGGTTCTTATGACCTCAGATGTTAAGTCCCATAATGCTCAGGGCCATTTGCACCATTTGAACATTAAAGCATATAGTCAAGAATGTCGCGCCCGCATCTCGTAATCGTGCGGTAGCGTTCTCGCTTCCCACGCCCGGGTTCACGGGTTCGATTCCCGGCGGGGTCAGGGATTTTGTCTGCCTCGTGATGGCTGGGTGATGTGTGATGTCCTTAGGTTAGTTAGGTTTAAGTATTTCTAAGTTCTAGGGGACTGATGACCATAGATGTTAAGTCCCATAGTGCTCAGAGCCATTTGAACCATCAAGAATGCCGCTATTCATTTCAATGCAATTTTAAGCTTTATTCTGGGTAGGGTGAGCTGTTATTTTGCTGCAATGATGGTTGTCTTTTTCGTAAGTTGAAAATGGCTCTGAGCACTATGGGACTCAACTGCTGTGGTCATTAGTCCCCTAGAACTTAGAACTACTTAAACCTAACTAACCTAAGGACATCACACACATCCATGCCCGAGGCAGGATTCGAACCTGCGACCGTAGCAGTCGCACGGTTCCGGACTGCGCGCCTAGAACCGCGAGACCACCGCGGCCGGCTTTTTCGTAAGTACCAGTGTTCATAATACGGGTGCTTTTTCGAGCCTTTTCAGTAGTAGTCGTCTGTAGGCAGAGGATTTTATTCATCCTCGCACACTGAAATCGAGTGGAGTTGCTGGTCAATGAACGTGTCTGGCCCAGCCGATCGATCGTTGGACTAATGTTAGAAGCAGTTGACATATCGGCTCACAGCCGTAATAAGCAGAGTTTGAAAGAACGTGCTCAGACTTGTCGATATAGGAAGCCTTCCATAGGCAACGGAGGACTGTTTTGTACGGACGTCACGAAAATAATTTATATACGATGGTAACACAAAATAATTTTTTAGCTACTTGACCGTCATAGACACCGGACACAGTACAATATTGTTCAAAATGTACATCGACAATAGCATGGAAATTTTTCTTGAACCACCACTAGCAATCACTGAAACGATGTTTCAACTGGTAAAAGTATCTTAATCAGTGAACTGTGTTACTGTAATTAACTGCAAAAATGGGAGTTACTGATCGTAAGAAAAAAAAATCAATCTTCTAGAACTCATCGCCTCAGTGAAGGTCTTACATTTTTCAGATTCACATAACTGGAACGAAAGCTACGAAAATTATACTTCTTGTTAGGAACACACTATATACCTTGTCGTCATCTTCTGGATACAAACTGATTATTATTTAATATGCTCTTTCACTATTAAACCAGTAAAAAACCTTAATGAGGTAAAGCCAACGTTATAGGCATAAATTGAAACAATTTCTGTTGTTTTACTGCATTGACGACATACAAATTAATACGGCAGTTACTTGCAGAACTGTGGAATAAAAAAATGTATGTATATACTCTGCCACTGCTAACACGGAGACATGAATCTGTGTTATTGATTAGCCTCGAAGGTTTATTGTGGATTCCACCATATTACCTGAAAATGCAAGATCACAGATAATGGTTCTGAGACTCTGATATCTTTCTAGCAGGTTATGAAAATGACGAAATGCGAAATGAAATGTTTTTTTCTTGCTTTGATTATTCATATCAAATGAAAACATAGATCTCCCGTCGGTCCAAAAAGTTTAGAGACTGGATTCATAAAAATAGGGCAAAGTTAACATGTTTTTTCTTTTTTTTAAAATTCTTCATGGGCTCTACATGATTTCCTCCGAAAGTACGAATGATCACACAACCACTTGAGGCTCTCAGAAAAGTCCTTCTCTGGGATGTTGTTCAGCTCACCCATCACATTTGTACTTTCTTCGATCTGTATGAATCATCAGAAAACCTTAATTTACTCTAAGACATGTTTGTAATTGTAACACAAAGTCTCGTAACCCACGATAATTTTTTCCGCAAAAGCAGTGTCCGCGTTTTCCATTTCAGTCATGTAGCGGCAAGCGTTCATACTTTTGTTTTTTGTTCAGGAGTCAAGGTGTGCGTGACAAATTTTGAACACACTTTTCTCCTCTTCCTAATATTCAGGAGAATGTCTTGAACACTTGGTTTAAATATTTTCAGGTCTTTGCTCCATTGCGATTTGTGACACAACAACGTTGACACACTTTGGGCGCACGTTCATTGCCGCGACTGAAATGAAAAAAGTAATTATTCTTTTCTGGAGAAAAGCGTCACGGGTGACGAGGCTTCTCGTTTT
Source organism: Schistocerca gregaria (assembly GCF_023897955.1). Classification (NCBI taxonomy): domain Eukaryota; kingdom Metazoa; phylum Arthropoda; class Insecta; order Orthoptera; family Acrididae; genus Schistocerca; species Schistocerca gregaria. The sequence goes on from NC_064931.1 coordinate 282,107,846, forward strand.
CGGTACGTACCTACCACAAAACGACAAAATACGCTATGGGTCTCAGACGTTTCACCAATAACAAAGAATGTACGACTGTTACGCGCAAATCGAACAATATCCTAAATAAGGACTTCTCTCTAATGTAAATTGAAGGTGGAGGGGGTAAAAAGGAAGGTGAAGCGAAGGGGCTGCTGATGTCAGCCGCATTGGGACTTTACGCGGAACTAGCGGTGACGAGTGACAATGCGTGCCCCATCAGGATTCAAAACCGGCAGCTCCTGCTTAGTAGGCATTTGTGTTTACTACTGCGCTACCTTAACGCAGTGTCCATCGGAACTATGCAGGCTGTCTCGGTACGCCTGTCGGCCGACCTACACTCCCACCTAGCGACACCTACCCGCAGTCCCTCTCCACACCCTCCACGCTCGCTACTTACAAAGGAAACTCCCCATTGCACCCACTTCATATTTAGTGGTAAGATGGCCCAGAGCATAGTCCATCAGAAACTGAACGTAGATCAAGCATGAGAAGAGGAAGAAGCTGTACTGTACTTTGAAAAAAGAAGCAAAGTAGAAACAGTGAACGGTCCGAACTCAAGATTTGCAACATGAGCAAATTTGAATAATTACGGTGTTGTGCTTGTGTGGTCACGGTGTTGGACTGCGAAGAGGGAAATACGTGTTCGAATATCCCTCATCCCGCATTTTTTTTCACTAAATTACGAGGCTGGGAAATTAAATAGTGGAAACTATTTATTCACAACAACTGTCCTTCAAAGTAGTCACCAGCGTTGTGTAGAGCCCGTTGCTAGCGATGTGGAAGGCTTAGTATACCGTTAGCAGAGCCTGTTCTGTTGAAGTTGCGAATGGAACGGTCTACTGACTGTCGAATCTCTGGAACAGCTCTGAAGCGAATGCCACCAATTAAATCAAAGTCACTAGGACTTAAGTCCGGGAAGTGTGGTGAATGGTACAGTACTTCCCAGTCCCATCGACTGAACAGAGCAGCCACAGCTCGCGCCGTATGCTCCCGCGCATTGGCGTTCAAAATAATTTGTGGGTTGCGCAGAAAGTGTCGCCGCTTCTTTCGCAAACTGGTCGCAGGTGATGTTACAGAGTCCCAGTATGGTGAAAGTTATGGTGATTCTCATGTACGACTGTGATGGTGTAATCCTAACGCATTACGTTCCTCCACGACAGGCCGTCAATGCACAGTATAACTGTTCGTTTTGGAGCATCATCTGCGACCAGCTTTGAGAAAGAAGCGGCGACACTTTTTGAGCAACCCATCCATCATTTTGCAAGATAATGCGCGGGTGCATACAGCTCAAGCTGTGGCTGCTCTGTTCGGTCGATGGGACTGGGAAGTACTGTACCATCCATCATACTCGCCGCACTTAACTCGTTGTGACTTTGATTTGATTCCGAAGATGAAGGAAACACTTCGTAGTATTCGCTTCAGAACTGTTACAGACATTCGACAGGCAATAGACCGTTCCATTCGCACCATCAACAGAACAGGCTCTGCTGACGGTATACTGGTATACTACGCCTTCCACATCGCTGGCAACGGGTTTTACACAACGCTAGTGACTACTTTGAAGGACAGTAACAGATGCAAAGATGTAGCTCTTTAGTATTATTTGTGAATAAATAGTTGCCACTATTTAAGTTCCAGCCCTGGAATGACCCGTCCGTCAGGTCCTTAAAGTGTCTGTTTCCCGTATTCAAAATTGTTTCTGTGTGATGGTGCAACGTCCATTTCTAACAGCGAGGTGTAAGGAAAGTACATCTAGAGGTCCGTACCTCCTATTTGCTATATACAAGTACCACATATTATGACCCATGCGTTCCATTTTGGAAGTTTTGACTCTTGAATTCCTTTGCTGCAACATAGCTCCTACTCGTTTATATATTGTTTTCATTTCTGTGAGAGGTCTTGGCAGCGTGTCGCCTACTCTCTCATTCATCGTATTTTGCTTGCGAGAGCAATATATTCTTCCCACACGATTCATATTCTATAACCGATATATAGTATGACAATTGCAAAGACTTCATAAGGAGAACACACACGTAACACCGTACGGAAAGTTCATGATTATGTGAAGAAGAGGGCCTCGAAGGAGATTTACAGTCCAACATCGCGACTACACGACCACGGCGCCGTTGTTCTTGAAATTCCCTCGATGTTGCACATGTTGAGCTTGGGCCGTTCGCTGTTTCTATTTTGGTTCTTTCGTCGCAGTTAAGCACACCATCTTCCTGTTTTCATGCTATGTCTGGGCTCAGTTTATCATGGGCTATCCACTGGGCCCCTTTACCTCAAATCTGAGGGGACTGCAATGGGGAGTCTCCCTTTTAGAGATTCCCGCAGAAGGTCAGACCTAATTGTGCATCCACAGTGTTCTTTAGAAACTTCAGTGCGTTGTACTTGGCAAAATGGAGACTATATACAGCTTGTGAAGCATTAAAAATGTCATCTTACCTTTTCTACACTTACATTATCTCACTATCAAAAATAATTGTACTGACGGCGTAGATAAACAAAGGATTGGAGCGGTACAGAACGTTTTGTACAAATTTCTACAACGTACAGCGTTTTCAAATTGTCTAGATCAACGGAAGAGAGATTCGAAGAGCGGCCGAATTTATCGCCGCGTTAATGATCGGCTCGTAATTCTTTTCAGCTGCAGATGACAGGCGGTCATGTTTTATGACGAACGTTTTATATGGGCAAGAACGCCATAGTATCGTCGATCAGCTGTGATTTAAGAGTGATGGGTAAAATTGTTCGTACCTAAGGGAAAGTTTCCTACTCTCATATATAGGTAAGAGTAGGAAGCAAACCCCAAATATCAGACAGATAGGGCTTTGATATTCAGAATCCCCTGGCTATTACAATTTCTGAAAGAAGTTCCACTTCATACAGGGACCCTGCCAGTGCGCCTCAGCACGGGAAATTTGTTTTTATGTGCAGCATTGTTAAGGGCAGCACAACGATGTTGATATCACAGCATATTTCACAACATATGGGTCCTGTCAACAGGAAACACTTTCAGATATAATACAGTGTGTTCCTTATTATACTTAAATTCAGAATATAGTGAAAATAGTTCGAAAATGTAACACACTAGTTCTATTAACGTAATAAGCTTAATTCCAGCGCAATAAGTAGAAGAGGAGGTAGATAGTACGTGTTTTGACCGGTAATCTTGGTATATTTTAAAGTAGAAGTATTAGTAAAATGATGTTTTTGGATGTTCTGAGTAATTACTAAGCAACATCACCAACAAAGGAAAGAAATATGTCATACATATTTATACATCACTCATACAGTCCCTATTATCTTTTCACTAGCGGCTCTATCTGGCAAATTTCCGTGAGTTATTACTGTAGCTTACACGATGCAACGACGAAACAAGACTGAGATTAGCGTCATCAGCTCTTCATAAAATCCCAGAGTGTTTGTCATTGTAGTAGTAATGTATAGCCACGTACAGCACGAGACCAGATTTCCCGTCGTATGTTTAAAGAAATAACTCCATGTACTGTGGGCTTCAGTCACACCGAATATCTCGCAGTCGCTTTCCGTAGTAAAATGAAGCAGTCCAGCTGGCTAATTTCCGTAATGAGGAGCGTTAATGGAATACGCAAACGGACGACAGTGATAGATTACTGATCGCCCGGCGAAACAATGTCTACTGTGCGCCAGATGCAAGTACGTTGATTACCTCCAACAGATTCGAGTGTGAATTCTCTCTCCAGTTTTGTTACATGTATTCTTAAAATTACTTTCAAACGCTTGTCTGCAATAAAGTGGAAAATTTTGAAATTGTAACTCTGTAGCTTCATGGAGAAATTGAGGTTTTTTTCTTTGTAGTGAAAGACGGAAAAGGAGTATCTACGATAGCTCCTAAGTTGCATAATGGAATTTGGATGAGAGTCTTGAAACATGTTATCTTACAGATTCAGCTACGGTCTTTAGTCTATTATATATGGCATCCTTGTACAACACATATGCTGGAAATATCGTTCCTCCATGTGATTTTGTAGTTACAACGTTTTCCTATACGAATCTACTTTTTTTCGATTCATATATTCGTAGCACATTTACAAAGAGGAATGTTATCAATCCAGATTTAAGTAGACTATCTTTCCTATTTCACCACCCCCATAGCTAAATTTAAAAGTTACAAGTTCTCCATCACAACAACCTATACGATAATGAGTTATACTCAAAATATTACGACCTCTTCTACCAGAAAACCTAATAGTAAAATTACTGTTAGCTTACACATGGGTTTACCCTCTCGTTACGGAAAAAATGAAGCTCTAGCTTAGATGTCACGCAAATGATTATGCATAAGACATCGGACTGAGGCTGTTTAGTTAAATGACTGGACTGCGAAACAAGCAATTATAGACTTGTAATCGTATAATGTCGTGGCGTACACTAATCCCTAGGCTAAAATGAAACTTTAAAATTTCGATCTAAGATGTTAGAAAGATATTATTTCAGTTTGCAATACAGTCGCTGCCACATAGTGACACAACTGACATACTGACATAAGAAACACATTTTTGCTCTTTGTTAGCATCTGAGCTACAAAAACTGCAAATCAACTTTGTCCAGGTAACGTATAGTGAAACACACGTGACAAATTTTAAGCTATTTTTCTGGTGGTGGAGGGACGCAGAGGGAGGGGAAGGATGCAATCGATAGTTTATCTGTGGAACTGTTGATCCTTCGAATATCCTAAACAGTGTAAGACAGAAGTGTTGGAAAGCTGTATTTTACGAATTCGCAGTTTGATGGCGTTATTTAGCACACCATGCTTTACAAAGGTTTCACGAACAAGTCTGTTAAATAATAAAATCATTAAGAATTTGATCCTCTGCCTTGAAAGTTACTACAAATGCGTTAGGTTTTCATCCTCCAGCTGGGAACCAATTTGATAACACCGAATTTTTAACTGATTAGGTATTTAATTTCAGACCTGACTTCCAGTATAATACATGTGGCGCAGGCCTGTCCTCTACATTGTTTTTTTTTAATAAATGTCCTTTTCAGTTAACTGGATTTCATCAACGCATATTTCTGCCTCTTAGTTTATTGTTTAAAGGTTTTCAAGGCGAATAGCCGCATTAGGGTACTGAAGTGAATGATTGGCAAGATTTGAAAATCTATGCCAGATCGAAAATTAAACCCGCATCTCCCGCTTAACTAGAGCGGTCGCCTTGACAGCCACGGCTATCCGAGCACGCTTCCCAGCCTACCAAAATGTCCAGCCTGCGTGGCGTCACCTACCCATGAACCCTTCACACGTCATTTCAGATTCCCGCAAGGTATCATCGTGGTCGGTGTGCATCCGCACTGAAAGGTTAGATTTTTGGTAGACGCAGCTTAATCATAAATAGATATATTTGTTGTCTGTTCTTAAGAGAGGAAGGACACCAGTCGTAACTACATATCAATAAGGTGCAACGACCAAAGACAAATTCTTTCAGTGCGGCTGCACCCCAAGCCCGATGTATTGCAAGCATCCGAAATGGCAAATAAGGAGTTCATCGTTAGGTGACGCTACTCTAGTAGTGTGCAACAGGCTGGGAAATTGGTTCGGATGGGAGGAGCGTGCTGGGATAGCCGAGGCTGTTAATGCGAGCGATTGCGTTCGAGTCCCATTATAGCACAAATTTTCATCTATCGTCATTGATTCATTTCAATGCCCAAATGCGGCTAATGTCACAGAAGACTTTTAAATAGCATTTGTATGGCTGTTGGATCACATAAGGTGTCTGCTCTGTTGGACATGTTCGAAAAAACACACAGTAGATATATCTATATCGCAATTTTCACCCACATGTATTTGTTGGATGTAACGTAACATAACCTTTTAACATGTCATACAGTTCGATATTTTGTCCTTTTTCATTTCTTCGCAGTTGCAGTCTTCTTAGATAGTAGTAAAAAATTCTCATACATTTCCGTATGTTTCAAATTCTCTACTGTCCTTTGATTACAGTCGTTTTAGCTGTATCATAGATGTTCACTGCTGCTTCTTATAAAGCAATTACGATACATATACCTCTTTCGCACTACTCAAAACACATTTTACTTTTCAGCACCTCGTCACCATCGGTTACTGCAGCAACGTATTCGAGATCGAACAGGGAAAATAACATTTATCTTTTGTGGCATGGCTGCCATTCTTCATTAATGTTAGACGTAAATTGTAAGTAGAAACACATTTTCGAACAAACAATGTTCGAAATAAAAGTTCTAGATTAGGAAGATATTGGTGATCGATCTTCGGCTTTCGTCTATTATTAACTACATTGTGCAACGGTATTAAGGGGTCACTTTATCGAAACTCCATAATTATCTCCCACTACGACGTAAAAGTTTCAAATTTGGCTCAATGGCGCCTACAACCTTCTTTTGCAGTGATGCAAAAGCGCGGCATCCTGCGACGTCATCCTGTGGCTTGGCGACGCTTTAAGCAAGGAAGTGTCGACACATGCGAAAAAAAGGCCACAGCTCGGAAGTTAATGTGAGCTGTAAAGTCGGTTAATGATGTCACAATGGCGCCTAATGTGATTCCAGCGCTGGGTGTTGCGGTTCTGAACTCCATCGCAGAGACATCAAAAGAAGTGGTGAAATGTGGATAAGAGGTAATGTGACGAATTTCTCCTCGTATGACACGTCCACAGAAGCATTGTGCAGACTTGTGAAGAAATTTGACGCCAACGTGACATCATTAACACACCCTGTCGCTCTCATGAGCTTCCGAGCTGTGAACGTTTTTTCGCATGTTTTTACACCTTGCTGTTTGAAGCGTCGCTGAGACCGAGGGTGGCGTTGCAGGGAGCCACGTTTTTGTACCGTTACGGATGGAGGTTGTAGCCGTCTTTGAGACAAATTTAAAAAAAAAAAGAGAAAAAAAGGTTCAAATATCTCTGAGCACTATGGGACTAACATCTCAAGTCATCAGCTCCCTAGAACTTAGAACTACTCAAATTTAACTAACCTAAGGACATCACACACATCCATGCCCGAGGCAGGATTCGAACCTGCGACCGTAGTGGTCGCGCGGTTCCAGACTGAAGCGCCTAGAACCACTCGGCCACACCTCCCGGCAGACAAATTTAAAACTTATTAGTCGCATTGGGGGGCAATTACTGGGTTTCCAAAAAAAGTTATCTTCAAATTATGTTGTGCAGCGCAGATGTTCACTGAAATTTCCCCTGATTTGATTGCACTTCATTTCAACACCTTTCATTGTGATCGAAATTTATTTAAAAATTGAAACAAACTCTAAATAGAATTAAATTATTCATCACACAACTTCCCAAAGCTAACAGCTGAGTGTTTAACCGTCCTATCCTAAGACAGAACAGATTGTGCCATTGAAATTCCTCTAAATATACAATCTGTTAAAAAGTTTCCCTCAGCAGCTTGCTTTGTCTAACAGTCTCAAGTATTATCAAAGCTCACTGCTCTCGGGCATATTATAGGTTTATGTCTTCGTTGTTGCCGACCGCAGTGGCCGAGCGGTTCTAGGCGCTACAGTCTGGAACCGCGCGACCGCTACGCTCGCAGGTTCAAATCCTGCCTCGGGCATGGATGTGAGTGATGTCGTTACGTTAGTTAGGTTTAAGTAGTTCTAAATTATGGGGGCCCGACGACCTCAGAAGTTAAGTCCCATATTGCTCAGAGCCATTTGAACCATTTTGTTCGTCTTTGTTGCTGTAGTATAATTCCTGTAGTGGACTGTCTTTAGAACACTAACACTTACTTTTTGGCTGTTAGCTACTATAATATTTCAAGCCCTTCAATCTTCTTTGTCTCCTCCATAAGAATATGAATCTGAACTTCCATTTTGCTTAAGTCATTAAGCCCTAGTTGTTTCTTCCTGAATGCAGTTTATTCATTTTGTTTTGATACCAGTGCCCTTAGCACTAAACCACCAATGCTGAGAAAGCCCCGATCAGGGCCTTAGTATAAACGGTGGCTTCACGTTAAAGCCACTATTACTTCAAAACATAAAGAATAAAATGGTTTTTTGCGGCAGGAATCACTCGGGCTCAAATGGTTAAACCTGACACACACTAGTCAACATCTGATCGTCGCCTTGTCAGTCCCTTCCTTCTAACTATGGCTTTCTCGTTATTAAATAAATTATGTAGATTAGAAACAATATGTGTTTGAGAATTATAGTTTGGTATGTATATTCGCAACTAGAAAGAAGGCATAAGCGGCCACATACATGATTGTCGAACACTTAAAAACAGAGACATTCCACTGCAGGAAATGTCTTCTTTGATATTCGTTATGAAAGTAATTGATTTTTATTAACTGTTGCCTCATGAAACGCCTGGATTACTACCAACAAGAGAAAGAAAGTTACAAGATTATCACTTCCAGTCATTCCGCAGATTCTGGAAAGCATGTAACCAGAATATCACTATAACAAGTTAATTACGTTCAGTGGCTCAAAAACTATTCTTTATGATTGGAAAATGTAATTCTTCAAAATATTTGGTTGAAATAAATGTTTGGTTCAAATGCCATGATATTTTATACTACTTATTCAAGCACATAAGACTTTCCATTGTTTGTTACATAGCTGAGGCTTATCGCTGGAGCAGCACCTTCACCCTCTGTCTGTCGGTCCGTGACCACGCCTTGGTCGTATGTTTTTATCCCACGAATTAAACCGCACTGAAAAGCCGGTTTTTAGCATAGGATACAGCGAAAAATTTATTTTAAAACACAATTATTGTCACGCAAATGTGTTAAAAGCCTTCCGTGAGTTAGAAGTATTGTTAGGATTTAAGTCACCGTCGCTCTTTCTCTAGATGGTAATTTTCGTTTGTATAGTTGTAGCATCATTACAAAAAAGACGGGTTACGTCGAAAACGCAATTAAATTCTCAGACACATTTCTTTGGTTGACATAAAAATCCTTCCCAACCGCATATTTTAAGTATGAATTTATATTGGGTGTTTCAAGTCAATTTCTGAATTTCCTCACCAAACAATCACCATTCATATCTAAGAATAGGCATTTTGGTGTCACATTGTCAAACGTTTCTGTGTTGGTCTTTTATGGATATATATTGTTCAGTTAGTAATGGGTTATGGTAACGAATAGGTAGTTGTTCTGCTACGCTACTCGGGGACTGTTGTCACAATTACCAACAAGCAATGTGGCACCGGGAGGGGGTGGCTTGTGCTGGCAAATATCAAGAACGCCCACGTTTGACGTGAGATGTATCTTACGTGTGTCTTGATTTAATAATAATGGCTGTGAGCAGCGGACTAATAATGGCAAAAAAAGTTCAAAGACGTGATAGAGTAGATAAGATTGTTGAATTTCTTGTTGCAATGCGTGTGAGTTCATATTTCCACATGAGAAATATGGAAACATCGCGAGAAATGTATGCTTGAATATAAACGCAGATGATAGCCAAGCCAGCAGACTGCACTGTCGTTTTGGACCACAGGCGTTTCCTGTCCAGAGTCCTCAATACGTCGCAAATGTCAGTCGTGGTCAGATCAGTTTTCTATGTTGTTTTCAGAGCATTACGTCGGAGCTAAGTGAATTAGAACGTGGGCGAGTTATTGGTACTTGTATGGTGGGTGCTTGAGTAGCCAAGGTAGACGAAGAGCTTGGTGTTTCAAAAGTTATCATATCAAAGATTTGTACAGCATAAAAGATAAGCGCAAAAACTTCATCTGCGAAGTCACAACGCGGACGAATTTGCGTATTAAGTGACCGACGGTTATTTAACAAGGTTGTGATGAAAGATAAGGAGGTGGAATGTATGTTCCCCGGTGGTGACGCTGTGTTCCAAGACGACAGGGTTCCTGTTCCCAAAGCTCGCATGGTCCAAGGCTGGTTTTGTCATCACGAAGATGAACTATTTGTATCTACCCTGGCCACAACAGTCTCAGGATTCCAGCATTATTGAGTCTTTGTTGTCCAGGTTTGAAAGACGGGTGTGTGATCGCACTCTACCTCCATAACCGTTACCTAAACTTGTCACTATTTTGCTAGAAGAATTGTGTAAGATTCCCTTTAAAAGCATGCAGGTTTTGTATATATCCATTCCGAGACGACTGGATACTGTTTTTAATGCCAGCGGTATTCCTGCAAAGAAATAGGCATCGTATTGTATTGCGGTTTTCGTGTTTCCATATTTTGTCGGCTCCGTGTATATGTCTTTCCTAAGAATCGTTAGGCTCATTTCGTATGGTGTTCCGGCATATACTGAGAGTTTCGTTTTTGCAGTGTGTATCTGGAGTCAATCCAAACAAATACTTCTCATCACTTCCTTCATGCGACGCCCAGTGTTGATGGAAAGCGTCTGTTTGTTTCCCGTTACATGAAAAAAATTTTTAAAGCAGACTTTTAAGTGCCCATTTGATAAAGTTGTCGAAAATTAGCCTAAAGTGATATTCGTTTAAACGATATGTATTAACAGGGATAGTAAAACACGAAGAATAATCAGTGCTCCAACAGAGACAGCACCGCCCTAGGATTTGCTGACTGCTAGCGCCGTGCGACATGGCCGCTAATACTCTGGATTACTGATTATTCATGTTTCAAAATCCTTGATAATACCGAACTGCACTAATTCGCACAGTATTTTATTTGTAACGGGAAACAAGTCAACGATTTCCATCGACCATGGGCGTCGCATGAAGGAAATGATGAACAGTATACGTTTGGGTTGGCTCCAGATACACATGAACAAAAGTCCGAATACTCTCTGTATTACATTTTATTAGGTTTTTATTTACTAAATACATTTAGAGCCGAAAGATCCATCATTAAGTATTTCAAGATTCAGTTCAAGATTTTCATCATGATCTGGTTGAACAGTTGTACAACATCGTCTTCATCAGGTGTGAATGGTTCATACCTGTGGTTCTCCAGAATCTTGGAAGAACTGATAGAGCTTTCGCAGCAAAATAAGCATCATAAATAAAATTTAAAAATGTAACGCTGACAGTCAAGGCCTTTTATCCATATATTATGAAACTGCAACACTAGTCATAGTGTAGAAGAGAGCTATCTACGCCATTAAGCTTCAGATCGTTGAGTGATGTGTAACAGACATCCATAGTAAAAGGAACAAACAATATATTAGTTGTTTGGTACACATATACTCAGATAGCAGTGGGTACTTAAGAAGCCCCAGGAGATACCTAATGACATTTAGTATAAAACAATGAAAACTCTGGACTCATATAAATCGTTCGTGTCTTTATTTCGGAAACAGTAAACACTGCGGAACAAGATATTATTGGAAAAGGTGCTCTAGAAGAGAAAATTATGGTGGAGAAAGTGCAATTAAGTTTATACCACCAGTCAAGATAAAGGTTTTGCACTCGAACATCGCTAAATGAAAAACAGGAAAGGTACCCAGTCATACATGTAAAAGTAGTGAAAGACTTAATTTTCAGCATTAAAAATGGGTGGTGATACTGTATGTCCAACTAGTCAGCGCGTATTTGTCGTCACCAAGAAATTAAATTCGTATGATGCTGATCGAAGCTTAAAAAGCTTGATAGGAGTATAAGATCTGCACATAAGCAGCGATGGTATGATTTAGAACCAGTGTACTTTCTATCGAAGAAAGTAACGAGTAAAAGAACTGGAAGAAATGAAGGCAATTACTATCGAAAAAACCTCACAACATTCTCTTGTACCGAAGACATCAGAAAATAACTATAAAAAGAAAAAAAAACCGAAACGCAAATTCTAACGATAAGATACGGATAGTTACTGTAGCAGCTAGATGCAATATTTAATATCGAGGCCAATGCATCCAAAGGAATATATCACAGATAGCTGTGACGGACAGCAAAAGGAGCAATCAAACTGGAATTCACAACAATTTTATGCGTTCATTGAAGAAGACCTAAATGCATCGCAATCCAGCAACTACTAGACTTGGATCACTGGAAAATATGGCATCAATATTATGCTTGTGGCAAAGAGATAACTTGAAGCTATAAAGAGAGGAAAGTAACACTGGTACACGAAGTAATATTCACCACACTTTGTTATCTGGGTTGCAGAGTATAAAAGTAGAGATAGAGGAGAACGTCAATGTGGTTTGACGAGTTAACCCAGATATCATTTCCATACAGCAATCAAGCATTCAAGAAGGGAAAGGATCTATTTAAAAAGGGACATACATACACAGTCCGCAGAGACCACTCGGTAAAATCTCGTGACTTTGACAGAGCACGGCGCTCCTCGCGTAATACGCTTACAGGGCTTTAGGACACAGAGGCCGACGCCTGTGAAACACCGCTGCTTCTGTGTGGCTTGCTTACGCGAGGCTTCCTGAAACTAACTGACTCTGGTGTTTCTCTCTTACTCTTGCTCAAGCTCGGCGCGTACTCTTGTGTGTGTCTATGTATAATAAATTACGAAGACCTATTATTGTAGTTCCTCACACCCAGTCTGCGACATGTAACGTCAGCAATGAATTCACGCTTATGGTATGAACCATAAATTTTCCTTCTCACATTAGTGATGATTTTGGATAGAATTTCAATTTAATTTCTTATTTAGTTCAGTCTACATCTATCGATTCTAGATTTGTTATCTTCAGCCTGTTACTTCACAGTCTTGTGGTATTTTAGAAGTAGGGAAAAGAAGGGTAAAATGGCCAGGTTGGGAAAAGTGGCCACTGCTTATCTTATATCTTTAACGGTGGTTCTTCCTACCGAGAAGTGACCAAACTAGGTGTAATCGACACCATTAGTGCTGTCAGTGACGTTTACAAAGAAGTATTGCTCTGTTATCTTTCCGTGAAAACGTTAAGTTTTTCGATAGGTTGATGTAAGGTAAGTCACTTACTTTAGTCATCTTACTTTAGTTGCTTCACTTTTGTGTAGAGCAACAGGTTTTTGCGATGTCACAATTCACTCAGTACCTTTTGGTTTACAAATATAAGTCACTGTCGTTTCGTCCAGTTGTATTGTTTGACGTGTGAACCAATGATACAGACACGACGTCCGATCGAGAAAACTGGCAACGCTACACGTCATGAAAAGTGGCCAAGGTGACCACTTTTACCGACGGATGGCCACTGTACCCGACAATTCACTTTCAGTCAGTCTGTTCCAATGAGAATTAGCTTATTCCGTATTATACACATAGTATAAGAATTGAATTTAAAACATTGGAAATCGTTTGATACACAGAATTAATATCCGCTCTTCTGCTCTTCTGGAAGGGTTTGCAAGAGCTTCAAGATGCTAAGAAAATACATCCAGAAAACTGAGCAACAAACATGGGACCCTACTGCGATGCAAAAAGCAACTGAAACAGTAAATATTGATATATCTTTTTCAGCAGTAGTGAAACAATACAATAATCCAGGTAATACCCTAAAACGGAGACTCCTAGGAAAAAATATAGATGCACTTAGCAGTAAAAAGGTTATGAGCAGCTTAAGAGCAGTGTTCAGTGAAAAACAATAGCAAGAAATCCTTAATTATATTTTTAAAACAGAGAAGCGATTTTATGGAATTACAGTGAATGAACTGCGGTGATTAGCCTTCCAGATGCCAGAGCGTAACAAAATAGCACATCGTTTCAACAAAGCGTCTGAAATGGCAGATAAAGATTGTGTGGCGTGCTTTAGAGAACATCATTCTAATATTAAGTCTTAGGAAGCCAGAATCCACCTGTATGGGTAGAGTTATCGAGTAGACTCTTTCCACTTTCCTCTGTCACGTGCTTCCTCTTTAATCTGCTGGCAACTTCGTCAATTCTTAATGTCACCCATCATTTCGTGGCTTCTCCTTCCTCTCCCTGTCTTCCCTAATATCTCTCCCTCGCGGAAAATTTCTTCGCAGCCAAGATGTTTTCTTCTGTGTAATTATTCACACTAGTATTCTTACTAACATTTTCTAAAAATTACCTCTTCATTCCTCTTCTGTCATTCCACTTCACTTTAAGAACTCTTCCTTTTTCCTTTTGACTTATTTCCTCACGTATTCTTAAAATTACTTCTTCATTCCTCATTCTGTCATTCGATTTCGCTTTAAGAATTTTTATATTACTTTTTGACTATCCATGACTCTCTTCTGCCATGTAATACTACACTCCAGACAAAGCAGTCTGTGAATTCCTTTCTTAGTTCTATCGGAATACTTTCCACTGTCTACAAACGTTTCATAACAAAAATCTTATCATCCATATATTTACTACTTCTCATTTCCTCCACACAGATGCCACACTCTTCTGAAGTAAATAAAAGGTTTTATTTGTCACAGGGTCTTTCATTCTAATAAACTATTGACCATTCTTTCAGTTAGCCACGTTCTGTACTGTTTTTGTACTTTTGCGACCTCCTCCATTTTAAATATTAGTTCTCCCTATGATCCTGTTAATATTATTTCATCTCCTGAATACCAACTGTCTTTATCGTTTTGCTTCTACTAATATACCTCTGTTTTTTCTAATACTATGTCTAAAAAACGGTGGAGGTAATCAATACCCCTTCCTAACACCTTTTCCAACATCCTTATAACCTGTTCCCTTACCACTATTACTTATTGCTGTTGTTGCTGCTTCTTGACTTCTGTATCGTTACTTTATCAACCTACTACCCTTCCAGGCTACACCACTGCATCTCAACGCCTTCGAGCGAATATTCCAGTCACCTCTGTCGAACGCGTTTTCCCAACAACAACAAAAGTTAGCTTATAGCATTCTTTGTCATCCTAAATTATCCAGTACATTGTCGTGTTCTACTTCTTTTCTTGAAAGTATATTGACCCTCCCTTTGGTTCACCTGGCTGGGCAGCTACTCAACAGTTGCACGTATATTCGTTCGTACATATCGCCAGAGCCGCCGTTGATCCCTGTCATCTATGATCCGTAGCGCAGTTTCCGTAGCTGCCACCTGCCCTCTGTTACGGTTATTCCACGTTCGCGTCGATCGTAGACAGTACTCACATAAATATAGTCTGACCTTGTATTTAGCCAACAGTCCATTTTATCACATTCCATTTCATAGTCTAAGTAGAGATTCTGTAGAAAAAAAAGTGCGTGTTTGCCTAGAAAGCAAAGTCTTTTACCAAAAGCTCGAAAAATTTTACTTCACGCTCCAGCAACTGGATGGCGATTTCCTTCCACGTGTTTTCATCTCAAATAGACCATTATGTGGTAGAGTTTTCTTGTGCAAATATTTAATTACTACGAATAAATTCCACCTGGCATTTACAGTACGTCACGGGACACAAATTTTTAATCCGTCTACGTAAACGAGGTTGCTATCGTGTGCTTGTGCGGTGGCGCTCAAGAGATTTCCACCGCCAATACTTCAAGAGCAAGGGGAAAGAGAGGTGATGGTATGAAGTTCATGGTTACAAAACGTGGCGCCAATATTATGGATTAAGTTCCATACATCTCCAGAGTGTCTCACGAAGTGTAGGCACATGGCGCAGACCATCGTGATCCATTTGTCTGATGTGATGGTTAAGCCCTATTCGAGAAGATTAAGCTATATGCTGGCACTGCATTTTACTCTCTGGCTTCTGTCATCATGATACAACACAAACATAACGTCATACTATACACAGGTCCATCAAAGTCATCTCAACTCAACAGAAACATGTAACACACAACTGTCACATATCGTAAAATTCGGACCATTGCGCGCAGCAGGGGGCCCCTAATGTCTCCTTGCTTCTCACTATCTGCCAGCAAAGACTCAGTTGATATGCTGAAGGTAGCCGATGGTAACTGCCACTTTCATTTTTTTTGTTTTTGAGAGTCCGTTCAGGGTAAGGCAAAAGATTTTAACTTGTAGAATCTCTCACTCGTTATCATTCTTTTCATGTTGCTTCAATGAGAACGACACTTTTTATCCAAATCAGTTAAATTTTATTCTTCATTAATCGACACCAGTTTCAGTGACGTCATACTTGAGGAACAATTTCTGTTACACTTATAGATGGCTGCCCTTTCCAGCTACCCACATCAGAGAGATAACAGAGTAATATGTTAATGACAGTCGGAATGTAAGGAATACACTTAGAATCATAAGTCGGATATGATGTGATGGCAGTGGCACTGATACCTATTTATGCTTGCTCTTTCTTCATTTGTATTTTATTTCTTGAGGTGTAAGAGGCGAACGCTGGACCACCCAGGACAGATGAGAATGAGGCAGCGAGGGCCTGCCGCAGAGTACACAAACAGCGGTGTATTCTACATCTAGATCTACACATACTTCTACATGCATCCTCCTATCTTGTTCCCTATGCAAATAGAACGAGGGAAAAACGATTGTCTATATGCCATAGTACAAGCCCTAATTTCTCGTGTCTTTTCTTCGTGGTCCTTACTCGAAACGTACTTTGGTGGCAGTAGAATCGTTGTGCAGTCAACATCAAATGACGTTCTCTAAATTTTCTCAGTCATGTTCCTTGAAAAGAACATCGCCTTCCCTCCAGGAATTCCCATTTGAGTTCCCGGAGCATCTCTGTATTACCTGAGTGTTGTTGGAGTCTACAGGTAACAAATCAGTCATCCAGCATCTCAATTTCTTCGATGTCTTCCTTCAATCCGATCTGGCGAGGATCCCAAGTTCCCTGTCAGTACTCAAGAATAGGTCACACTAGTGTCCTATACGTGGTCTCCTTTACGAATGAACCACACTTTCCCAAAATTCTTCCAACAAAGCATCGTCGAACATTCGCCTTCCGTACTACCATCCTTACTTGGTCGTTTCTTCTTATATATCTTTGCAGTGTTACGTGTAGATATTTAAACGACGTGCCTGTTTCAGGCAGGACCCTGCTAACTCTGTATCTGAACATTAAAGGTTTGTTTTTCCTACTCATCCGCATTAACTTACATTTATCTACATTCATCAAACCAACTTGTATCTTCCTACAGTTATCCAACGACGACAAGATCCCTTGTACCACAGCATCATCAATAAACAGCCGTAGATTGCTGCTTACCCTGTCCATGAGATCTTCTATATACAGTATACAGAAAATAACAGCGTTCCTATCAGACTTCCCTGGGGCACTCCTGACGATATCCTTGTCTCTGACGAGCACTTCTATCAAGGGCAACGTACTAGCTTCTGCTACATAAGAAGTCTTCGAGCCGCTCACATATCTGGAAATCTGTTTCCAAGCTCGTACCCTCGTTAACAGTCCGCAGTGGAGCATCGTGTCAAATGCTTTTCTGAAATCTAGAAATACTGAATCTGCCTGTAGCCTTTGTGGACGGAAGTTTTTCCAACGAACTTTTTTATATTCGAACTGAGAATGTCTTCAAGAATTGTGCAGCAAACCTAGGTTAAGGATATCGGTCTGTAATTTGGCGAATCCATTCGATTACCTTTCTTTTATATAGGGGGCACTTGATTTCCAGTCGCTATGGACTTCGAGCTGGGTGAAAGATTCGCTATAAATGCAAGCTAAGTAAGGGGGCCGCAGAGTAACCTTTGTAATGCCGAATTGGGTTTCCATCCGGATCTGGCGACTTACTTGGTTTGAACTCTTTCAGTTGTTTCTCTACGCCAGGAATGCTTATTACTATGTCCTCCATACAGGAGTCTGTCCGATGGTCAAACGGCGGTCACTTTGTACGATTCACCTGCATTAATGCTTTCTTAAATGCGAAATTTAAAACTTCGGCTTTCCTTTTGCTGACCTGTACAGGCACAACAGACTGGTAATGACTGACTGGATAGAAGCCTTACACCAGCTTAATCATTTTACGTGGAACCAGAATTTTCTTGGGCTCTCGGCAAGATGTTTTGCTAAGGTATAACGGTGGTAGCTATTGTATGTTTCCTGCATCGATCTTTTTGCATTAGTACAAACTTCTGCTAAACATTTTTCTGGCGTCATTCACGAGTTATCTTTTGATCCGGGAGTGAAAAGTTTTCCAATTTCTTTTCGTAAACCACGGTGGGTCTTTTCTGTCCTTAATCCACTTACTCGGCACATTTTTCTCCATAGCACGATTTACAATCCGTCTAAATTTTGCCCATAAGTCCTCTACATGCATCATATTGTAACTAAATAATGTCATTTCATTGTCTAAGTTGATTACTAATAACTGTCATTTGCTTTTTCTAGCATAAAAACTCTCTAAACGTTCTTGATTGATTTATTAACTTCAGTAAGCACAGTCGCTATAATGACATCACAGTCACTAATCCCTATTTCGATACTGACGCTATCGATAAGTTCAGACTTATTTCTTGCTATAAGGTTTAATATATCTCTATTACGTGTAGGCAGTCTTAGTACTGCTCAAGACTGTTTCCAGAAAACGAGTTCCAAAATACTTCAAGACTGTCCGTCAGTACCCCCTGCAATGAATCCATAAACGTCCCTGTCTATACTCGGTAAGTTAAAGTAGCCTCCAACTAATATTACGTGATCTGTGTATTTACTCACTACTGACTGTAGACTTCCTTTGAATGATTCTAAAACTGCCACAGCGGAATCGGGTGGCAGGTAAAAACATCCAACAATCAACTTGCTTTCACCTGGACTTATTAGAGGCGACAAGATAACTTTACTATCACACACAAATTCGACCTCAATAGAGACAATATTTTTGTCAACTGCAATGAACGCACCTCCTCCTGTGGTATCTAATCTGTCTTCTCGATATACGTTCCATGAATTGGTAAATATGTCAGTACTGTCTATTTCGGGTTTCAGCCAGCTTTTCAGCCACCTCTAGGCCCCGAGAATAATTCGAAGGCGATAAATTCCCTGGAGTGCAGTATATTCTGGAACTCTGTTACGAACGCTTCGGCAGTTAACTGATAAAATTTTGACAGCCGAAG
Source organism: Schistocerca gregaria (assembly GCF_023897955.1). NCBI lineage: Eukaryota > Metazoa > Arthropoda > Insecta > Orthoptera > Acrididae > Schistocerca > Schistocerca gregaria. The sequence goes on from NC_064931.1 coordinate 282,126,687, forward strand.
TGTCATTACTCTGTACGCAATGTTGCTTCCCTATCTGCGTTTCTTCTGCTGAGTGTTTATCACAGTACCTCAAACTAACGCCTAACCAAAGAAACTCACACGTGAACTCCTCAAGTACTCTGCTACCTAAGTGGCTGCGTCCTTTGTGTAATGCATGGCTGACCTGTCAAGGGAAGTCTTGCAATTCTCAACCGATAACTTGTGTCTAGAAATCTGCAGCCAAGACACTCACAGAGTAGACGCAACCTTTGTTTGAGACCCTCCACTCGGCAACAAACCAAAAGATCCCTATCAACTCTGGGAACAATGAGCCAAATTGCTAGCTGTGCTTGCACCCTACGCTCGAGGTGAGCAGTCTTCACCACTTCCGCTAACCACCTAAATGAACTGAGGATGCCCTCAGGATCCAAGAGGCAGGCATTGTTGTTGCCGACGTGGGCCACAACTTGCAGATGACTGCAACCTACATGCTCGATTAGCCACAGTCAAGGGTTCCTTCACATATTGGATGAGGTATCCCTGGCAGATATACTGTGTGCATATTGGATTTATTGTGGCTCTGAACGCTTTTTCCTTAAGGGGCTCTATAAAGCTGGGCCTTGAACTCACAACAGGGAGAAAGCGTCAGACCAGGCGTTGTGTGGATGTATGGCCATGGCCAGGTGCCAGACATCGATCACTCCTAGCTAGGATAAAGCCGGAGGACATAGTGATGATGGTAAAAATTGTTTCCTCCAACCCAGCCTGCAGACAGCGTAGAGTGTCAGCAGGTGGACGAGGAAAACACGCCGGTGGCGTGAGGAAATCCTGAGAAACGCTGTTGTCGGTGGGTGGGAATATAGGCTACATATATGATAACTTCTTTAGAAAGATACCCAAAACAAATCAACGTCGGTGTCGTTATTGCGATTTGGATAGAGCTCCCATACGACGCAGAAAGGGCAGAATCGTTTGTTTGCACTCGGTGGTGAAATCGTGCTGCCGGGAAGGACAAGTCTTGCCACTGGTAGGCGGGCTGTGATGTCCGTCTTCAGTTCCACTTTTTGAGCAGACGGAGGCATTAAGGAAGTCGACTGGGAGACGAGTTTTTATGGAAGCGATGGAGGGAGTAGAAGAGACTTTGTAAAATGGTACTGTTGGATAATGTTGGCGGTAAAGAGGGCACGTGAAAAGCTGTAGCTCAGAGGAGTGCAATCAATTTTTCAGAGAGATTTGCAGATTCAAGATTCAGAATCGAACGGGTATGTAACTACTTTTAAAAACTGGGAATCGAGTGGGCAAATAAGGACGAAGTACATAGTTGCTGGACGTCAGGGGAACGCACAAACGACTGGCAGTAGCGAAGGTCACGATTCGACACCAGCCAGCGCTGCTCGCGGTAAGATTACATTGCTGCAGCAGCATGTCAGGGACATATAGCCACACTAATTTGTTCATTTCGTTTGGATAGAAGTGACAGCCTCCAGAACGGTCGCTCCACGCAACTAAGAGAATTTTCTTCATTGTCTGTCAGTTACTTGCCATGCAATCACTGTATACCTACCGTATGACTTCGTACTTCTGTCAGTATGAAAGGACGGCGTCATACCCTGCTTGATATCCTTACTCATCTCCGGACCTTGCTTACCAATAGTGACAATGGTTACTGTAAACTGCCACATACGAGGGTTGTCCAGAAAGTAAGTTCCGATCGGTCGCGAAATGGAAATCACAATGGAAATCAGAAACGTTTTATTTGCAGCAGTTAGGCACACCTTCCACCTACTTGCTAACATGTGTTGTCGTAGCGTTGTATCAGCTTTACAATATCCTCGTCGTAGAAAGCAGCCGCCTGTGCTTTCGGCCAGTTATCTGTACTGGTCTGCAGCTCGTGGTCTGTGGAAAAATTTTGTCTTCATACCCAGCAGTTCTTGTGAGTAGAGATAAGGCTCAGGGAGAGCCAATTACGGACTAAATTGTGGGTGATCAAACTCTTCTCGTCGGAAACGCTGCAGGAGCGTCTTCATTGCCCCTGCACTGCGCGGCCGAGAATTGGCACGAAGAAGGAACTGCTCGTCAGTTGTGTTATGTGGGCTGCATGTCACAGGCGAAATCTCTAACGAGGCCCTCATGCTTGGCGGGAGACGCTATTCCCTACGCATCTTTACGTGCTCACTGTTCACTCAAAACTGAAAAGAGCGACGCGACACGATCTACGGGCAAACTACAGACACGGGATTTTCCCAGTGGTTTCCATTTCACGACCGATTGGAACTCAGTTTCTGGACTACCCTCGTATTATTTGAGATAGGACTTTGAGCAATATATGTCCAGTTCTTGCAAACTTTAACTTTGTTTATGAAATAAACTGTACACATGGCATTATATTACTTTGCTGTCATAGCTAGTAATTCTCATGTCTCAGCAAGAATTACAGAAGATTCAAAGAGGTCCCGTTCGCGTTACTATGCTTAGGGCCCCTTACAGCAAAAGGTGTTAGCCGATATCCTTTACGAAGCTTTTTTTATTAGTAGTGGACCGTGAAGAGAGGTCCCCTACTAGAATTAGAGCAGTCAGATTGGAGAGCAGAAGCACAACAGAAAAGGGATGTCTCGCAAGGTCATCTTGTGCATGTAAACATATGTGTACATTTAAGACGCTGCAGAAAGGCTAAACATCTGTAGTATTATTAATGAAGATCACATGCCGAAGCACTGTTATGGCTAACTACCACTGGATCTGATCATAGAATCACATGTATATTTATAACGAGGCAATAATAATTTAATCTACCTCTATTGAAATGGTTATATGTATTTAGAACACGTCACGTGCAGTGAATCAGATACAGCAGATTACCATTAATCTCTGCTATACGTTCGAAGATTTTTTACATAAAAAAATCAGTGCTCCTTTACTACTGGAAAATTACGTCCCACGAATTTTCGTGTGCCCGTGCATTAATTTCCCTAACTATAATTGCGAAACACGGTTGCTGGATTAGTTGCCTCCCAGCGGTGGGAAGAGGAAAACTGTTATGCATTATTTAATCTCATTCCCCCGGTGTACAGAGCGAAGTTACATATTCAGTGGGAGCAAGTTGTGCCGGATCTCTGTGTGTCGGATAGCTAGATCGTGAGAGTATTCTTTTTCAAAATAGGTCGCCGTAAAACTTCTTCAAACAAAGATCGATAAGACCCACGTAAATGAAAGATAGCAAGGTTGCTTGATACTAGAGTGCAATAAAGCTAATATTCCTTTGGAATACCATTAAAAAATTTACACGGATATAAACGCATTGATCTAATACAATATCTAGAGCAATATATAAGTTCTTTCCCTTGTGGTACCTTTTAGTAACTGATCAATCTGTCATATTAGTCAGCTCTATCACTGTTGTCACTCCTCATTGGTCATCGTTAGTCAAAACGTCGCCAACGTCATCCTCCATTTTTAAATCTGAGGTACTGGTATACAGAAGTTTGTCCAAAGGCTATGTGACAAGCATTGGTACTACGAATTTTTCCGCGAGAAATTTACAGGTGGCAGATAAACTGCATGTGATAATTATATAAGGGAATTAGGAAAGTAAGTCCCAATCGATCAAGAAATGGAAACCACTGTGAAAAATCTAATAAAGCTTTGCACATACGTGTTCGACACTGACTCTAGTATCCATGTCAGTTGCATCACTTCGCTCTTTTCAGTTCTGAGCACATGGTGAGCACATGGTGACATGCGTAGAAAATAGTGTCTCCCGCCAAGTATGAGGTCCTGGTGAGAGATTTTGCCTGATTTTATGCAGCCCACATTGCAGAACTGTCATACGGTTCCTACTTCGTGACAATTCTCGGTTGCATTCTGCAGGGCCAATGAAAATGCTCCTGCAGCGTTTGCGAGAGGAAGTGTTTGATCACCCGCACTACAGCCAGTAATTGGCTCCCTCTGTGTTTCATCTCTGCTCACATTAGCTACTGGCTATGAAAATAACATTTTCGCACAGACAACGAGATATAGATGAGCGTAGAGAATTGGTGGGAAGCACAGGCGGCTGCCTTCTATGACGAGGGTATTGGAAAGTTGGTATAGCAGTGCGACACATGTCCTATATGGAGCGGCGACTATGTAGAGAAGTGGCTGGAAGGTGGAGTCAACTGTCGCAAATAAAACATTTCTGATTTTCATTGTAGTTCCCACTTCGCGACTGATCGGAACGCCTCGTACCATCTTCCATCGAGGAAGCATAAAAATCTTAAAGAATTGAAGTAGGTTAAGCAGTATGTGTTAATAACAGAAAAATGACAAACGTACCTCCTCTTCTCAGATTTCAGAGTCTGGTAATATTTTCCGTATGAAAACTGACTTCCGGATGAGTTAATAAACTGCAAGAGTAAAACATTCAAATTGATTCGAAATATAACTTTTAATTCATGAGAACATGAAAACGACGGAATTATTAAGTTCAGCTACTTGTAGCAACAGTCATTACAGGCGGATAAACTGTATTTGTAAGGAAGTAAGTGACTGAGCAATAACCTGCGTCAGTATAAACAGACAGAATTCAGGTCCAACTTCACTCATAATGAAGATTGCTTGTAATTGATTATATTAGGGGGTGTTTTACTGATCACTGTATATCAAGTAAATAAGGTGATTTATGAATGAAGTACTTGTAATAGGAAGATTTTCGAAATCACTTATATGTTATTTAGAAACAGTGAACAATGATACATGATACATGCAGAAGTGGTGATTTTGTTTTTTCTGGTATGCATTTTATTTGCAGATGACAATTTCTTGCATTTCCAAAGAACAGCGTTGACGACTCCTCATGTTGCAAAGAAGCATAGGGAATCCCGTGATGATAGACAAAGACAGAAAACAGAGATGAAAATTAAAATTTAAAGCTCGGTCGACGATGAGGTCATAAGGGTCGGGGGAGAAATGCGAATTTGGGGAACCGCAAAGAAGCTAATTCATCATTTCATTCTACATCTATACTACGCAAGCCAGCTTACAGTGTGTGGCGGAAGCTACTTCTGGTACCACGATCTTTTGTCCGCTTCCTGCTCCATTCACGGGCTTGGAAAAAATGCTCGACGGTAAAGTTTCGATTGCCATCTCATTTCTACAATTTTCTCCTTACGATCGTTTCGCTAGACGTACTTGCATACACAATGATTCTCTTGTTGCGTGTGCTACTGAAGTTCGTTGATCAGCTCAGTAACCCCGCCCCCCCCCCCCCCCCTTCCACTGAGTAAACGATCCTGTGACAAATGTTGCCACTCTTCATTGTACCTTCTCTATTTCTGCTATTTATTCTACCTGGTAACAGCCCCAGACTGATTACCAGTACTCAAGAATCGCTCAAAAGGATGCTTTGGATATTGCTTCTTTCGTTAGTGGCGTATTCACACATTTCCTTATTAGCCTCCCGATTAATCTTAAACTGGCATCGGCATTACCTTTAGGTCTGTAGATTTTGTTTGGTTCAGAACGACCTGTTGAGTTCTGTTTGCAAGAAAATCTTTATCCAACCACAAATCTAGTTCGATACTCGCTAAGCTTGTATTTTGTTCACTAAACAACAATGTATCTAATGCCTTCTGGAAATGAAGGAAGATGACATCAACCTGAGCATCTTTGTCTACAGCTCTCTAGATGGACAAACAGAGCGAGGTTCGTTTCCCCAAGATTTGTGTTTGCGCAATCCATGTAGATTTCTCTCGGGGTTTTGGTTTTTATAGAAAGTCATAATGCTTGAGTGTAAAATATATTCCATAATTCTACAAGAGACTAACGTCAGCAATATAGGGCAATAATTATGCTTGTCTGTTAATAGGCTTTTATTGAAAACGGGAATATCTTGCCACTTTTTACAATCGCTGGGTATCCGTCACAGCTCCAGAAACTTAAGATATACTACTGCTAGACTGGGAGCAATTTCATTCACAAAACCTGTGTAAAGCCTCACAGGCATCTCATTCTGTTCATCTGCCTTCCAAAGGGACTATACTGCAATATGCGTTAAGCGATTTAGGCTAATCGCAGTGGTAACACCGATTCCCTTAAGGTCCCTAAAGTTAAGCGCAGCAGGGCTGGGCTAGCATTTGGGTAGGTGACCATCCGGTCTGCCGAGCTCTGTTGGCAAGCGGGGTGCACTCAGCCCTTGTGAGGCAAACTGAGGAGCTACTTGATTGCGAAGTAGTGGCTCCGGTCTCGTAAACTGACATAAAGCCGGGAGAGCGGTGTGCTGACCACATGCCCCGCCACATCCCCATCCAGTGACGCCTGTGGGCTGAGGATGATACGGAGGCCGTCGGTACCGTCTGGCCTTTATGGCCTGTTCGAGCGGAGTTTACTTTGGTTTTAGATTTAGACTAATCACAGAAAAGTTGTGTCTACAAGACTGGAAAAGGATTTTAACGTTGGTCTTTTCGATTACGATTCCAGTGCCTTAATAACCCAGGTAGAAAACACCAAACGTGTGCTGCATGCCCACGGAGCCCGATGCTAACGGCACCAAAGATCAAACAGCTGGAAGATTTAGGACACAAAGCCAAAAATCAGACAGAGAAGGCGAGAAACAATTTGACTCGACAATTACTCCTCATGAAGAGTGTGATAGAAGGCGAGACAGAAACTGACCTATGGAGGGATACTGTCGCCTTTGAAGTTTGGAACAAACGGCAGAAGGTGCCAAGAAGTAGAAGGGGGCCGAATACTAACCGTGATCTCTCTCTGACAGAAAACAGAATAGACCTACGGTCACAGCGTGCTGCAGCCCATCAGGCAGCTGTGTTATCTACTTCATCTATCACTGGCGCTGCCAATGTGCGAAATGTGTACACCATGACAATTAATAGTGCCACGTGGGAAGCCTGAATGATATATGTGTAGCCAAAAAATTGTGCTGAGTAGAAAACGATATCTGGCTGCCACCATGAAATAAGATCAAGAAAGCTGTAAGTTAACATACAGTGATCTAAGCTTCGGGACGACTTCATCCGTTTGCAGTGATCATTGGGACATACGCCGTAATCGGATAATGTTGTTCAGCGACAGAAAGCTATTGCCCGTCCTCGCCAGTTCCTCCATAGGCTATTTTTGCATAGCTTCCAGACACAACAATGAGATGACAGCGTGGGACGTTATAGCGTATCTACTTCCCCGTTTTCCTGGATTCAAATTCACCATTCTTCCCAGAAAATCTTACTTCAACGACGCGTCATTTGCTGCAGAATCCACTGCTGTTATACATTGAATACTGTCATTTCGTTGTGGAAGCAAATCCCTCAATCATGTTTAGAAAAATGAATTATCAGTTAAAAACTACTTGCTCTAAATTAGCCATCTGATCAAAAGTATCTGAACTGCGTTATGTAATGTGGAACTGACCACTAAATGTCATGAGAGGCACTCCTGCCAGTGTAAAAAGAGGTAGGGAATATTGTGTTGTCAATAGAGAAGCAGCTGAAGTAGAGTGGGTCAGTGAGGAAAGCTCAGTGACTTCGAACGTGGACTGCACACTGTACTGTATGTCACCTGCGTAACAATTCCACCAGAAACGTATCAGTCATTCTAACGCTGCCCACTTAAACGGCTGGTGTAAACTGTGCAAATTGGACGGAACAGCCTCATGCTGAAACAATACCAGAAGACCTCATGCACTGACTGATAGGCACCGGCGAGCATCGCGGAGGATGGTTGTAGAAACTCGCATGATAGCAGCCACAGGAATCACTCATGAGTTCCAAAGATCTACTAGCAATCCAGATAGCTCAATCACTGTGCGCAGTGAGTTAAAAACAATGGTATACAATGGTCAAGTAGCACCAAATTTCTGTATTCAGTGCTAAGAGATGTTTGAGGTGTGGTAACGAGCGACGTCACTGGACTGTGTATGACTGGGAACGAATGATTTGGAGTGATGAATCACTCTATTCCCTGTGGCAATCCATCGAAACGGTATGGATTTGGCGAATGCCTTGAGAACGATTCCTGCCATCAAGTGTTGTTCCAGCAGTGAAGTATGGAGGATGAGATGGTGTTACCTTTCGTGATCGGGCTGTGGCCCCTTTATTAAATTTAACAATACGCAAAATGTGGAAGGATATGAACGCATTCTACAGCACAGTGTACTGTACACAGTAGAGGAACAGTTAGGAGGCGATGGTAGTTTGTATCATCACGACAATGCCCCTTTTCATGAAGCAGGTTCTGTGACGAGCTTGTGGACTATAACAGTCTTTAAAATGAGTTACAATGACCAAGGTACGGATCTGAAACCAATAGAACTCCTTTGGGATGGGCATTAACGCGAATTCGTTCCGGACCATAGCGTCCACCATCACTACCCTCTCTGGGTTCGGCTCTTGAGGAAGACTGGGCTGCTGCTGCTCGACAGACATCTCACTGCAAGTCTCTACAGCGGAGTTCAAGCCGCTATGAAGGCGATGGGTGAACACAACTCAAATTAACATCCACTAATAACTCCTCCCGCACAGGCTATGAAGGGCCAAAGGACACCGACTGGTCGCCGTGTCATGCTCAGCACACAGGCGTCACTGGATGCGGATATGGAGGGGCATGTGGTCAGAACACCGCTCTCCCGGCCGTAGGTCATTTTCCGAGACTGGAGCTGCTACTTCTCAATCAAGTAGCTCCTCAGTTTGCCTCACAATGACTGAGTGCACCCCGCTTGCCAACAGAGCTCGGCACACCGGATGGACACCCATCCAAGTGCTAGCCCAACCCGACAGCGCTTAACTTCGGTAATCTGACGGTAACCAGTGTTACCACTGTTGCAAGGCCTTTGGCAATATCCACTAATAGGTGGACTTTATATTTTACAATTGTGCACACAGTTAAAGAGAGATATTCCGCCAGCCAGAACTGCCTAGTGCTCGTTACGTAGTCTACTGACTTCTTCGTAGTACATTTACACTCCACTGGATTGTTATAACTTTCGTTATTTACAGATATTAGCTGCGTGGTATCATTTTACACACAGACATCGAGCTACACATTATTCGACACTCAACAGTACTAATACTTCTTCTGTACTAACGAATGAAACTTTGAATTACCTGCAGTGAACACAAATACAGCGCATGCTGGCCGTAACATAGCACAGTAAACGATTATTATGACTTACTACTTCTTTAATTTTTTAATACCTAGTTGAGGTGCCCTATGTTGGCCTTTAGTTTCCAGCGTAGCAGATACGCGTATCTCAAGTGGAGTACATATTTGCAGATAACCTCCATATTTATTGTGGTCTAGTTACAGTCTATTGTCATACACGTAGACGCCGACCCACGGGGTTTAATTTTTACACTGATCTAATATGAGAAAATATCCTCTACTGCTTATCGTTGATAGTCTATTCTCTTTTTGGCTCACGTGTTTCTCGGCCCAGCTGCATAATGCATGAATTAGTAACCACTGGAGCACTGATTTTGTGTCTAGTGATGTTATTTCCTATTTTCTTTATCCTTGAATCGCTTATTCCGTTAAACACTTAATCCGTATATATTTTATTTGGGAGTGCTTGGGACTTATCCTGTATATTAATGCAAATGGTCATTTTCGTCATTAGTTAACCAGATGATAACACGACACTAAATTGCATCGGGGCTGGTTAATTTACGTTGATGATCTGTTTGTAGAACTAATCAACTTTAAATCAGATTTTCGTAGCCACCGATGCGGTGTCTGTGGAAGCATATGTAGATCGCGTGTCCAGATAAGTTGCCATGATATCACTGTACACATGGACCTCGAGGTACGCATTGTTCCACACGTAATATTCCAGGCATCTGCTATACTGACGAATGAAGAAACGACTTCCGGGCAGTGAACAATAATACCCTTAACAGTAACTGAGCACCGCATGAGGTCACATACAGTTAGCAAATGACTCTATTTTCTGCTGCCTAGAGCTATACCGTAAGTATCAGCGTGCTGTTACTCATTGACTTAATCCCATTCCTTAATTATGGTGGTAGTTCTATTTTTAACTAGCATACTCAAAGGAATACTTTGTATGCATAGACTGTCACTCTGATGAGGGTCATCATATCATCTATCGATAGGTTCCACGTTGAAGTGTACCAGCACTGTTACTGTAGTTTGTATCCACGTGGTGTTCTGTTACAAATGTAAGTACGGCGTAGACTGTTACCTAAATGAATTTGTGTAAGTCGTGCTTGTAGCTATACTTCCGTCCATTTATAATTTTTGTTAAATCTTATTTTTCATTTTATTATGTGATTACATAGGCCTGTCTTAGACTATAGCCACAGAGGACACTGCTGCTAAAATGATTTTGTGGCTGTCCGATTTGCATCATTACCTCTGCAAAATTCGAGTCTGAAAGAAATTTGTTTATATTTTTTAAAGCATTTTTGATATTTGTGTAATTGTGTCCGTGGAGCTCACAAATGATTAACCGTGTATTAAGTAATCAATTGTTTTTCAGTTGTGGTAACTGTAGCAAATATTAATCCAGCCTCTACATATGTTCATTACGTAATGAGCGTCGTAAGAATGAATTATTTAGCTTATGCAAATAATAATTTTTTGGCAATAATTTTTTAAAAACGCTCTTAAAGTTGTCCTACGTTATGAACATCCACATTATTATGTATTTACAGTGTATGGGTAGACTGTGTCGCTGAAGTAGATGATCACGTCGACGATCTATTGCTGTAATTATAGTTTTGTGACTCACGTGGTTTTCATTCAGCTTTTTCTGCAACACGGATGGTTGCCAAAAAGACATGGGTAATCCCTGCTGATAACTATATCCTCTCATCCTCACAAAAATTCTGTTACAAATAATAAAATTTTGTTTTATTATTATTTTTACTATGTTACTATGTGAGTATTGTTGTTACTATTCACGTAACCACAGCTGACACTGTTACGTAAATGACATGGAAGAAGCCCAGCGTACCCAAATGATTTCGTGTAAGCCCAGCTGAGACTTCTATTTCCAAAATTTCATAACAAAATTTTTTACTGTGTTATCATAGGAGTACACTGTCGTTACTTTGTATTTAATCACAGCCTACACTGCTATTTTAAAGACGTTGTAGAAGCCCAGAGTCAATTTTTCTCCGTATTTTTACCCGTATCGGAAATTTCTATTAAATTTTAAAAAATATTTTAATGCCTTTGTATGTTGGTCTGTGATTTTTATAAATTCTTAAATCCTGATTTAGCAGTGTATTGTACATCATTTTCCAGTAACTGTACCAAATATAAAATCAGCTCCTACATAGTTACACTGCATAATTAACGCTATTTGAATAATTTCTTAGAGTTTGCCTTAATTATTAATTGGCAATAGTTCTGTAAACGTAGTTTTAGGTTTGTTTTCGTCCACGTTTTAGCTAGCACACTGCAGGGTATTCAAAAAGAAGGAACAGCTTTCAGACATTTATTGCTTCCATATTACAATAGGTACAAAGACAGTTCCACACTCCTGGAAAGAAAAAAGTTCAAATTTTTATGCATTCAATGTGAGCACAATATGTTACAAGAGAAATATCAAAACGGTGGGTAATTTCCTGCCACACACAAAGCAGCTGATCTCTCGTTACCGAAAGCACGGCCTCAACAATGCGATGTCGCAGACTTTCAAGAGTATAAGGCATGGAGAGGACAAAAACGCGATCTGTTACGTAACACGATAGATAAAAGTCACAAGTTGTGAGGTCTGGAGACCTGGGAGGCCACCGGCGATGAACATCACCTTCTGCTCCTCCTCTTCCAATCCAATGTCCCAGACCTCACACCTTGTGATTTTTATCTGTATGGTTACGTAAAAGTCCGCGTTTTCATCCGCCCTTTGTCTGACACTCTTGAAAGTCTGCGACATCGCATTGCTGAAGCAGTGAATTCGATTACGAAAGAACACCTGCTTCGTGTGTGGCAGGAAATGAGCCACAGTGTTGATATATGACGTATAACGCATTGTGTTCGCATTGAATGCATGAAAATTTGAACTTTTCTGTTTCCAGGAGTTGGGAATTGTGTTTCTACCTTTTGTAGTTTGGAAGCAATAAATATTTCAAATCTGTTCGTTCTTTCTGAATAGAGCTGTGTAATGTAACCACGGAAATGATTTTAAGTGAGAAATTTGCGTTAAATTAGCGACACTTGTGATACAGCTGTCATCGGCTGTCCTTTACTGGTCAAAGCCAGCCGGTCTAGCGGCGTCCTGGGTGCATTTATGTACTCTGTCGTGATTGATATAAGACATATGTATATCATGAATAACTGTGTACATAGTTGTTATAATTCCGACATGCTGATGCATCAGTCTTCTAGTCTGTTACACATCTATAAATTCATGGGAAAGTGTACTTTCATTGCATTTTAAGACATGAAATAACCTGTCTATCGACGTATGTTGTTTTTATGATTTTTCTTTTATATTGTACCTGATACTGTATAATGCAATCGCCGGCCGCGGTGGCCGAGCGGTTCTAGGCGCTCAGTCGGGAGCCGCGCGACTGCTACGGTCGCAGGTTCGAATCGTGTCTCGGGTATGGATGTGTGTGATGTCTTTAGGTTAGTTAGGTTTAAGTAGTTCTAGGTTCTAGCAGACTGATGACCACAGATGTTAAGTCCCATAGTGTTCAGAGCCATTTTTTTGTATATTACAATCGTTTTGTGTATAGTCACACCGTAAAAATGCTTTACAGATCTGAAGCTGGTAACATTGGTTTTTGTTAGCGATACTAGCAAACAAGTTTATCTTGTCTAACGTATTACCACAGATTGCCCCTTGCTTCACAAAATGAGTAAACTGAAAAATAGAAACCTGTTCCGACTGCATGAATGTTTTTAAAGATCGATGTCACATTTGATAAGTTATATTTTGTTCCGACTGCATGAATGTTTTTAAAGATCGATGTCACATTTGATAAGTTATATTTGCTGGGCTTGGCCAAGTGCCTAGTGCAGAAGAATTATACGTTTGATATGTGTTTCCGGTAAGAATTTAAGAGTAGTTGCAGCACTGATAGTGATCATTCCTGTTTCAAGTGTGCCTTGAACACATTTACTTTAACAAACGTATGATATCCATATAAAAAAATGATGTTTCCTACCTCTCGGCTTTTCATCGTTATCTTGATTCATGGATGTAGACTAGCAGTCAGAACAGCAACCTCGTTCTATCTTTTTTTTTTCATTTTGCCTTTACTATAAGAATTTCTGTCTTTTCTAATCCTTTTTCCTTGCACTCAGGGACTGGTGGCGATGTAATGTAACTTGGTGGACTGCTGCTTCTCGAATTTTCTATATTTTCTAGGGGATAATAGTGGTCACGATTTACTCATATAACGGAAAGCAATAAGAAACTAAAATGTTCAGACTTATAGTTAACTGTCGTTTGTAATGGGACCCGATTTAATAGTATGTAAAAGCACCATTGTCTGGTTGCATTTATTTTTTCATACAATAGAACTGTTTCAAGTATACCCTTTTCTTCGACGTGAAGTATGTCCATAATCATTTAGATTTCTGGTTTTGGTTTACACCCGTGGGTATAAGGATTTCTCTACTCGAACCAGCACAATTTTTGATCAACAGCACGTAACTGCAAAACGAGTGTAGGTTTCACGGTTAACGAGCCAGAACGGGATAATAATACTGGCCTAACTTCACGGAGATTTTAACAGTATAACAACATTGTCTAGGTATGTAATAATCACAGTGGCAACAATTCCAGCTAGTTGTTCACAGGCAATGATCATAGATTTGTGTGCCATGACGAGCTGTTCATTTTATTTCACTGAAAAAATGAATTTTACGTTAAATTAACAGTAAGTTGATACTAATTAATCCATTGTTAACCTATTCTGGTAGAAAAACTTCGTAGGTTCTAGCATGTAGGCTACAGCAACACAAATGCAAATTACAGCTTAAGTAAAGAAGACTGCTGAAGTTCAAAGAAGATTATGGTGTAACGTACCACTGACAGCGGTATAATAGGATACAGAGAACAAGCTCAAAATGTATTGGCATGGGAATGACCTAAACGATTTAGGGAAACTATGGGAAACTCGAATTTGGACAGCCATGTTGGGAATAAAGCATAGAGAGACAAGTGCCTTAACTTCTGTGGCACCTCATCCCCGCTCTACGCGGTGAGGCTTTTCATGAAGACTTATTTCAGCACGACTTTAAATATGTAGTTAACGCACGTATATATAGCTTAAAACAATATGGGCTATGACTTGACTGAAAACAGAATGTTTTTAATGGAAGAAGTGAAGCCTGCGCAGTGTAATAACATAATTCGTGATCTTTCCATTCCTATTCGTTGATGAATGTGTCAGATTACACACGAAAAACGTATATGTTACTCATGAAAATACACATCACATCATCGTCGCTAAGGAATATGCACAAGAGTTATTTAGCGTTTACACAAGAAAAAATGAAATAAAAATGCAGAACACATCTATACTGTCAGTATCTGTCTATAGCAGCAATTTTTATGTGTCATATTGGACATACCTGCAAGACGATTCCATTTGGACGGTAATATGTTTACTCGTTTATCGTTAGCTGTTAGTGTAATTAATGTCAAATTCCAGCTTGATATAATGGTGAAAATCGTAAGTGGAAGGATATAAATTCAAGATTTAACTTTTAGTCGTCGACAAATAGATCACTGTGGACGGAGTACTTGAATATATTCGACAAAGACAGAGCAGGATGACATCTGCGGTCTTTTAAAATCATCCGGGAACTGGTCGGAGGTGACAACAGAAAACTAATACATATGAATAATAGTGCAGTGCCTTTGCTAGTCAGAAGTACGATGCAACGTTCCTTTGGACACATTGCGTGATATTTCTGAATAACACAGGCACTGCAAAATCGTTTTTATCCGCTGACTCGGGGTGAGCGACTTCCAGTTAAAATGTCTCCCCTGTACGGAAATATACATATGAATGTACGAGTGAAGGTTGTGGACACATTGTTGATGACATAAGGGCTGGCTGGGATGGCTGAGCGGTTCTAGGCGCTACAGTCTAGAATCGCGCGACCGCTACGGTCGCAGGTTTGAATCCTGCCTCGGGGATGGATGCGTGTGATGTCCTTAGGTTAGTCAGGTTTAAGTAGTTCTAAGTTCTAGGGGACTGATGACCTCAGAAGTTAAGTCCCATAGTGCTCAGAGCAATTTGAGCCATTCTGATGACATATGGAACTTTTAGGTCTGGCCGTGAGTTGTGCTCGGACAGCCCAATGGTTAGGTAACCCCTCGCGATAAGCGGGATATCTGAGTTCGACTCCCGGTCCGATACAAATTTTCGTTGTCGTCATTCTATTCTACTGCTGATGGTTGTCCTTACTTACAATTGCGAATGCATTTCATGCATATATAAGTAGTCGGACAGGAATTTTGACTCCACTCCTAGCAGATGTATTTTATGCTCTATACCATCTCGGTCGGTTGAATGATGCATTTTGTATAGGTAATGTCTTTGGTGCACGTAATTGTTGTGACTGATGGAGCAAGGACAGAATTACGTTTTTACGAAGATTTTCTGCGGTGCTATGTGGGTGGTGTATCCAGTAGCACGGTAAGACCTGCTCCTATCATCGCCCGTGCTGCGCTACTGTCGTTCTTCTGACACGAGAAAGAAATGCGGTTGCCTCGGTAACGGATCCACCAGCACGCTCCCCAGCTACCGGCTCACATTATATTCCGTAAGAACCAGGCGCCTTCTAGATGACAGACTGATTTGTTGCAGAGCCAGCTGTAGGTCGGCTACTGCCACATCTAACACTGCACTCCTCCTCGACTGCGGCGAAAATTGTTGAGCAAAAATTCAGTCTTCAATAGAATACATGTGTACGGTACGAGTCAATTGCACTGAAACAGAAAACACATAATGCAACTTATATTCTTGAAATTTTCTGTTTTGAGTCGTGTTCTGCTATAATTGTGTCTACTCCCATCGCTCTCAATGGCAGTGAGAAAGGTGGAATAATCTGGTAACATTTAGGGCTGGCGTCTGGAGTCTTACTTTTCTCGTGTTTTACAACTGTTTTCAATTATTTTACTGTTATTGCCAATTAGTAGATCTTACATACTATATAACTAAAACACAAAAATAAACGAACCTCGTATATCGGTCGTCAAGCATCACAACATGTAATATTACCATGAACATTTTTCTGTCTGCTTCCACAGGCAAGCTTCGACATTCACGCGGCTACCCGTCACAGTTAACTACTGTGTCTCAGCCTTTTCTCTTCGTCATGAAGAAACATCATGGTGAAGATTAGTATTTTAGATAGTGTGTTGCGCATAATTACGCAGATTCTCCCACTACTTACTGTGTTCGGCTGCAGCAAGAGGAAGTGATAATACATTAACATACCAAAGACCCACCTGAAGATTCCTAAAGACCCGATGTGAAAAACTGTTAATGTTAGGCTTGTGATTAGAATCCTTTAATTTCTTGATGGCAGTACGCATTTCTCATGGACTGCAAAAGCTATACAGAGCATTTTAATTATCTTACAGGAACTACTTTTGGCTTTAGTATCGCCGGCTGCTCATATGAACAAACTTGACGGTAATACACACCATCTTAGAGCATAATGGAAGAAGTGATTTTCTGGTAAAGTGCTATGAGACAATGTTTGTCTTGATCTCCTAATGACTTTATAAACTGTTTTATTACTTTTTGGATAATGCTTTTCCTTGTGAAGAGTAATTAAGGTAATTAAGAAAGAAAATCCTTATCTTCATTTTCAAATTGCAAAACATACTCGAACATTTATGAGGACGAGGTAAAGCTATGTGGAAAATACAATGATAGTAAATAAACTATGAATTAGTCTACGAAAACGTGCAATTTGATTCGGAGAAAAGTATCATATTCGTCTTCCTCAAGCAGTAGAATTTTAGATCTATAGAGAACTGCAGATTTTAATTTTTGCTGTCTTTTGTACAGGGTGTTTCAAAAATGAGCGGTATATTTGAAACGGCAACACAAACTAAACGAGCAGCGATAGAAATACACCATTTGTTGCAATATGCTTGGGAGAACCGTACATTTTCAGGCGGACAAACTTTCGAATTTACAGTAGTTACAATTGTCCACAACAGATGGCGCAGCTGTCTGGGAAACTCTATAGTACGATATTTTCCACATATCCACCATGCGTAGCAATAATATGGCGTAGTCTCTGAATGAAATTACCCGAAACCTTTGACAACATGTAGATGAGATGTACTGCTTCAGCTGTTCAATTGTTTCTGTACTCTGGCGGTACACCTGGTCTTTGAAGTGTACCCAGAGAAAGAAGTCACAGGGGTTCATGTCTGGCGAATAGGGAGGCCAATCCACGCCGCCTCCTGTATGTTTCGGATAGCCCAAAGCAATCACACGATCATCGAAATATTCATTCAGGAAATTAAAGACGTCGGCCGTGCGATGTGGCTGGGCACCATCTGGCATAAACCACGAGGTGTTCGCAGTGTCGTCTAAGGCAGTTTGTACCGCCACAAATTCACGAAGAATGTCCGGATAGCGTGATGCAGTAATCGTTTCGGATCTGAAAAATGGGCCAATGATTCCTTTGGAAGAAATGGCGGCCCAGACCAATACTTTTTGAGGATGCAGGGACGATGGGACTGCAACATGGGGCTTTTCGGTTCCCCAAATGCGCCAGTTCTGTTTATTGACGAAGCCGTCCAGGTAAAAATAAGCTTCGTCAGTAAACCAAATGCTGCCCACATGCATATCGCCGTCATCAGTCCTGTGCACTATATCGTTAGCGAATGTCTCTCGTGCAGCAATGGTAGCGGCGCTGAGGGGTTGCCGCGTTTGAATTTTGTGTGGATAGAGGTGTAAACTCTGGCGCATGAGACGATACGTGGACGTTGGCGTCATTTGGACCGCAGCTGGAACACGGCGAACGGAAACCCGAGGCCGCTGTTGGATCACCTGCTGCACTAGCTGCGCGATGCCCTCTGTGGTTGCTGTACGCGGTCGCCCTACCTTTCCAGCACGTTCATCCGTCACGTTCCCAGTCCGTTGAAATTTTTCAAACAGATCATTTATTGTATCGCTTTGGTTACATTGAACCTCCGTTGAAAACTTCATCTTGTTGCAACAACTCTGTGTTCTAGGCGGTGGAATTCCAACACCAGAAAAATCCTCTGTTCTAAGGAATAAACCATGTTGTCCACAGCACACTTGCACATTGTGAACAGTACACGCTTACAGCAGAAAGACGACGTACAGAATGGCGCACCCACAGACTGCGTTGTCTTCTATATCTTTCACATCACTTGCAGCGCCATCTGTTGTTGAAAAGTGTAACTACTGTAATTTCGAAAGTTTGTCCGCCTGAAGATGTACTGTTGTCCCAAGCATATTGCAACAAACGGTGTATTTCTATCGCTGCTCGTTTAGTTTTTATTGCCGTTTCAAATATACCGGTCATTTTTGAAACACCCTGTATCTAGTACTGAGCCAGCCGATTCTACGCTTGCTCTTTGTGTGAGGTTTTTACGTTGATATTGCTATAGCTTTTCGTTTGTAAATATTATAAGTTTTTACTAAGCACCCATAGAGAATGCAACTACAGTAGTTTACTCATATTAAAACATTTTTTGTTTACCTCATATGTTGTCCGTAGAAGTTAAAACATAGGCCTTATTTCTTAAATCTGTTAAGTATAGTACGATATAACAATACCGTCTTATGAAGAGTTTCAGATGATGGGATATCTTGCAGAATACGGATGTATACTGCGGATTTTCTGAGTGACAGGTGTCTCGGAGGATTTTGGAGAATTCTGAGATAAGTTATAAAATACAGCGACGGCGAATAACTGACTGTGGTAAATGGAAATATTTAGAAGAAGTGTGGGAGCCCATCCCTTTTCTTTGGTTTTCACGAGGGACAGTCTGAGAACAGAATTACAACCTGCAAGATCCTCATCCCGTCGGCGTCGAGATATTGCACATTATCTGAGCTGGACCAAGATGGAATGAGTGGGCTTTGTCTTCTCGAAGGACGAACCAGGCTTGTAGAATGAAGTGACATATGGTCAGGTATTTTAATATCTCACAGATCAGACCCCATAGGAATCGGAGGGTCCATTACAGTCGACAAAAATATTTTGTCTACCTAAGTCGAAACTGAGTCTGACTGTGAAGTTATTTAGACACGAGTAATCGGTCTAGGACAACACAAGTTAATCATTGAATGTTTTTACCGGCCACTCAATTCTGCCGTAACTGTTATAGAGTTATTCTAAGAACATTTACACTCACTAGTGCGGAAATACACCGATCATGAATATTAGTTGGGGATCTCTTTAACTCACCGAGTATAGACTGGGACGCCTATGAATTAATTACAGCCCGAAAACCCCAGAAAATTCTGCTCCCACGTATAATACATAAGCGGGCCGCAGGCTTATATCCAGTCAAACTTCGACCAGTCTGGTGTAGTGCCGGTGCTGATACACACTTCATTTATTGGTTCGGATTAGGCATGTGATTTGATTTGTTTTTTAATTCAGGTTTTACAGCTCTTATGGTACAGGATGGAAAAAATGATTACGTAACAGCGAACTGTCCAGAGACGTTCTAATGGATTTGTTACCGGTAGGTTCGTTCAACAAGCGAGTAGTACGGATATGCTTCCTGAACTCAATGGGGAATCTCTTGAAGGAAGACGACGTTCTTTTCGGGACACATCATTGAGAAAATTTAGAGAACAATCACTTTCGGATGACTGCAGAACGATTCTACTGCCTCGGAGTCAAGTTAAGAGAAATTACGTTTCATACGGAGGCATATAGATCGCCATTTCTCTCTCGCTCCATTTTCGGGTGGAACAGAAATAAATACACTAGTAGTGGTATACGATAACGTCTTCCATACATCATACAGTTGCTTACGGAGTATTTAAGAAGGTTCACCTAATTCTAGGGGTAATGAAAAAGCAATTGCCGGCCGCGGTGGTATAGCGGTTCAGGCGCTTAGTCCGGAACCGCGCGACTGCTACGGTCGCAGGTTCGAATCCTGCCTCGGGCATGGATGTGTGTGATGTCTTTAGGTTAGTTAGGTTTAAGTAGTTCTAAGTTCTAGGGGACTGATGACCACAGATGTTAAGTCCCATAGTGCTCAGAGCCATTTTTTTTTTTTTTGAAAAAGCAATTACCTTACAAACCCATGCACTACGCTGTGGATGAGACTTGTGGTTTGCACTGGGACATTGAGTTGGCGGGAATGTTACAAGGTGGAGGGCACGTTTTAAGAAAGATAAAATCGTGTTAGAGGACCTTAATTCAGAAAAGATTCTAAGATCGAAATTACCTCCAACGCCTCCTTATCACCCTACGTTCCTAAATAAAAATTAATAAAAATATTATAGGCAACAGACAGGAAAATTTTCCACCCGATGTCTTCTGTCGTACTGGGAAAAGGGAATGTGTCCATTATTACTAACTCTAAACTTGCCTTCATAATATAAATACAACAGACTAATTCCGAAAATGACTCAAAACATGGAAATACAATTGCTGAAAAAAGAAGTTAAGCAGACAGAAGGAGAAGAAGAAACGAAATGAAACTCCATGGTTTGAGACGATATGTGATGTTATTTCAGTGTTTATCTAATCATTTCAGTCAGTTTAGAATTAATTTGGCAGTATGAGCTCATTCACCAATATGGCGTAGCAACCTCTCTGGCATAGATGCAGGCATTTGTTAGGCTGGGCAGAGGGTCAAAGCCGCTCCATACTCTCCTGATGCAACCTGCCCCATAACTGCTGTAACTGGTCCTTGGTATCCTGGATAATGGCACTCGTATGATGTTGACATCTGGAATGGTCCCATACATGCTCTGTCGAGGACAGATCTGGGGTTTTTCTGGCCACGAGAGTACTTCAATATCAAGCAGGCTGTTCATAGCGACATATGCCATGTGTGGACAAAAATTGTCTGGTTCAAAAATGGCACCACTATATTGTCACATGATAAGTAACGCATGAGGGTGCAGGATATTCAGGACGTATCTTTTTCTTTCTGTCAGTATCAGCCGTGACCTGAAGTCATGCACGATGGCTCCCCACAACATGAAGCCGTGAATACAACATTGCGCCTTTCCGGAAGAATGGAAAAACCGAACTTCTTCTGAAATCGCCACCATATCTACTGTAGATGGTCATATGGATTAGTGTAGAAACGCGATTCATCGCAGCGGCTGTACACAATACGACGCCATTCATCATCAGTCCGCGCTTCGCAGCCACTGAACCACTCCACAGTACTTTTTACTCTGGTGTTAACGGTATCCTATGAATGGGATGAAAATTCCCTAGTGTGGCTGCTAATTGCCTCCAAACAATGGTACGGGATGAAAAAGTGTTGCAGGGAGTCCATTACTTTTTCTTGGCTGGCAGACACAGATGTACAGCGGTTACGATGTGCTTGGTGCACAATACGGTGATTCTCCCTTGTGGTGGTCGACTGGAACCGTCACGACGAGTATTGCTGCCCTCTGGCTACCATGCAATGCTACGTCGGGTCATTCTCATATCCGAATGCCCCACAGTTCCGGATATTGCATGAGTTGATCAGCTGGCCCAATCTCAATTGAGGCCCATTTCGAAATGATTCAAGTGCTAATAACGCTGTCTCACACGTGTAAGCGCCATCCCCTTGTGCTTCACAGTGTTCACTCAACGTCTGACGCTCTCCACGCCCCTTATATATCCTACCAATCCCATGAACAATACTCAACAAGATCTACACTAATACAGTCATTTGACCACTCTACCCATGGCAAAGAATTGCAACTCTAATCATTTTCATTCCCACCATTCGTGTGTATGTGTTCGAAGTTACATTGACTTTCATCCACGTCTTCTGGGTGCTTCACTTTTTTATCAGGCAGTGTAGTTAGAAATGATTTATCACTCAATGAAGTTCCTGTATTAGTATTTCCACTTCATTTCAAGCCTGATGTTCAAAAAACGTTGTAGAAGGAACCTGTTCTCCTTTTCTCACATGAACTCTAAAATGCACTAAAAGAGAATGCTAGGCTCATTTTTGGAACTTATTTCTTCAGCACAGTGACATTAAATTCTTTTGTTAAGCTCTCACAGAAATGTTAGTAGTTGATGGCATTATGATTCGAGAAAAATGTATATCAATGTGACTTTAGTCATGAGCATCGTGGAAGCGGTATTTGCATCTGGCAACTGCTTGGGTAAGTAGTACATTACTTGTGCCCTAGTTGAGAGCGAGTAGAGATGGACAAGGGATACGCCTGCAACATACAGAGGAAGGGGGAACTGACCACTACCCGCAAGGGGTTAGAAGCTACACTGGCCACAGTATATAAGTTTCAAGCTGCTGCCCTGGGTGTTGTGATGTTTGACGTTGCACTGGTGAAAGCTGTGATACTTCTAGTGTCTCTATCGTTGCTTAAGGTCCTCGATGGTGTATCATCTTATCATGCATATGACCTCGTTCTTTCACATTTATCTGTGGGTGAATAGTCAACAGTAGTAGGATGACAAATCTCTGGGAAGAAAGCGACACGACCCTATGGTTATGCCTTATAGTCAAGTGTTACTGTGAGTACATTTGAGCCAACATGAGGCGGAGTATCTTTTGAGGTTGGGTCAGACCTTTCTGAATTTATCGGACAAGCGCAGATGCAGTGCTTCCTGGTCTTTGTGGTCTCCAACGTTATGCAGCTGATATAGTGGCTCAGCGAAATAGCAGGCTGGTCGGGAAAGTGGCTAAGTAAGTACACGGTATATTTGGCAAGGGGGATCGTGCGAGGTGTTGAGGACGCTTTTCTGAGTTTATTTAACACACTGGATAAAGCTTGCAGCATATCGTAGCTTACGTCGGCACAAATGAAAGCCTTCCGACAGAGTTTAGGTGACATCCCCTGTTCATATAGTTGGCTGACGAAATTGGTTAGCACAGGCGTACTTGTACGACAGGTTGAAACTGAGCATCGTTTTTTGAGTCGAATTAAAGCCACAGCGAAACTGGACTATGTCTACAAAACAAGTTTCAACAGAGCTTCAGATCACTTGAGCATTGAAGGATCTTCCGAAAGTTTTAAGAATGGCTCTTATCGTGTATTCTATTCAATGGACTGTGCTGCTGGTGCAATCTCAGAATCAACTAGGAAAGAGAGGAGTTAGGCAGTGTTGAGGCTCTAGTGATGCGTGGCGTCGTGTTAGACGGGGCGTACTGAGGAATGCACCTTCAAGTGAAATCGAATGAAGACGCATCACCTGCAAGTTCAATGATGCTATGGTGCAGCCTAATGCGTGACTTTGCACACGTTTACGCTTTGTGGACGATAATGCCCGTCCACATAGAGTAGATCAGATGGATATATTTCTAGTAGGTGAAGATATGCGCCACATAGACTGTCTACGAAGGTCATCCGACGTCAAACGTACATTGTTTGATCAAAAGTATCTGGAGACCTATTAGTGGACTCTGCTAGAGAGACTTTCAGTGAGGTGTCTTACTGTCCGTGAGGGAATGGCAAACCATTCTTCCGCCATAGCCGAAATCAGAGACGGTAGTGATGCTAGACGTTAGGGTTTGGAGTGAAGTGGACTTTCTAACTCATCGCAAAGGTGTTCCATCGAGTTCAAGTCGGCATTCTGGGCAGGTAAATGCATTTCAGGAATGTTACTGACCACACACCATTTCCTTACAGATGCTGCTTTACGACGCGGTGCACCGTCGTGCTGATATAACCATTTTCTCCAAATTGTTTTATTACTGTACACAATACACAATGCTGCTAAATGTGTTCATGTCCTACGGTATTCAGTGTTTACGTAAGCGCAATAAGGACACCAAACACTAACAATGAAAAAACTTCCATACCATAACGGCATCTACAATACTTGTAGCCTCATTCTGTAACGGCAGGTCCGCCTCTCGTAACATCTTGTGGTCAGTTACCCATTGTGTAGGGGTGTCTGGATTTTGATGAGATAGCTTATGGAATATGTTTGGCATGCACTGATGAGACGATCTGCACCCCTCAAGTCACCACTAAGGGCTCTTCCAGACTTCCACAGGTACTCTTACTCAGGAGTAGCATTGACCAGCCATTCCTTTTGACCACTCTTTCAGAGTACGTGCCACGTCCCAGAGAGTAATATGCTTTTATTAACATTTCTGGTATTGTGGGTTGAATAAATACGCACATTTTAAACTATTTTTCTCGATTGTAAAACTCTTATCATTACATGCTTCCGACTCTACAGTATGCAAAAGTCTTGCATCGGTCGCTTACTATGTAACGCAGCTGACGTACTTCTCTGAAATTGTGTTCTTACTCCTTCAGTACATGTAATGCATGTTGGCTTAACTCAATGGTAAATTTTGGGAAACCCATTTTCTGTTGCAAACACTCCCATAGTTAAATTGCACAAGGAGAAATACCGGCTCTGCATTCGTGTCCAGTCAAGAATCAAGCTCCTGAACTCGTGCTACGGGTTAGCGGGAATATTCACAAATAGCGAGAAAAGCGAATGCAGGAGGGATTGTGCGGGAGATCTCCGCAGCAGTGCAATTACTTAGCACGGTTGCTCCCCTAGGGGTAGAGCCGACGCCCATCTTCCGACGCAGCAGGCCACAGCTTGATTCTTCCGTCTGAGGCTCCCATTGACCTCATCCACTGTCCTCAACAGTTAAGGAAATGTCACTGAGTCTATGGTGAAACACAGAGCTTAAAATTAAATGTCTTCGGTTCCATGCCGTTTTCAGTAAATATCACCATTATCATTTTGGTGGGATATACAGTTTGACTCATCCAAGTTGTTAAGCTTAATTTACTGACTGTTAAATTTACTATAATTCTTTTCCATTCACATGAGTAATAAGAGAATCCTAACAAAAAGAATAATAGTTTATTGTCTTACCTACATTAATTACAGAGACATCGATGTGCAAATAATTTTTTACGAAAGGAACTATAGTAATTTCTACTCCCACTATGATACAGATGAATTCAGCGGCGTTTGGAAGTCAGTAAACAAATAAGTAATTATGGAAAATTACGCTGTTTTGGAGAAACTACAGATTGTTGATATAAAGGAGGGAGAGGGGAAATGCAGCATTCAGTATCCACTTTATCTAATCTGATCAGTTTCTTTATTTGTTATAAAATTACGAACTTCCGTAAGAGACAACTATCAGTTTAATATTAGAAACATGAAATTTTAAAAATAGTGTTTTTAAAACACGGTGTCTAGTGTTGCGTGGGAATACAAAACGAGGACGCGGGATCCGACTGTCGCAAACGCTCCAGCCCGTTCCGAAGATACATTATCTATCTTACAAGGAAACAGTCCAATCCGACGTGTCGAAACCTACCCTGAAATTTTGCATACAGAAAAGTTACACGGACGTCAAAATTTTAATTGCTAAGGCACACTGCAAGTACACAAAAATGTTAAAGTTACTCATTTTTTGCCGGACGAAGAACAACTTACAACAGCAGTTTGTCCAGCCCTTCCTGCCTAGCGTGCGGAACGCGCGAATAAGCAGACACAGCTGTGACAAGAGAAAGTCGCAACATGTAGGTGGAAGTCCAAAGTGCACTCATGAGAGTTTTAAGCTTTTAAATCATACCATAAATTTCACAATTAATTAATATCTTGAATGACTTCCTGTTAGAATACTGGAGTTACGTGCTCGAAGGGACAAGACTATATGGTACGAAACGCAGATCACTGTTCAATGGTTAAGTTAAGAAACACGTTCCAACTCCTCTATGATTCCACAGATAAACAAATGACCCAAAGATCCACTTGTATTCCTTACGGTGTCCCTCACTAGGTTTTACAAGCCAGAACAATTTTAATCGAAGAAGGTTAGCGCTCCAGTGGCAGAAAAAAGAACAAGGAAAATGATATCAATATAACAGAATTTGTCGCATTTCACTGAGATAGACTACCAGGCCAAATGCCTACGGTAACGCCAGCGTAAACGTTCATGTGGCGTCAAAGAATCTGAGCATACACTGTCTAATCACAAATACGTGGAAAACTTTTAAAGGACAATAAATATGCAGAATGAATATTTCACTCTGCAGCGGAGTGTGCGCTGATATGAAACATCCTGGCAGATTAAAACTGTGTGTCGGGCCAAGACCCGAGTTCGAGTCTGGGCCGGAACACAATTTTAATCTTCCAGGAAGTTTCACATTAAATATGGTGTGCATCCAGCCTTCGACTTTATGAAGACCTCAACTCTACTGGGAACATTTTCAATGAACTGTCTGAATTTCTATGGAGTAGCGGCAGACGATTTTTCTTCGAAGGCTGAAACCAGAGAAGTTAGTGACGTTAGACGCTGTAGTTTGGAGCGAAGTCGACGTTTCAATTCATCCCAAAGGTGTTTCATTGGATTCAGGTTGAGACTTTGGGCTGTCCAGTCTGTTTCACAAACGTAATTATCGGCAAACCACTGTCTCACAGACGCTGCTTTATGACAGGGTGCATGCTCATGCTGATACAAGCAATCACAATCTTCGAATTAATCCTGTACTGTACACATTAGACAATGCTTTAAAATGTCTTCGTATTCTTATGCATTTAGCATTTTCAGAAGCATGGTAAGGATACCAAATACTAGCCACGAAAACCACCTCCATAGCGTAACATCTTTTACTGCGTTATTCAGTGTTGGCACTATACATGATCGCAGGTGACGTTCCCCTGTCATTCGTCAAACCAAGACTCTTTCATTGGAATGTCACAGGGTACAGCGTGATTCGTCAAACTAAGTCAGTCGTTTCGTCATCCAGTGTTCAGTTGCGTCGCTCTTTACTCGCCCTCGAGCACTGCTTATTATTGACTACAGAAATGTGTGACCCATGAGAACCTGTTAGACAGTTTTATCCTGTCCTCTTGGGCTCCCTACGCACAGTCATTGAACTAGCTCTTTTCTTTTCTTTTTTTTTTTTTTTTTTTTTTTAACTGACGAGCGATTCCTCCTGGCTGACGTCATGCGATTTTCTACAGCAACCTACCTTTCGCAATGTTCGTCGGTCCCTGTCCGTAAGGACATGAGGTCTGTCTAGACTTGGTTTAGCTGTGGTTACTCATTCGCCTTTTCACTTCACAATCACATCATCAACAGTCGACTTGCACAACTTTGAAATGTCCCTGATAGATTTGCTACTTAATTGACACCCAATGACTAGTCCACTTTCAAAGTTACCGAATTCTTCTGACAGATCCTTTCATACTATTACTATTCCTCAGTTGTTCGCCCCCGGTAGCTGCGTGGTATGTCGGCACGGTAGCTCATCGTGTTCGGTCAGATGGTTAGCCGCCCTCTGTAATAAAAAAAACTAAGTTAATCGATCAACAACGAACTGAAACGGATGCCTTACGACGGCAGATGCAACAAACAAAAGCGAACAAAATAATATTAAAAAAATAGTCAGTGTGACAGAATGTCAATCCTATGGGCCCGGGTTATCCCCGGCTGGGTCGTAAATTTTTTCCGCTCAGGGACTGTGTGTTGTATTGCCCTAATCATCATCATTTCATCCCAACCGACGCGCAAGTCGCCGAAGTGGCGTCAAATCGAAAGACTTGTACCCGGCGAACGGTCTACCAGACAGGAGGCCCTAGTCACACGACTTTTACATTTTTTACTTGTCTATTGGCTACACAGTACTCCCAGAGTTCTTCTGTACTGGCGAGTCCCCTCTTGTGACATCTATCGGTCAATTCCGTATTAAATAGGAGTGCCCGCATACCTTCCATTAGGAAGTGCGCTCCGGTGCAGCACATTAACGTCAGAGACGTGTTTCCTTAAGATTGAGCTAAGGGAGGAATTCAATGAGTTTGATTAGAGCTCTGTTAGAGGGATTAGATTCCAGAGGATAATTTACTAACCAAACGACTGAAGACGATGTCATTTATTGAAGAGAATTATCCTTGCGTCTCTGAGACAGAGAGCAGTGTTAGAGAACCGCTCCTCTGGTATGCATTAAGCCTAGGTTTCAGCAGTGTTAGAGAACCGCTCCTCTGTTATACATTAAGCCTAGGTTTCTTGGTAGAGCTGTACAAGAACTTACGATCTACGACAGTTACATCTATTGGAATGTTAATTTCGTTACTTGATCTGTGTATGCGAGATTTCATGAAGTGACGAGGTACGTAGATGTCGTATCAATCAGATAGGCGAGTGAGGATCTGGTGTATCCTTAAATTTTGTGGACACTGGACCATACAGACGTTATAAAAAATTCGGTGGAGGTGATGTGAAGATCTGAGATTCATTGTTCCGGCTTGAGCATGGGCCATAACTTTGGCCTGTGGCCTTATAAACGCCGTGATTCATGAAAACATTTCAATCAATAATATACACGCAACACTTGGCTACAGTTTGCAATCGGAGCAGTTCTTATACCTTTCACGATGCATCCTACCTCTTTGCAATCTTACTTATTAAATTCTGGAGCACTGTTCTAAACATTTTACATGTTTGAATTTTCGCCTCATTCTTTTCGCATTTTTGAATTTTCAGGAACGTTAGTATGTGAACCATGCTTCATCAGAATTGAAACAAATCCAAAATTCAGTATATTAGAATTTTATGTCTAGCCTTCCCTAAAAGAACAAAAAGCATAATAGTAGCACAGAGATGCCTCACTAATCGTCTTTGAGCCTATCACTGATGATGTCGGAGTAATGTTGCTGGTATTATGTACGTAAACTGCGTAAAACAGTGGACACTTAGGGCAAACATGTCAGAGAATTTCAACTTCATGTGTCAGTAAAGGACTTTTAAATCTACATTTTCCGTAATTACTTGACTTTATATTCCCTCGCTACCTGTTTGTGCCTGGCAATGTGGCGAAAGCAGCATATGACTGATGATGCCCGAACACTATGAACACTAATGCTGGGTTCAATAGGCCGGTGTTTACCTGACGTGATTGTGGCTTCAGTTGTGCCCTAGCTGGCTGTATCGTCTGTTTGGTTGGGCAATATTTCTTCTTCCACATGGACGGTAACGTCTTCTGAATATCATATATCAAGCTGCTGAAGCACATACTCATTTGTCATTGTACACCTTCAAACGACACCTAGCACTTACTTAACCTGTGCCATTCCCCCAGACTGGTTTTTGCATGCGTCTTTCTCTTGTAGTTAGCATTGTCCACTGTGATATAGGTAGCTGGAACCCGCTTTTTTTTATTAAATCTCATTCTTATCTATTTCTTAAACCTTGTACTAAGTTACAAGGATTGTAACTTAAATACAGCATCCACAAGTATGATTTGAAAAGTTCATTCAAAGGTAACCATTACCAGTTTCTCATATTTCAAAAATTTGTCATCAGATGACTCTTAAGAGTTTTCATGCTGGGCCTTGGCATTGTGTCCGTTCATTATTCGACGCTGTGATGTATATCCCCGACACATTCGTCGAATATTCCAACTGAACTCTTAAAATTTCTGTGCGTTCCAAATGCAATGTGTGTGATTTGTGCAATTCAGTTATAAGCATTTTAATAATCACCATTTTATGTTTTTTGTTTTATAAAACGTGGTCCCGATTCACGTGAATAATATTAATATGAGTTAATATTGCAGTCTGAAAAACACTGATGAGCGACAGATGCATGCTCTAACATCCGACAGAAGAATCCTTGAACCTTACCGCAGATACAGCTTTCACCACCCTTGAAGTCCATACCTTTGTTAGGAAGCCTCGTTTTTGTGGGTACCTTATTAATTGGTAGAGAAACAAATGGCACAGCATCTCTCGTGTTTCAATGACACACTAAAACAATAGTAAACTAGTGCATCTCTGTACCGGATACTTTTACAGTTGGCTAGACTTACATTTTTTACTATTGTCCTCCAACCATATGGAAAACAAAGTAATTCTTTGAGCAAGCATTCGTACCTTTCACCGCCCTAATATCTTGGTACGTGAAGAGAAGAATGTCAGCTATTTGCTTTTACTGAAAGGGAACCTTGCGCTGTTACGAGTGTGGCTACAGTGTGGCAATTTGAGTGTTTATCCTTTCCTGTGTTTTCCACGTAGTATATTCATTAAATTTCGTGCGCCTTTATCTGCTTAAGAATGCTAAGCTCACGTTTTAGCAAGTGTAATTCATTCAGTCTTTAGCGCAAGAGTTCTTCACTGAATAGCCAGCTGCACTATGTGGTCAAAAGTATCCGGATACCTGGCTGAAAATGACTTACAAGTTCGTGGCGACCTCCATCGACAAAACTGGAACTCAATATGGTGTTGACCCATCCTTAGTCTTCATTAAGCTTCTACTCTCGCGGGCCTACGTTCAGTCAGGTACTGGAAGGTTTCTTGGAGAATGGCAGCCCATTCTTCACGGAGTGCCGCACTGAAGAGAGGTATCGATGTTCATCGGTGACGCCTGGCCTGAAGTCGGCGTTCCAAAACATCCCAAAGGTGTTCTATAGAATTCAGGCCAGGACTCTGTGCACGCTAGTCCATTACAGGGATGTTATTGTCGTGTGACTACTCCGCCACAGGGCGTGCAATATGAACAGGTGATCGATTGTGCTTAAAGATACAATCGCCATCCCCGAATTGCTCTTCAGCAGTGGGAAGCAAAAAGATGCTTAAAACGTCATTGTAGGCCTGTGCTGTGATAGTGCCACGCAAAACAACAAGGAGTGCAAGTTCTCTCCAACAAAACACGACCACGCCATAACACCACTGACTCCGAATTTTACTGTTGGCACTATACACGCTGGCAGATGACGTTCACCAGGCGTTCGCCATACCCACACCCTGCCATCGAATCGCCACATTGTGTACTTTGATTCGTCAGTCACACAACCTGTGTCAACCGTTCAACCGTCCAATGTTTGCGCTCTGTACACCATGCGAGGCGTCGTTTGGCATTTACCGGCGTGATGTGTGAGCAATGAGTAGCCGCTCGATCATGAAATCCAAGTTTTCTCATCTCCCGCCTAACTGTCATAGTACTTGCAGTGGATCATGATGCCGTTTGGAATTCATGTGTGATGGTCTGGATAGATAGCTGCCTATTACACATAACGACCCTCTTTAACTGTCGGCGGTCCCTGTCAGTCAACAGACCAGATGTGCCTGTGTGTTTTTGTGCTGTACGTGTCCCTTCACGTTTCCACTTCACTATCACATCGGAAACAGTGGACCTTGGCACTTTAGGAGTGTGTATATCTCGAATACAGATGTATGACACCACTTTCGAAGTCCGTGAGATCCTCGGAGTGCCCCATTCTACTCTCTTACGATGTCTAATGACTACTGCGGTCGCTGCTGTGGAGTACTGGCAGTAGGTGGCAGCACAATGCACCTAATATGAAAAAGTATGTTCTTGGGGTTGTCCGGATATTTTTGATCACATAGTACGTAGCACTATAACGCAGCAGCATCCATTGGTGACACGTTTGGTGGGTAGCAAGTCACATATCTATGATTGTCTGCTTTTACAGTTTACTTCTTCAGTTAGTCTTCTAGGATGGGTAGGATTTGTGCATACTGTTTGCGGACGCAGGAGGATCTGGCCGCAGTTAGTGAACAGCTGAACGTTCTGTTGGCTCCGGTTAGCCTCCCAACCACCTTCAGGCGTCTGCCTCGGAGTGTAGCGGTGGCGGAGAATTTGGCGCATCCAATGGGTCACCTCAGGTGTCACATGTTTGGCCCACGGGGTCTGCTTCCGAGGCACCTCCTGGTGCACACGACGCGATGGATTCGCCGTCATGGCAGGGTGAGTGGCTGGTGGTATCGCGATCGCGTTGCTCGAGGCGGTGGGCTAAAGTGGAGACTGGCCGCCTGGCTTCGCCCACTCATCTTGTGAATGGACAGGTGGCCGCTCCTTCTGCAGAGTCCCAACAGGCAGGCGAGGGTGGGGTTTACTGATTATTGGAGGCTCCAGTGTTAGGCGCGTTATAGAGCCTCTTAGACAGACTGCGTTCAGGGCTGGAAAGAAAGCCAATGTGCTATCGCTATGTCTGTCGGGGGGCCTCATTCGAGATGTGGAGGCGGCTTTGCCGGTGGCTATCGAGCGCACTGGATTCAGCGGTCTGTTAGTTGTGGCTCACGTCGGCACCAACTATGCCTGTCGCATGGTTTCTGAGGCGATCCTCAATTCGTACAAGTGGCTGGTGGAGGTGTTGAAGACTGCTGCCTCGTCAGCGGATAGGAAGCAGAGCTCGCAGTTTGCAGCATCGTTCCCAGAGTTGATCGGTGTGCTCTGACTCTGAGCCGAGTGAACGGTCTCAACCAAAGGCTTCGTCGACTCTTTAATGGTCTTGGCTGCAGATTCCTGCACTTGCGTTATTGTGGGGGGGTTTGTAGGACTCCCCTTGGTAGGTCAGGAATGCACAGCACAAAGGAAGCAGCTGCTGGTGTAGCAGAGTATTTGTGGAGCGCACATGAAGATCTTTTATGCTAGGCGGTAGTTTGAAGTACTCTGATGAATACTCGCCAATCGGTTCACAGCAACGGAAGTCAGATGGCGTTCATTATAAAGGCATTTCGACTGTAACATTTTTATCAGTAAACTGTCGAAGTATTTGTAATAAAGTTCCCAAATAGACTGCTCTGCAGGAAAGTTGTCGCGCACAAATTATTCTTTGGACTGAGAGCAGGCTAAAACCCCAAGTGGAAAGCTCTGAGATATTTAGCGAGTCGTGGAACGTATATCGGAAAGACACATTAGAGGCCATAGTAGGGGGGTTCGCATTGCAGTTGACAAAAACATTGTCTCTGTTGAGGTCGAATTTGAGTGTGACAGTGAAGTTGTCTGGTCGCGTATAACAGCTGTAGGTGAAACTAAGTTATGTGTTGCATGTTTTGCCCGGCCACCCAATTCGGCTATGGCAGTTCTGGAGTCATTCTTCTAATAGCGCGTAAACACTCAGATCATGTAATACTAGTTGCAGGCGACTCTCACCTGCCGAACGTAGACTGGGATATCTATGAATTCATTACGGTGGATACAGACAGACAGACACGAGAAATATGTTTGCATACGTTTTCTGAAAATTGTCTTGAGCAGCTACCTCGGCAGGTCATACGCAACGGAAATATCTTTGAGCTGGTAGCTATAAAAAGGCCCGACCTTACCGACAATGTCAGTATAGAAACGGGGATTAGTGATCATGATGTCATTATGGCAACTATGATTAAGAAAGCTAATAAATCAGCCAAGAAGACTATGAGAGTGTTTCTTCTAGATAGTGCAGGTAAGCAGTTATTGACATCTTACTTAGACAATGATTTGGCATACTTAGTACCAGTGAGATGCATACAGAGGAATTATGGGCAAAGTTTAAGCAGATTGTAAGTCGTGGTCTGCAGAGTTACGTGCCTAGTAAGTGGAAAAAGGATGAAAACGATCCCCCCCCCCCCACATGGTTTATTAACGAAATACTTAAAATGCTGAGGAAGCAAAGGCTGTTGCACTCTAGGTTCAAATGTGGACGCACAAACGACGAGAAGCGAAAGTTGGGAGAGATTCGTGCGTCTGTGAAAAGATCAATGCGCGAAGTATGCAACAACTACCAACTTCACACCTTAGCAAAAGATCTGGCAGAGAACCCAAGAAAATGCTGGTCGTCTGTAAAATCGCTAAGCGGTTCTAAGGCTCCCAATCAGTCACTTGTCGACCAGTCTGGTGTAGCACTTGAAGATAGCAAAACGAAAGGCTAAGTTTTAAATCTCACGTTCAAGAAATCGTTCTCGCAGGAGAAACCGTCATTTCACCATGCGACAGTCTCCCGTATGGTCGACATAGAAATAAGGATATCAGGTGTAGAGATGCAACTTAAAGATTTGAAAACAAATAAATCACTATGCCAGGATGGATTCCCAGTTCGATTTTACAAGGAGTACTTTACGGCATCGTGAATCTCTAACCCAGCACAAAGTCCCAAGCGACTAGAAAAAAGGTATATAAGGAACTATATTAGAAAGTTAAAAGAATGAACCCGCAAAATTACAGACCAATATCGCTAACTTCTGTTTGCACGAGAATCCTTGAACACGTTCTCAGTTCGAATGTAATAAGCTTTCTTGAAGCTAAGCAGCTCGTTTTTACGAATCAGCATGGTTTTAGAAAGTATAGCTCGAGCGAAGTTCATCGTGCCCCATTTCTCACATGATATACTGAGAACTATGGATGAAGGGCAACAGGCAGTTTCTATATTTCTGGATATCCGGAAATCATTTGACATGGTGCTCCATTGCAGGCTATTAACGTAGGTGCGAACCTATACCAGGAGTAGAAAGCGACTTGAAGTATATGTGAGTGGCTCGAAGACTTCAAGACTTCTTAAGTAATAGAACCCAATATGTAGTCCTCAACGATGAGTGTTCATCAGAGAGAAGAGTATCGTTAGGAGTGCCCCAGGGAAATGCGGAAGGACTACTGTTGTCTACATCTACATCTACATCTACATCCATACTCCGCAAGCCACCTGACGGTGTGTGGCGGAGGGTATCCTGAGTACCTCTATCGGTTCTTCCTTCTACTCCAGTCTCGTATTGTTCGTGGAAAGAAGGATTGTCGGTATGCTTCTGTGTGGGCTCAATCTCTCTGACTTTATCCTCATGGTCTCTTCGCGAGATAAACGTAGGAGGGAGCAATATACTGCTTGACTCTTCGGTGAAGGTATGTTCTCGAAACTTTAACAAAAGCCCGTACCGAGCTACTGAGCGTCTCTCCTGCAGCGTCTTCCACTGGAGTTTATCTATCATCTCCGTAACGATTTCGCGATTACTAAATGATCCTGTAACGAAGCGCGCTGCTCTCCGTTGGATCTTCTCTATCTCTTCCGTCAACCCTATCTGTGCGGATCCCACACTGCTGAGCAGTATTCAAGCAGTGGGCGAACAAGCGTACTGTAACCTACTTCCTTTGTATTCGGATTGCATTTCCTTAGGTTTCTTCCAATGAATCTCAGTCTGGCATCTGCTTTACCGACGATCAACTTTATATGATCATTCCATTTTAAATCACTCCTAATGCGTACTCCCAGATAATTTATGGAATTAACTGCTTCCAGTTGCTCACCTGCTATTTTGTAGCTACATGATAAGGGCTCTAGGGATCTATATATACATATATACATATATATACATAAATGATTTGGCGGACAGGGTGGGATGCAGTCTGCGATTGTTTGCTGACGATGCCGTGGTGTACGGTAAGGTGTGGAAGTTGAGTGACTGTAGGAAGATACAAGACGACTTAGGCAAAATTTCCAGTTGATTTGATGAATGGCAGCTAGCCCTAAATGTGGAAAAATGTAAGTTAATGCGGATGATTAGGAAGAACAAACCTGTAATGTACGGATACAGTATTACTAGTGTTCAGCTTGATACAGTCAAGTTGTTTAAATATATGGGCGTAACATGGCAAAGCGACATGAGGTGGAATGAGCATAAGAAAACTGTGGTAGGGAGAGAAAATGGTCGACTTCGGTTTACTGGGAGAATTGTAGAAAAGAGTGGTTCACGTGTTAAGGAGACCGCATATAGGACGCTGGTGCGACCTACTCTTGAGTACTGCTCGAGTGTTTGGGATCTATACCACGTCGGATTGAGTGAAGACATCGAAGCAATTCAGAGGAGGGCTGCTAGATTTGTTACTGGTAGGTTCGAACAAAACTTAAGTGTTACAAAGATGTTTCGGGAACTCAAATGGGAACTCCTGGAGGGAAGTCGGCGCTCTTTTCGCGAAACACTTTTAAGAAAATATAGAAAACCGGCATTTGAAGCTGACTGCCGAACGATTGTGCTCCCGCCAACATACATCGCTCCTAAAGACCTCGAAGATAAGATATGAGAAATTAAAGCTCATAAGGATGCGTACAGCAGTCGTTTCTCCCTCTCTCTACTTGCGAGTGGAACAGGAGGAGGAATGACAAGTAGTGGTACAGGGTACCCTCCGCCACGCTCCTAACGGTGGCTCACGAAGTACCTATGTAGATGTAGGAGCAGCAGAAGGAGGAGAAGGAACACAGATCGCCCAGCACGTCGTTAAAAACCTTTCTTCCGGCTCTATCTGCAGTTGGTTCCGAAATTTTTAACCACCATCATTATATCCATGATATAGCTCTAACCGTTTGCAGTTTCTTTCCCTAAGTGAAGACAAGAATTAGTAGAGGACATGTTCGAGTGCAAATGAGATAGTGAGTGTACTCAACAGTCAAGGAACGGTGGGAAAAATAATATCGGGCGAGGAGTTGCGTAGAAGGATGTAAATGCGTAGTAAATAATGCAGATTTTTTTAAAGAAATTTAGAAATAAAGTGGAAGATAGTACAAGACTTTCCTGACTGTGGCTCCTCTTTAGTGAAAAGCTAAAAAAAATATTTCTTCGTTGGAGCTTAAATTGCAATTGACGTTGGTGTTCTTTGAGTCTCAGCCAAAAGTTTTGCGAATTATGAAGTCCAAACGGGAGTTCAAGTAATCCTTTTCGCAGAGCGTGAAAAATTTTATAATTTAACTATCGTTTCCACGAATATATCAATGTACTGGATGGAAGCGTATGTGCTACCTGACATAAAAGAAACAAACTGCAAGATTGCTAAGAAACTGTTTGTCATTGTCTATCAATGGACGACTGTTTTTCGACTCTTCCCTAGCACTGTTACGAGTTTCATTCAAACCGTACTAATCGGCGGCTGAGCAGCACACAGCACATGAATTCTCGCAATCATCCAGAAAATATAGTTACGAAGATTGACACAAAACGAATTACATCCGCTCTGCTAGTCTGTATACGTACCAGATGTGTTCATTGAGTGGTGGTAATTTAATGTGTCACGAATTTGAACACAAAAACCTCTGTGTTACTCACTCGCAGGCCGTAAAACGTTTGCGCATGTCATTTCCCGTGGCGCAGCATAGGCGCTAAGCCGGTTTCAGCTTTCCGCGCAGCATACGAACGCATCTGTAGTAAACTGCTCGTCACTGCCATGGAGCTGATGAAACTCGTAACTGAGTGGCATAGTTAAAGCTCTAAAAATATGTGTGCACTAGTACCTCACGGTGAGCAATTCCTTATTTATGCGATCAGTCTCGTTTCTGCTGTAGTACGCAGTTAATGCACTGCGTATTAAACTCATGATCCAACATTCGCGGAATATCCACATGAATAATAAACAGCAACATATAGTCTCCTATCAGGAATAGGATCAGAAATTCTACGAATCAAACCAGCAGCCTCCAAACGATTACCGTATTTGAATTGCATACGGATACTTCAGACTTATTGAAGGTGCAAACATTATTCTCGGATAGTTAGAGAAGCAAGAATGGTGTTCTTTCCAGGAACAGTCTATCAGAGGTCTGAAGTTCGACAAGAATAACGTGCGCGTTCTACACACTCACGCCTGGCAGCACCAGATAAAGGTAAAATAATTCACTGTGTTCTACTCAGTCACTGGCCGAAGACTTGGACAGGTCTGCCAGTCTGCGAGGTACTATGCTGTTGCCTGGCAGTCAGCTACGGTCCACGGCACGATATTGAGAGTGGATGGCATGTCTGTGAGAGTTAGGCAAAGCTTTAATCATCCCTTCAAAAAAAGTTACCTAATGAACTTACTGTTTGTTTCCAACTACATGTTTGCAGTAAAAATTATGTTTCATATAGAAGGGTACCATGTGTCTGTCTTCCTGCTTACCTCTCGCGAATGGAGTGGAAAATTATTTTTGCACTTTATGTAACCTCCACCACATAACGAAAACGTGGGATACAGAGTACAGGGGCACTAGGGGGTAATCGTAAGGTTTTAATTATCAGCTCTAGAAAAGAAATTTACGTAAATAAATTTTAGTTTGATGCTGATAGATGTTTGTTCTACTGGTACAAATTAAAATCCTCGCGCCGTATTACCGTATCACTCCTCTAGAAAACCCACAACGATGTGGTGCAGGTTGTCTATATTTCACTAATTGGGTGCGCTGTTTTCTATTGGCTTCTCTAGTGTAGTGTTACGGTAATATTGCAACAGGATTTTAATTACCAGTTATGTGTAAGGAAACAAAAAAATAATTAATTAACTTTCTTTCTTCGTGGGGATAACTGAAACTTGATGATTGCATACCGTATACCTGCAATCTGCAAGCAATGTTTTTTCTATGTGGTGTGATGGTGCCTCGTGTAGAAGTATAATTTCCATTCCAAATGTAAATGGCTTTCAGATATTCCACGTTTGACTATAAAGTAAAGGTAAATATTTCGTGACCTGTAATAAATGTGCCGTTGATAACATGGGATTTTGGTCCTTGTTCGTCGATACATGTTGTGTAATGACGTAATTCAATTGCCCGAAAATGTTTATACACCTTCTTAAGATACCCGAACCGTGCGTGTTTCATACTCTCAAAATATTCCTTGTTTCGAAACGTTTACTTGCATCGGGAATTCAAACGGACCTGGTGAACTTTTATAAGAAGACTAGACCCCTTCAGGTACAACATTTGAGAAACAAGTGGTTAAATTCAAACCTTGTACTTCTCTAGATGACGTTCCCCATGAGGGACGACCAACGCTTAAACTATACATGAAAACATAAGATTAAATTTTCTCATGTTGCAAAGTCAGGAGTGATATTTTTTACTTGGTAAAAACTTGCTGAAACCAAGATCGCATGAACGTTTCTTTATTTACAACAACCGGTTTTTTGTTAATATCTTACACAAATGCCGGCCGCAGTGGCTTAGGGGTTCTAGGCGCTTCAGTCCGAAACCGCGCAACTACTACGGTCGCAGGTTCGAATCCTGCCTCGGGCATGGATGTGCGTGATGTCCTTGCGTTAGTTAGATTTAAGTAGTTCTAAGTTCTAGGGGACTGATGACCTCGGATGTTAAGTCCCATAGTGCTCAGAGCCATTTGAACCATTTGAACTTTACACAAATCACTCTGTACATGGCGAGGAAACTTATGTCTATTACTTACGAAACAGTACATTTTAACAACGGTGCTAATATCGTTAGATTTACATCTCCGGGACTACCAAATGCTGTAAGAGAGCTGAAGAAACCGTTTATTACACTTGCCATTCACAATATTTTACGAATGATTTGGATGCCGCATTACGCCAAAACGGGTTCCAAAGACGAACTAAGAACATTCCTATCAGAACATTTCGCTTGTTACTGGAATGATATACCATACAGAAAGTCAATGACTTTAATGACTTTAAGCACGATGGTCAATACATATCGGCGTTGATGTCCGAGCGCACCTTAACACCGTTTCCTTGTAATTAGGTAGTTCCAGCTGGACACATTCCACCGTCTCCATCCATAATTCACAAGAAAACCGCACGGGGATCGCATTTTTTTTCTATATTTATCGTATGCGAACTTCAGAATTCAGATAACAGTCAACTACAAAAGATATACGTTATTCTAGAAAGTTCTTGAGAAAAGCGACATTGAAGTCTTTAATACCCTAAGCAAAGAATATTTTTGAACAGCCAAAGTGGCTGCGTGATAGAATGCTCGCTTACCAAGCAGGCTGCTTGGGTTTGATTCACGGCAGTAGTAAATTTGTAAACAATGATGCATGTTCATTACCGTGAGACATAAAATACATAAAAGGGGAAAAATAAATTTTCAGTAATATAAATACGACTTGAAACCATGCTTAGGCAGGCGATCATTATTATAATAGTCGGTACTTCTGAATTCAGACTGACTGAGTCGCAAAGGCAAAAGTCTCACAGGAATGAGTTTACTGCACAAATCACGCTTTTCAGAATTTTTCCATGGTCAGATATCTATAAAAATTAAAAACAAAAAATTTTCTAAAACATAGTAATGGATAATTATAGAGTATCACTTTATTGCAGTCACTTGGCACTAACTGTACTAAACCTATCGAGGAGCAACTCCTGCACGTAGGTATTGCGTTTCAAGTGGCATGGAAACAATCGTTCGCACACTAAAGTCTCAACAATGCCGAGCGCGAACCAGGCAGACAATTTTGCCATGAGGTGGCTACAAAATATATAATGGTCGCATGAACTAACTATTATACCATGTCTGTGATGGTTACGAACCAGCTTATCATAGTGGACATAAAAATGTATTCCTTATACTGGTGGTTAAATTTCGGAACATTACGTGCCGCCCCACATCGTCAAAAGCTACAATCACAACAACTGTGTGATATGATACGAAAATCAATTTATAAAATAGCAATACAAGCATATGTCTCAAAGATAAATACATGCAGTAAAACAAAGGAAGGAAAATATATTATTCTCGTTGAAAATAGGACATAACGTCTGTCAAACCTGAATCCGGTATCAGAACGTACCCAATATGCGCAACTGCGCTTACTTCAAATCGAAAAATCATTTTCTGATAATGGGTACAATCAGTATTATTTTATAAAACTAAGGAAATATTTCAGTATAAACGAAATTCAGTCATGTAAAACTAAGATACGTTAGTTGGTGCCATGTACGTTCAAACATTAAAATCGAAGCGTTTTGTGGTGCTTTACGAAATATGTAAACTCAGAGAGTGAAACACGTACTGTACTTGTACAAATTAAATCATAAGATATAATACATAGACGGTAGAAACCCGAGGAGGGAGGCAGAAGGAAAGGGGGGTGGGCGGTACAGGGCAGATGCACTGAAAAAAATTAAAAAGAAACAAAAGAGTTTGTCGGAATTTGGCATTGTTACCACACAGTACCCAAAGTGCACAGCCGGACAAATAACCAATGCTGAAAAATATTGAAAAATCGTATGCTATGTGAGCGGATCGGTTCATTCAAGATTCCATGTTTGTTAGCATCAAAATGATCATGAATCTCAGTTTCTTGCAAAATGTCCAAGTCTAAGCCTTTTGGCTCTATGTGAAAAAACGTTAGAGATGTTCTAAACGTTTTTAAGCGATGCCTCTCGTCACTGAAATGACAACACATAGCAAAAGCGCTTTTATTACAGTGTTCGCTGAATATGTTTAGAAAGTCAAGCCCTGTCTGCCCAATGTAGACACTGTCATGGGGTCCACAAGCGACCTCATATAATCGCAACTTTGTAAATTTATAGTGCTTTTGATTAACACATGTACGAAAAGTCTTAAGTTTCTTGCACATCTGGAAGCCAATTTGTTTATTGACTTTCTTAAATGCATTGACATTTCGTTCACAGACGTATCCTGTACAGGATGTGAAAGGAAATTTAGATCTAATCTCGGGAGGATGGGGAACAGATTTTTATCTTCTAATGAAAACCGATGTACACTGTTCCATTTTGCACTTTCATTATAATTGTTTTCAGTGATATTTGTGTGATTATATTAATTTCTTTTCTAACACATGCAGGGCCTCAGCCAAATTTAACTAACCTGTTGGAAATGACGTTAGAAATAACGCTTATGCGCGTGCAGGTGGCATTATCGACATTCATAATCAGATCAGTGAGCATGGTTTTCTAACGATATCTAAACAAAAGTCTGTAGACTGCCTAGTAATATTTAAGTCTAAGCAGCTAAGACTTCTAATTGATTCGAACCCTACTGTGAAGTGAAGGAATGAAAGCAAGAGATTGAAGGAGCCTGTCAAATCGGTCGGATCTGATTCTGTTCTTCTAAATGAAACAAAACATCGTCTACCTACGGTACAAAATTATATTATCAGACAGTGTCGTATTATTTGCAGAGATTTTTCTTTCGAGGTGATTAATGAAAAATTCGGCTAAAAAGCCAGAAAGGCAGCAACCCATTACCAGGTCGCCCTTTTCAAGGTAAGTCTCACTGTTAACTGTAAAACAATTAAAGCCTAGCGGTATACGCAGCAGATCTAACGGTTCAAAAACTTTCCCCTACTGTAAGTTTCGTATACATTTGTATGCTAATTGGTTTTAGATATGGAAGCCGTTACTGCCTCATGAGGATTCTTAGTTTTACTTAATAACATCTCCATCTAATAACTATTTTTGATGGATCACTTATCCTTAAAAGTGAGCGCAGTTTTTAATTTAGCATAGCAAAAAATGTTAATTTTAAAATTTGGTCCTTGGCATCCATCCAAAATTTGTCGTATTGGCGTATTATTCTTATGGACCTTTATTTGTGACCGAAGAATTGGTAGTTTTCAAATCATGGAGATTGGTCTGTGTTTAGCATACGGGGCTGCAAAAAGTTTGTTGGAAATTTTCAAAAAAATCTTCATGTAATGCGGTTCGTTACAGCTTCCACTGTCATTAGAACGATAGAAATGCAATATCTTATGGACACAATAAGAGTCCGATATAAAGACATCAATCATTCTCCTGATGAAAACTCTTTTTTATAAAGGGGCCAAAATTTCAGTCTTCCCGCTAAGGTAGATACTAAACACTATTAAAAGAACTGTGGACGAAATAAAAGTGGTATTAGATGCATAAGGTCCCACAGCTTCTATAGGCCGTTTTCTATGTCCAGTCGAAAAGCAGCCTGTAAACCTGCTCCTACAGGTTCATTTCCAAATTCTCTCTTCACCATCGTAAAAATGTTGAATGGAAAATTGCTTGAAAATAAGGTAGTTATTTGCAAATTCAACTAAAGATAGCTCTGTGGTCCTTATATCGGACATTGATTTTATACATGATACGTTGGATTTCTTTCGTTCTAATAACATGGTGCAAGCTGTAACGAACGCTCTACCTAAGCTTGTTACTGATTTGAAGACATGTGCGAAGATTCGAACTTCCTTTTGGCTACCGAATATGCTAAAGGCAGATAAATCCCCATGAATCCAAAACTAACAGTCCTTCAGTCACAAATGATTCTCCATAAGAATAATGCATAAGTATGTCATGTTCTGGATGGATACGAAGGTACAAATTATAAAATTAACACTTTTTTTTAATGATAAGCTAAAAACTGCGTTCACTTTTAAGAATACGCGATCCATCAAAAATACTGAAGAGATGGCGATGATTTAAAAAAATCTATGATTCCAAATGAGACAGCTATAGCGTTACTGGGTATAACCAATATCTATACAAATGTTCCATTTGAACAGACTGTGGAGAGGGTAAAACTTAATCTCTTTATGTATTGAAACTTGCAGTAGGGGAAATTTTATGAACCGTTACATTTGTTGCGTATAATGCTAGTCTCTAATTGTTTTACTGTTAACGATAAGACTTATCTTCGAAAGGGCGGCGTGTTAATGGGTTATAGAATTTCTGACTTTCCGGCCGACCTTTTCAGTAATTACCCCAAAAGAAAATCCATAGCAATTAATAGAGCAGTGGCTACTAATATAATATTGTATCATGTTTTGGTAGAGGATGCTTTTGTTGGGCACAGAAGAACATAATCATATGTGACCGATTTTGCAGGCTCCTTCAGTATGTTGCACTTAGTAATAAGCCTCACTGCAGGCTTCGAATCAAATAGAAGGCTTACCTATTTAGAGTAAGCTACTACTAGGCAGTTTCTAGACTTTCGTTCAGGTATCTTCAGAAAACCATGCCCCACTGACCCGATTATTAGTGTGGACTCACGCAACTCTCGCACTCATAAGCGTGCTTTTTTTCAGTCAGTTTTCAACAGGTTAGCTAAACTTGACTGAAGTCCACCATGTGTTAGAAAATAAATTGATGTAATCACACAACTAGGTCTGCAAAACAGTTACGATAGACTTGCAACAGGGAACATCGTGAATGGGGTTTTAATAGAAGAAAAAATCTATTCCCCATGCTCCCGACCATAGACCTAAACTTGCATCTACATCCTGTACAGAGCACTTCTGTGAACGAAATGACAATGCATTTAAAAAAGGCACGATACAAACTCGCTTCCAGAGGTGAAAGAAACATAAGACACTTTGTGTACATGTGTTCACAATAACCAGAATAAATTTACCAAGTTGGGAGTATATGAGGTTACTTGTTGATCCTGTGGCAATGTCTACATTGTGCAGACAGGGCTTGACCTTCTAATCATATTCAGCGAACCCAGTAATAAAAGCGCTATTGCTATGGGTTGTCATTTCAATGATAAGAAGCATCGTTTACATACGTTTTGCAAATTTTTAACTTTCTTTCACATAGAGCCAAAAGGCTTACACTTAGACACTTTCCGAGAAACTGAAATTTATAAAAATTCTGATACTAACAAACATGGAATCTTGAATGAACAGGTCCGCTCACATAGTATTCGATTTTTCGATATTTTTCAGCATTTGTTATTTGTGCGGCTGTGCACTTCGGGTACAGTGTGGTACGAATGCCTGATTACGACAAACTCTTTTGTTTCCTTTTAATTCTTTTACAGTGCATCTGTCCTGTAACCCCCCCCCAACCTTTTCTAGTTTCTTCCGTATATATATTATATTTTATGATTTAATTTGTACGATTACGGAATGTGTTTCACTCTCTGAGTGTACATATTTCGTAAAGCACCACAAAACGCTACGATTTTTATGGCACCAAGTAACATATTTTAGTTTTACATGACTAAGTTTCATTTGTACTGAAATATTTACTATGTTTTATGAAATAATATTGATTGTACCCATTATCAGAAAATGATTTTTCGATTTGAAGTGAGCGCAGTTGCGCATATTGGCTACGTTCTGATACCGGATTTAGGTTTGACAGACGTTCTGCCCTAGTTTCAACGAAAATAATATATTTTCCTTCCTATTTTTACAGCATGTATTTATCTTCGAGACATGTGCTTGTATTGCTATCTTATAAATTGATTTTTGTCTCTTATCATATCACACAGTTGTTGTGATTGTAGCTTTTGACGATGTGTGGCAGCACGTAATGTTCCGAAATTTAACCACCAGTATAAAGAATACATTTTTTATGTCCAAAA
This sequence comes from Schistocerca gregaria, assembly GCF_023897955.1. NCBI lineage: Eukaryota > Metazoa > Arthropoda > Insecta > Orthoptera > Acrididae > Schistocerca > Schistocerca gregaria. Next base: position 282,171,569 of record NC_064931.1, read on the forward strand.
TGATAACCTGGTTCACAGCCATCAGAGACATGATATAATAATTAATAGATGCGTCTAGGCGGCATTATATAATTTGTGATCACCTCATGGCAGAAATATCTTCCTGGTTCGCGCTCTCCGTTGTTGAGTCTATTGTCTGCGAACGATTGTTTCCCATGCAACTTGAAACGCAATACCTACGTGCAGGAATTGCTCCTCGATAGGTTTAGTACAGTTTGTGCCAAGTGATTGCAATCAAGTGGTGCTTTATAGCAGTCCATTAGTATTTTTTATAAAATATTTCAGTATTTGGTTTTTTGCAGATTTCTGATCATGGAAAAATTCCGAAACGTGTGATATGGGCTAAAACACATTTCTTGCCTGATTCTTGACTTTTACCTTTGCGATTCAGTCAGCTTAAATGCAGAAGTACTGATCATAAACTTATAATTAAAAAAAATTGAAACTATGTTTCTTTACTATGTTTCGCAAGTGATCGTTAATTAATAATTTATATTTTCTATGAAAGCGGTTTTTTGTGTGCGATATCTAATTAACAACACGGAGACGTACATTAGCATAAAAATGACATATATGTTAATTAACATTATTTGTTGAATTTTGTATTTAAATGAAGTATGTAGTTGAAGTAAATCAAAAACAAGAAAAAAATTACTATCTGAAAGAAATTCACTCCAATGATCCAACGAATATGAGTCTCGAATGTTACCCGATTTTTTCTCATCTTTATCTACATTAAACTTAACTGAAAGGGTCACAAACATGCCCTTCGATTAAAATTCTACCACAGAGCAGCGCAGCCTATAGAAAATCGACCTTATTTTAAGGTGTTACAGAAACTAGCAAATTTCAACGGCAATCTTCTCGTGAATTTTTGAAAGTTTCACGGAAATGCTTACATCTGACTTATGAGATTCACATACCATAAATGTCAAAAAAAAAAAAAAAAAAAAAAACGAAATCCCATTGCCGTGTTGCCTCCTTATCAGATAAAACGAATCTTCTTTCTTCTGTTGGTTTACCTTTACGTCGGTTGAAGCCACACCTTTCAGCGACGAAGTCTTTTCTTGGTACCTGTTGTGGAATCTTGTGTGTCACTTGTGCAATATAACAAATAATGCATCAAATAATATACTTTGCGATATATGGTTGATATTAATCTTTGTACTTGTTGTGGCATGAGGAATATATTTCCTGTACAGTGCCTTTATTTTCTCCTTACCTTTTATTGTGAACAGCAGCATCTGATTAAAGTTTCATTGAAGCAGAACCCTCGGAATACTGTTGTATTGTGATTGTTCTCTATGTGGTGCGATATACGACGATGTAACTAAGAGGATGTTCTCCTTAAGGTAGCATGTTTCATGAAATGTACTGGAAGGATCTGATTTTTATCAAAACTGCGCAGTAAATCCTAATATTCACTCGTTATGTTTGTCTCAATGTTTCTCATATTTAATAGTTGCATTTTCTCCCAGGCGTTCTGCCGACAGAAAGTAATTACACGCGAAGGAACTACGTAGTAGAGATTCCAATTAGATTTTGCTAGTTAATAGTGCCAAAGATGGTTACCAAAGGTCTTTGAGGAAAAATTTCCGGAACGGTAGTGAAGAATATGAGCACAGGAGAGCTGAGAGCTTTTACTGCGGGCATGAAAGACTGCAGCAATGCGGTGGGCCATTGAGACGCCGCTGCGGCCACTGCACGTCAAAGAGCGGAGGCAGCGGCCGTCTGAAAGGGTCCTTCATTTATATTCCAGCTGAGGCGTGCCACATTATCGTACACTCCTAACTAGTGACAATTTTACTAAAATTACAAACAACTTTGTGACTCCGGGTCTCTGCTGGCGGCATTTAAGTCATTTTACATAGCCTACCAAATTTGTTAATGAGTACTATGTGACGTATAGAGCATAAAAATGCGTAATAAATTAAAAGAAAACCAGTATGTCCGTATTCTTTGTTCGCAGTTCTCTATAAGAAAAGGGGATGTCAAACATATAAGGAAACTCGCGGTAATCATCATTTGTTCACGGAGATAATGCCCAAATGCTTCATCTTGCAACAGCTACGGCCTTGTCTAGTTGTATTCAGAGTCACGCTAAAGGGAAGGAACAGACGATGCATTGGGACGAGTGGAAATGTGTGCCGGACCGATGCAGCTGATTTCATCAGTTCCTTCCCTTTTCTTTCACTAAACCACCCCTCCACCTTCAGTTTACATAATATACATAATGGATATCACAGATGCTGATTCCGCATGGTGTCCGTTCTTTCGGACATGCCCAAAGGAATAAACATCACGCACTTATATAAAAATAAATTTATTTTATCTGCATATCAACCCGAAACGATATTGAATCTCGGACATTACAGAGTGTTACTAAGCTTTTCAGAGTCCCTAAACGATATCTGTCTCATGAAAAATCTTAATAACTGTTGATAAATTATCATCCTAACATCTGCGTTATTTCAAAGATTAAGGAAATTCTTTACAATGTTATAAAAACCGTTGCGCATTGAACTAGACCATGAGTCCACTGGTTTCCTCATTAACATGGAATACACAGAGTTTACAGACGGTTGTTGTTTAATATGATATTCATAATCGAAATTTATACTTTTAATAATACGCTTTAATCCTATATTCGAGGAGAATTGTGCCTGATACCAGATAACTTTAATCAGAGAGTTCAAACGTTATTTTTCTTGTGTTAACGTCATTTCTGCTTTTTATAGACAGTTTTTTCTGTGATAAAGTAAAAATCAGAACACAAAGGCTGTTCGGGGCAAGTGTGGCTGACAGGGTTTTGATCTAAGCGCTTAGTACTTCCTCGAAGCTTGCTGGGCAGCTAATTTTCTGGGCGTTGAATTTCTTCGGCGTAGCTCTTACATGATTAAAATGTAGAGGGTATTATAACATAAATGTGATGATGAATGACCTAGAAACTGAGGATATGATAATAAATAAGACGAAACGCGTCTAATTAGTATTTTGACAGCTACAATATTATTATAACTGTCTAATGCTATATGATATTTTAATACTATATTTGTTAATTAAATTTAACAACAGAAGTAATGAAACTTATAGTTAAATCTCTCGTCGTCGGTGTGGTTGTTAGTGTCTCACATCTTCGCCAATCAGTCACATCATACAAAACCTTGGAAATTTGTTCAAAGCGCCTTATATGGTGACATCTGGCATTTTGTGATGTAATTTGGATTTCTCATACGAGGAAATTCACAAACTATAGTCTCTGTCATGTTCACTATAAACAAGAAAATAAACTATTATTACACTCTGTTACGATCATTGATGGATTATTTTCATGTAGGATGCATGATAGATAATTTTAGTATTTTTTGTGTAAATTATTTACAGCGGAAAACAGAGTGATAAAGATTTATTTCAAAGTTGTCTTCGATTCGAGGAGTTTAGAAGCACGATCGAAGAACGGTTAATAGTAAATTGCTTAGCAGCAGCTAGAAGCTTGTATTTGTAATAAAATTTCGGCTCTGCACGGGTACCACTAGGAGCATCACAACGAGACAAAGCGCGTCTCAGTTTACAAAGGAAGTTGTGCTGATAATTTTCCTCTAATTTTCACTCTTCCGACGCTATTTTACTCCACAAAGGACAGCAAACAACAAAGTACATAGGAAAATTATTAAGTAACGAGAAACGACATCGTAGGAAGATCTGTTGTCAGTTTTTGTAGCTTCCAAAATTTCATCTTAATTTTGGGACAGCTCCGGTGCTAAGTGTACGATGTCAGATGAGGACATCTTAGAAGACTAATCGCCAACTTACCAGTTCCCTTGATGTCTACAGTAAATTTGCTGTAGCGTCCTTCATAGCCTAAAACATCACAGTAAGAAGGAGATCATGACAATGAGAACTTAATCAGTCTAGCTGATACTGTTATTTCCTTCTCTGAAGTAAAACATTTCAAACTACGTTTTGGACAATCCGCATGTTAGCTTCACTTTGCACTGTAACATACCTTAGATATGACATTGATATGACTATCCCGGTAGGCTCAAATAAAAAACATTAGTTTCTTAACATCTAATGTGACGTGAAACTTAACTAATTTTGAAACTACGCTACTGAATCACTTGTCAATGACTAAGATGTTGAAACCAAACTAATGTATCCATAATGAAACAAAAATGTCAGTTGGAGAGTAACATCGTTACTTCGACAATAATTTTAATTGACATCTTGAAAAGCAATATTTCAGGCTCTCAGAATTTGAATTCTCTGGAGAAAATATTATGTAGAATGCAAGTCTCGAAAAGCAAAGTCAGACTCAAGAAAGGCTGCACAGTTACTGATCAGAGATTGGTGATCTTCGTGCAGTTTTATTAGCATTGGTAATGCAAATATTAAAAGTCTTACGATATGCAATCCAAATATTTCTCAAAAAAGTTGTGTATTTAAAATTGAAGAATTTGCATGCCGAGTTGGTAATAGGGACGAGCACTTACCGTGGTCATTCGAGTCTTAGACATGTTGAGGTTTTGGAGCTGCGGGAAGCGGTTGAGAAGCAGCAGATCGAGTGTATCTTCGGTTGCGTTGACGACTTTGATTGCAGAAGAAGTCGGAGGTGCGAAGTCGAGGGATGTGACTACGACGGGCACGAGAGCGCGCGTCTCGTCGTCGGCAGGCATGTCGGCGTCGAAGTCGAAGCCCTCGGGCTGGGGAGCAGCGCCGTCCGCAGCCGCTGCGGCCACGGCAGCGGCGGCTGCCAGCACAGCGACCAGGGAGCGGGCGCAGAGGGCCATGGCAGAGCTGCGGCCGGCCGGCTGCGGAGTCGGAGTCGAAGTGCGGCTGTGGCGCGCCGACAGCGGCTGGTATAGGCGCCGCGCTCCGCCCTCCGCGCACGCGCCCGCAACAAGTCCTGCTGCGCCGCCCCCCACCCCCGCCGCCCACCCTGGCGCAGTCGCGCTCTCCGGCGCAGTCCCGCCTCACTTTTCCCATTATAAGGCGGGGGCGCTTCATATCATCTCCGACAATATTGATGCTACCGGCCATTCGTCATTTCTCTACACGAAGCATTTCGGGATATTATCCCCATTTACACGTTCGATCTGCCAGTTCATTAGGTGCCACCTCCTTTCACCTCACGCTGCTACAGATAAATGACTGAAAGTGTGATAGACGCTTTGTGACGTTTAGCCAGATGATTTAACTTATTTTCTACACGACCCATCGGGCATTTCTGGACATTCCCTTGTAAGCATACTGTTCAAACTACTCAGGGCGGTACAACCTTTCTTCCGCCGTTGGGGTCTCTCTGATGTACAGTACGAGTAGTGGAGATGATAGGCATTGTTTCAGGGAACGGTCTGCAATCTGACGAGTCAGGGAGCCGTACAATCAGCGCGAGGTCCGTGGTCGTTTTTAAAATATCAAGTAGATATAACACATACAGTTAACAGAAGAGAGACGAAATGATAAGACGAGTCATCCACGCAGGATTTATCTTACGTTGAATTTTTCATATAAATGGAAGAATGATAGCTGGTAACGGACACCCGTATGACGGCCTATGTGGCTGAGCGGTTCTAGGAGCTTCAGTCCGGAATCGCGCTGCTGCTACGGTCGTAGGTTCGAATCCTGCCTAGGGCATTGATGTGTGTGATGTCCTTAGGTTAGGTGGGTTTAGGTAGTTCTAAATTCTAGGGGACTGATGACATCAGATGTTGAGTCCCATAGTGCTCAGAGTTATCTGAACCATTTAGCCATTTTTCCCCTACTTGCAACAAGGTACGCTTTTCATCAACACATGTACGAAAAGTCTTAAGTTTCTTGCACGTCTGGAAGCCAAATAGTATATTGACTTTTTAAATGCATTGGAATTTCGTTCATAGAAGTGCCCTGTACAGGGTGTAGATGGAAATTTAGATTTATTCTCGGAAGGATAGGGAATAGACTTTTTCTTCTAATGAAAACCGATGTACAATGTTCCACTTTTCACGTTCATTATAACCATTTTTCAGAGCTATTTCTGTGGTTATATTAATCTCTTTTCTAACACATGCAAGGCCTCAGCCAAGTTTAGCAAACCTGTTGAAAATGATGTTAGAATTACGCTTATGCGCATGCAGGTGGCGTGATCCACATTCATAATCAGGTCAGTGGCTCATGGATTTCTAAGGCTATCTAAACAAAACTCTGAAGACTGCCTAGTAATATTTAAGACTAAGCAGCTAAGGCTTCTAATTGATTGAACCCTACAGTGAAGCGTAGTACTGAATGCAAGCGATTGAAGGAGCCTGCCAAATCGGTCAGGTCTGATTCTGTTCTTCTAAGTGCAACAAAACATCGTCTAACTACCTACGATACAAAATTATATTATCAGACACTGCCCTATTATTTGCAGAGAATTTTATTTCGATTTGATTAAGTCCCATAGTGCTTAGAGATATTTGAACCATTTGACACCCATATGAAAGATGGGATTGTACTCCGACCAGTCACGTTAATATGACCACCTGTTAAAGGGATGTATAAACATCTTTTGCAGCGCGAGACGTGCAGGAAAGAAGTCAGTAAGGTTCTGGAAGGTACCGACAGGAATGTGGAGCCACGCCGACTCCAGAGTCACGACCAGGTAAGGTAGGTTTCTCAGCGCCTGCAGCCTGATCCAGGTGGCTTTAAATCCGGGGAGTGTGGTGGCAAGGGGAGTACGGTAAACTCGTCCTGGTGTTCTTCGAACCACGCACGTACACAGTAACTATGTGGTAGTTGGCACCATGACGAGGAAAAACAAACTTCATGTAGGAGTGGATATGGTCCTCGAGCGTAAGTGCATACTTGTGTAAATCTACTATGCGGTCCAGAATGATGAGCTCACCTATCGAACGCCACGAAAATATTCTCCACACCGTAACACTCCCTCCTCCAGCATGGACTCTTCCGCTGATTAGCCGGCCGGAGTGGCCGAGCGGTTCTAGGCGCTTCAGTCTGGAACCGCGCGCCCACTATGGTCGCAGGTTCGAATCCTGCCTCGGGCATGGATGTGTGTGATGTCCTTAGGTTAGTTAGGTTTAAGTAGTTCTAAGTTCTAGGGGACTGATGACCTCAAATGTAAAGTCCCGTAGTGCTCAGCCATTTGAACCATTTCAACTTCCGCTGATTGATTCAGGGTGTTTGCTTTCAGAAGTTTCACGCCGATGGGGCCTGAAACGTGGTTCATCTGAAGAGGCCACCTGTCGCCACTCGGGAGACGTTCAGTTGCGGTATTGGTGTGCAAATTCTAGTCTTCGTCGTCGATGAACAGCAGTGATCACTGGTGCATAAACCAGGCGCCTGCTGCGGAGTCCGATACGTAGCAAAGTTCGCTGAACGGTCGTTGAGGAGACGATGTTGGTTCATTTTGGCTCTCAGTTGCTCAACATTTTCCTTACACATCTCCGCAGCTGTCGTACACCCTTCTCATTTACGGCCCGTTGCTAACCACAGCTGTCTCGGCGCCGGTTTTGAATAGCGCCATTTAACCACGCGAACAGTTTACAGACTTAGCCGTTCCGGATATGATTCCTCCCTTGACCCGAAAGCCAGTGATCTTGCCCTTTCGGAAGTCAAATAAATCGCTCCATTTATGCATTACGGCAACGACTACACTGTTATTCGCGTCAGCCCAAAAGGCATTATATACCCTCTGCGGTTAGTACTGCCACCTGCCGTCTGTGAGCAGTTATTGCACGTTGACTTCGAACGTCGGCGGTGTAACACTAGTAGGACTGGACGGTATAATCTCAACAGTGCGTGTGTAAGAGCTAAAGATCACAGTGACTGGTATTAAAAAGTAAATTCAAAACACTTTGCGTAACTTAGAACGATTGTATTTCCATATTTTCCTTGTCATTAAAACTACATACCAATAACAACTTTTACAGTGGTCGTTTTGGTTAGGGCACGCGTTAACGGGTAGTATAAAACAATGTCTACCAGTAGATGTGAGCTGCACTTTTAATTAAGCAGTTGAAATGCCGAAAATGAATTAAATTGCAATACCAGTTTACTAGCACAGAGCTTAAATTTTCATTTACATTTCCGAGATACCACTTTATTAAGAGAAACGCCTACCGGCCGGAGTGGCCGTGCAGTTCTAGGCGCTACAGTCTGGAGCCGGGGCCGCTACGGTCGCAGGTTCGAATCCTGCCTCGGGCATGGATGTGTGTGGTGTCGTTAGGTTAATTAGGTTTAGTTAGTTCTAAGTTGTAGGTGACTGATGACCTCAGAAGTTCAGTCGCATAGTGCTCAGAGTCATTTGAACCTTTCTGAGAAACGTCTCTTGACCTCATGGCCGTGCTGGCTTTGCCGAGCGGTCTTGGGCGGTGCAGTCATGGACTGTGCTGCTGGTCCCGACGGAGGTTCGAGTCCTCCCTCGGGCATGGGTGTGTGTGTTTGTCCTTAGGATGATTTAGGTTAAGTTGTGTGTCAGCTTAGGGACTGATGACCTTAGCAGTTATGTCCCATAAGATATCACACACATTTGACCATTTTTGACCTCATTGTGTTACCGATAAATGGCGGACAATATTTTAGAAGCTTTGTGGCTTTTAGCCAAGTGGTTTTAATTTTCCACCAATATCTTCCTTCAAAAAAATAGGTACATATTCGAAGCGTACATAGAAAAGTGCAGTATATCGGGGATACGCAACAACCGTTAATTGGGCGGCTCTTTCGCTTTCGACAGTAATCGAGGGGGATGGAGGCTTAATCGACGCATGGAAACTTAGTAATCACCAGTAGCGAAGAACGTTTAATGCTAGAGGATGTCAGATTGTCATACGTCTGTATACAATAAAACTCAGATGACAAAATAGGAGTCACCCAATGAAAAGAGCACACTTGTCTCTTTGGAGTGCTGTGGATGGTGCAGAAATACTACAGTGTCGTGATAGAACACTCCAGTGCTGACGAGTTATGGCAGTTAAGTGATGTGATGTGTAAAGTCTGTTGTGTGGAATCAGCACAATAGCATGGTTCGGCGTGGAGACTTGACGGAATGGCAGAAAGGAGATACTGTGCCTGAAGGTCCCCATGGCCACACCGTAGATGAAGGTCAATGAGAGTTCATATCAAATGGCTCTGAGCACTATGTGACTTAACATCTGAGGTCATCAGTCCCCTAGAACTTAGAACTACTTAAACCTAACTAACCTAAGGACATAACACACATCCATGCCCGAGGAAGGATTCGAACCTGCGACCGTAGCAGTCGCGCGGTTCCGGACTGTAGAGCCTAGAGTTCATATCAAATCTGAACTGAAGTGCTGTTGTCACTGAATGCAAGTGAGATCCAACCAGTTTACAAGCGATAACCGTGAAGCGAACTGCATTCAATGAACGTCTAGAGTTAGTAACTCACAAAACGCCATTGATTAAGGTGGCACATAAAACTACTCGTTTGTAACTGGCAAGACACAAATTGGACAGTAACTGGCTGGAGGCGTATGATGTGATTCGACGAGTTGTAATTCTGCCCCTTTTCTAAGGGTGCAAGGCATCACACGCACTGACGTGCCAGTGCAGCATTTAACTCATAGTACGTGGAGGATGTTCATTATCCAAGAGGTGGTTTTTTAATGATACGTTAGTGTTGCTTGTTCGCTTTTCTCTCTAAGCAGTACTAATGTGGGATCTCTGAGAACCGTTTAACACTCGTCAAATCATATCTTTATGAAGCAAAGGCAGATTTTTATTTCTGGAGACCACCCACCTAATATAAATGTAACAACTTAAAGACACAAGTACAACGCAAGGACATGTACACTCAGTAGCAAAACCAATGAGTCACTGTAGACAAAACTGCAGAAAAGTAGGACCACTTGGCGATATCAGCATACAAATCGGACCAGGTGTAGCGAAATAAGCGCTGTATCGTTTGTGAAATACAGAGGCGAGCGAGCGTGCTGGGACTTAACACCAGTTCACTCCTAGTAGCGCCACGTCACCATAAAGCGTCTGCAGGCCAGAGTGGCCGAGAGGTTCTAGGCGCTTCAGTCTGGAGCCGAGCGACCGCTACGGTCGCAGATTCGAATCCTGCCTCGGGCATGGATGTGTATCATGTCCTTAGGTTAGTTAGGTTTAATTAGTTCTAAGTTCTAGGCGACTGATGATCTCAGAGGTTAAGTCGCATAGTCCTCAGAGCCATTTGAGCCATTTTTAGGACCGTTATGTTAATGACAACCAATACAAGGTCTCTTAATGTTATAGTTCAAAGGCAATGATCTACAGTCAGTTCTATTCTAAAAATACTAGAGTGCAAAGTTTTTATGCAAGCGAGCTGAAACTTTTTCTGTGATTTCAACCAACTTGCCTACATGCATGCAAAAATTAAGAAGGTTCTAATTAATTCATAACTTTCTTATTAAATATAGTGTGTACGAGAAAGCGGCCGTTTAGAGACTGCTGCCGTGTGCATAAGACAGATGATAGCAGGTGTTTTCTTAGCCGTCCGCTGCGCCATATATACAAATACAGCCCGAGAGGTAAGAGTAGGCTTGAAGTAAGGGGTAAAGCGCTTGGCAGACTGGGCTTGTTATATCCCTTACGCAACCCAGCGACGACCCTGCTCCCACACTCTCGCATTACTCTGTACCTAACACTAATTAGGCCAGTGTTGGAGTACTCTGCTGTGGTGTGGGGCAACGCGGCCCACTCGTCAATCGCAAAGCTGCAGATGGTCCAGAACGAGGCGTTTAGGATAGCGCTTCACCTGCCACGAGATTTCAGCTCCGGAGAACTCCCCCTGCTTACCGATTCCGGCAAGCGGCGCATCGTTTTTATGCGGCCGCGCAGAGGTCGGAGAACGAACTCGTCCGCAACCTCGGCAACCAGGTGCATTGGCGCCCGACCACAAGGTGGCCAGACCTGTTGCTGGTGTAAAGGAACGACGCAACATTAGCAAGAAGACCTTATAGCAGCAACGCAACCGTAAGGACGATTCCAACAAGAAGACAACACTCAGCACCTCAAGAAAGAAGTAGGAAAGGCTTTGTCCGCTCACCCTACAACTCACCGGGGCATGAAGCTCCGTGCGAAGGCTTGAAGTGGCCGTGCGGTTCTAGGCACTGAAGTCTAGAGCCGCGAGACCTCTACGGCCGCAGGTTCGAATCCTGCCTCGGGCATGAATGTATGTGACGTCCTTAGGTTAGTTAGGCTTAAGTACTTCTAACTTCTATGGAATTAATGACCTCAGAAGTTGAGTCCCATAATGCTCAGAGCCATTTGAACCATTTGAACCATGAAGCTCCGTGAATTAGCGTAGCGTAGCGAAACACTAGGCTTCACTTTGCACTCAGCCATGGTGAGATCCGCGTCTGTTAAACGCCGGAGTGCGTGCTGCCTCGGGTGACTTCAGAGACAGGCTGTTGAAAAAAGCTAATTTTTCAGTAATAATAGATAGTGAACTCGTGAGGACTGTACTCCATCTTGGATCGCTTAGATTTTCGATGAAGTAACTGTTAGTGTGCCGTCCGTGATATTTACAAATCCGCGTGGCAAGTAGTGACAACTATCTTCCACTTTTGTGGCAAGCAGTTAATTTGAGTATTAGTAGTCAGGGCAAAAGACAATTTGGTAGGAACGTACAATAGTCAGGGCAAAAGACAATTTGGTAGGAACTTACACTAGAGGTCGCCTATGAACTGCTCTCCCTCCCTAATACACACACACACACACACACACACACACACACACACACACACACATACACACACATTCACAAAACAGTTGTATGCAGAAAACTGAGAATGTTGGTAACACTTAGAAAAACAAATGAAAATATGTATTAAAAAGATGGCAGTTACATAGATGTGTAACAGAAACAGTGAATTGAAAGTGAACTGTAAGATGTCCACCTGGTTGCCAGGTGAGAAAAAGCAGTTTGCTTAGATGCAACGAATTAGAAGTTACCTGTAAGTACCTTCCCATCTCATAAAAAAGACGTTAAAGAACTGGTTTTAAATCTATAACCTAGACGTGAAACCATAACCTATGTGTAAGAATGGACAAATCATGTAATATTTCAGGACATCCACTGAAGATGCCTTGTAAAAAAGGCGAAACGCTTCTGGGTGCATAAATAAAAATAAAAATTTTGATGTGCAGCATGCAAAGAAGGCACTCTTTTTAAACAACTCCATTCATATTTGCGCTAAAATCTGACTGAGTTATTGTCGAATCTCAGAGAGATGAAACTGAGTCATCTTTAAGATTTTATGAGACACCGCCATTTTCTGGAACATCTCCTGCACAAAGGACATGCGACTAACAGCTGTCCAAACTTCCAACTTCGGGATTTTCCCCACATCCGATCCTTCGCTAACGCAGGTGGCTCGCCTGCAGCGACTGCCGACTAGCTGGCCTACAAACGTGTACCGTCACAGTCCCTTATAGTTACAGGCTGGTTGCTTTACAAGTTGGTAGTACTAGTAGTAGCTTTATTCATCCGTAGATCTCTTTTAAAAGGCTGTAGGATATGTCAAAGTATTTACAAGTTTAGATTAATTGAAAATAAGCTAATTCGTATACATATATATTTACAGACTTCTAGTTAGACATAATCATTAGATTTACTCCTGGTATACAATACTTTTTTGCCGGCCGCGGTGGTCGAGCAGTTCTAGGTGCTTCCGTCCAGAATCGCGTGGATGCTGCGGCCGCAGGTTCGAATCCTGCCTCGGGCATGGATCTGTATGATGTCCTTAGGTTAGTTAGGTTTAAATAGTTGTAGGTTCTAGGGGACTGATGACCTCATATGTTAAGTCCCATAGTTCTCAGAGCCATTTGAACCATTTCATTTTTTTAACAATACTTTTTTTTTACAAATAACTTATTAAAATAATGTAATGCCAGACCGTTCACTCATATCTCACTATGAGTCACTGCACACACGACACATACATTGTTTCATAACATTTCACTTACTACACACACACGCGCGCACACACACACACACACACACACACACACACACACACACACACTGGTGATGTCTGGGCCATTTTTTCTTGGTCAACTTCCCATTTGCTATTCTGAAAAACTGAGTCAGGATCCCTCCATAATGAGTGAGATGTGAAAGAGGAAGAGGTGATATGCATAGCTTAGAGCTAAGTGTTTCTACAAAGGAAAAAAGAAGGAAAATACCTAAAGGGAAGGTGTTATGTGGATTGTTGGATATTTTATAATCATTATTATTATTATTATTATTATTATTTATTTGTACAACTTTTTTTATCAAACCCCTACTTAAGAGCATGAAGTACAACTTTTGTGAATTCTACTATGGCTGACTCCGATTTTTGTCACTTCGGAAACCAAATTGTAATTCGCTTAAAAGATTGTATTTATTCAGGTAATTCATTAACCTGTCTTTCATAACTGCTTCAATTGTTTTTGAGAATGCTGTCAGCAGGGAAATGGGACGGCAATTTTCTATCTCTTCTGCATTACCTTTCATAAGCAAAGGTATAACTCCTGCCTGTTTTAAGTGCTCTGGAAATGTCCCTCTTGTGAAGGATTCATTTGTTATATTTGTTAAGGGGCCTTGTATAATCCCTGTGCATTGTTTCAATATACACATTGGTACTTCATCTAATCCTACGGACATTTATTTTTTAGTCTCTGAATAGTTTTATTGATTTCATTCTCTGTGGTTGGAAGTAACATCATTGTATTTAGTGCAACATTATTTACCGGTGTTATATTTATTTTGAGGAATTTTTGCTGTAACTTCTCTCCAATACTTGAAAATTCTCGTTTACATAGTTTGCTAAGTGTCGTGGATAATTTATTACCTTATCCCCCTCCCTTAGCAGTATGTTATTCTGCGATTGTTTGCCTCTCCCCATTTCCTTTTTCATAACATCCTAGACTACTTTGCTTATAGTCTCTGAATTATATATTATTTTGTCATTAAATGACTTTTTTCCAGCAGTCATCACTTTCCTATAGATCTTTTTATATCTGTGATAGAAATTTAAGAATTCTGCATCATTGCAAAACTTTTTAATGGAACTTAGGTGTTAAAGTATTTGGAAGGACTTCTTAATACCTGCTGTTATCCATCTGTTTTTGTGAGATGTTGATACAAACATGCATACTTATGGAAATGCCTTTTCAAAGTTCAATTTAAACAATTTGGAGAATTTTGAGAATTTCGTATTCACATTGGTTTCCTTATACACTTCATCTCAGCTTGGTTTTTGTAGTTCTTTTGAAAATCTTTTATTTTGACTTCTGATAGATGTCGTTTGTAGGCTTGTAGGTTAGGGTATGATTCAGTGCCTGATTTTACTGTTGTTATTTGACAGTGATGGTCTCATAGTCCGAGATCTTTTCCAGCTACATCACATTTTTCCCTGTCCATATTTGTGGCCACATGGTCAATTACTGATGCAGTCATTGTGGTAACCCTTGTTGCGCTATTGACCAATAGAGACATGCCAAAACTTTGAAGAATGTTTATGAAGGTGCTGCTGGATTCATTTATGATATTAGTGTTGATGTGAATGATCCCACACAAAATTATGGTGACCTTTGTACATGAGACTTTATCTAGAACTCTATTAATTTATTGAAAAAAGTATCCACATACCACTGGGAGATCTATACACAAACAAAATGATTAATTTCTTGGTGACATCAAGCCCTGTTAAATCAATAGCTGATATTTCAAAGTGTTTGTCTTCTCTTATTGTACTGAGGTCATGTCTTGTTTGAGCTCTGTTCCTTTTCTGATATAAATGCATGATCCTCCACCCCTTGAAGTAGTTCTGCAGTACGAGTTTGCCCTTTCATATAACGATAATACTACATGTTTTGGCCGGCCGGAGTGGCCGTGCGGTTATAGGCGCTACAGTCTGGAGCCGCGTGACCGCTACGGTCGCATGTTCGAATCCTGCCTCGGGCATGGATGTGTGTGATGTCCTTAGGTTAGTTAGGTTTAAGTAGTTCTAAGTTCTAGGGGACTGATGACCACCGCAGTTAAGTCCCATAGTGCTCAGAGCCATTTGAACCATTTTCTACATGTTGGATTTCTGTGTCTCTACACCAGTACTCAGTAATACAAAATATTGTACAGTTCAAAAATTGGAGCTCAACTTCTAATAGTTGTATTTTATTTGTTAATGATTGCATGTTTTGATGGAGGATTGTTAAGTCTTTGAAATGTCCCGTGCTACCCTTTCCAATGGTTTGTTTTTCTTTGTGACACCTGGTATGTGTGATATTTGAAGTGTTAAAATCTTTCTTGTGAGTGATTGTTTCAGTATTTTTTAATCTGCTGGAGATACTCATTAGGCAGAGGAACCAGTTGCCTGGATTTATCCTAAAGAAGACCTAATTTTCCTACTTATGACAACAGGTACTTGGTCATGTATGGCCCAAGATCCACCCCCTATACTTTCATGAACCAGCTGTACCAACCTTCCCTTCCCAGTCCTGTTTAGGTGTAGGCCATGCCTAGTGAAACCCCATCTGCTGATAGTCCCGACGGGCACCAGAGAAACATTAGCAAAGTTGCCTGTCCTCAGAGCCATCACTAAACCCACATTGATTAGTGTCACAGCTACATCAAGGTGTGGTCGATCATGACGCCGTAACCGCTCAACAAAGTGTACGTCGGTACCATGAGTGTGGGAAGCTATCTTGTCCAGGTCACCACCGATGTCATAGTTGTGGATAACTTTTCCGCCTTTGTATTTTATTCCAGCTAAACTTATAATTTCAAGTATATTCCAGTGAGCAAAGTAAAAAGCTTTCTCTAAATCTACAAATATTATAATGGTAGTTTTCCATTCTTCTAAAACAACTCGCAGGCTCAGTATTGCATTTCATTCTTCTGTAGATATAGTAATTTGCAACCGTGTAATATTCGCGCCTGTCCGTACCTGTCTTCTTTGGAATTGAGATTACGACATTCAGTTGCGATCATTACATTATTTTCGAAGTCTGAGGGTATTTCACCTGTTTCGTCCTCGTATGTCTTGCGTATCACGTGGAACAGTTTATCATTGCTGGTTCTCCCAAGGAATAATGAAAGGTAATGCAGATGAATATTAAACTAAACTTGTGATGTTCAAATCAGTGTTAATGGTGTGTTGTTTGACATAGTCACGTTTATTAGTGATATGAGATGAAACGATCACTTGAGGTTCGTAGTAGGGAGGTAGGTGAAATTCGGTTTCTTGGGGAACTCTCGAAAGCTTAGCTCATTTATAAAGGAGAATGTGTATAGCACATTAGAGCTACCCATTCTTAAGTAATGCTCGAGTGTTTGGGATTCTTGCAAGGTCGGATTCATGGAAGATGTCTAACCTATTCAGAGGCTAGCCTTGTTAGCGGTAGGTTCGATCAACAAGTGAGTGTTATGAAGATGCTTCGTGAACATAATTGGGAATCTTGGACGGAAGAGGACGTTCATTTCTCGAAATCGTATTGGGAAAAGTTAGAGGAGAGATATATGTGGCTGACTGCAGAACGTTATTAGTACCACCAAAGCACATTTTACGTAAGGATGGGGAAGAAAGATAGATGAAATTAGAGCACGTACGGTATTGCATAGGTAGTCGTTTCTCCTGCGCTCCGTTTGTGGGTTAAACCGGAAAAGGAATGGCTTGTTGTAGTAAAAGGTACCCTCCACCATGCACCTTATGGTGGCTTGCAGAGTATGTATTTAGACGTGAATGTAGATGTAAATCTCTATAATCCTGAGGTGTAGTCGCGCGAGCCAAGGGATAGGCTCATTGCCATAATTATTTTGCTTGCCACAACGAGCTGGCGCAGCGTTGTGCCGACCTGTCTGCCTCGGTACACCAGCATAGCCATTCGATCAATGATAAACGGTATTACTGTACCACTGGATGCTTCGGCGGCATTGTGGAACGTGGTGAACGTGGCAACTGGGGCGTCCTCTCGATAACAGGCTAGCTGCAGTGTGTGTATAAATACAAATTCCCAGCCAGGTTGGGTCACTGAAACGGCAAATCTTCCAATCGGCGTCCGCTGTATGAAGGCTTCTGCCATGAGGTCACCACCCCTCAGCCATCATCATTACAGCGCCGCCAGCCTAGGGTCCAGCCGCAGAACAAATTAACTTAGTTAACTCTTCACAATACGACTGGCAAGGAATGGTCTCGTTGTCCACGCATCTTGCACACTGAGTACCATTTGTTCAACGCCCACCATCCGCCACACTCCTGATGTGGGTACAGGTCTTCTGCTATAAACTACAGGAAAATAAAGAAAGGATTCTACTACCATCGAGGTGTTCGTGACCTGTGCTGCACCCCTACCTCCACCAGTGAACGCAGCACCCCTATGTTTGGCGTCAGAAGTACTTGTGTGGTCTACAATATATGTACGAGGCAGCAGCACTTCAACAATGGTGTTCAGTAAGGAGATACAAGTAAGTGCCGACATCAAGCATTTTATGGTCTTGCATGTTCACTTATTTCTTTTCCTGTTCTATATTTTGATATAGTCTACGGTTATTTTTGCTTATGGTACTAATAGATGGTGAGCAAAGTGACACTCGGTTTAAAAGTAGTAGCTCAAGAAGCAGTTCAGCACTTTCTTGGCCAGACTCCTCAACTAACAGTTTACTACGTAGAATTACATAGTGAACGAGAAAGGTTGCTTCAGGAGAGAAGGGAACTGTCTCTATCTGGTCTAGATGCTAGCACAATCTTGTAGAGTGTCCTTTTTCTGGTATAGCAGGGGTAGAAATTAAAACTTTTGTAGATACATTACTTAGAGCAGTATCGTTATGGGGATGGAGTTACAAGGAATAATTAAATATGACTCGGTTGAAGTTAAGAAGGGATGACAGGGCACATGTCATATGTCATGAGAAATTTCAGTTGCTGAATGTTCATTCGATCTAGGACATGCAGGACCGGCTTTTGGAACATTAGAGAATGAAAATTACTTGTAGAAGTTATCGTGAGCCGCCCAATAGTATAATGAAAAGGTAGGAGGGTCCATGGAAAGTTTTGTGGGCCGAAATAGGAAGGAATATTAAAAATTATGAGCTAACAGATAGCGCCAACGCCAAGGCCAGTCTTCAGGAGGCAGTGCAGAGGCCCTGGAGGTCGAACACATCTGCAATGTGACTCAACGTGGCGTCGAGGCTTATCGCCCTCTCCCCGTATTTACGGGATTAGGTGACTTCCGTGTGCAGGTGTGCTCCAGCTCCATCCAGCGGTCTACCAAGGTCTCATTCCTTCCATGCTACGACGCGTCGCCACTGTTATCTGTGCCAAAGGTAGACTTACCGAAGGTTGTTATAATGTTCTGGTTTATCACTGTAGGCCTGCAAGTGGAAGAACAGAGCGCGTTTATATACTCTTGAAGTAGCAAGAGACGGCACTTACTATACTGAAAACCGGGAGTTTGACTGATCCATAATTTCCTAATGTCATGAGTGTAAGCTGATGTTCTTTGTGATACAGCCACGTATGCCCATTTAGTGGCTCCCTTGAAATCCGGCCACTCTGGGCGGCTACCATTTGATCCAGGGATGCGAGAAGTTTGCAGTAAAAGCTAGCATTCAGGTGGTTGGTTTTTCTTTAGGAAAGATCTCGAAAGTAATATCATGCCAGGTAGTGAACAGGTCGTATTCAAGAATGTGGTCGCGGTAATATCTCCAGGTAACCAGAAAACGGAGCAGATATGTTACAATGGGTGCCGTCTCGATCCTGCGTCTCTAAGTGCTGTGTGTGTTTTTAGGCGACCCTGGTCGTACCATGTACAGATTTTGCCACTGAAAAGAGCCATTGTGACCCGTAACCTTTGATAGTAGTCGGTTTCACGCGTAACATCTTCCTGAGTACACCCAGAAGTGGGATTCTACGCGTCGAACAGGTTGCGCTCGCTAGACCCTGGAACAGTATATGTCATGATCACATTTAGGGCATGATATGACACGCAAGTCTTATGCGGAAAGCAGAGCGTGAGACTTCCTGTCTGGCGCCAATCGTAGCACGTAATGCACTCTCAAACGTACAATCCTTCTTACAGATTCCCGTGCCACAATGTATGAGTGGATTACGTGGAACTCGAGCCCGCGTTATTTACACTCAATGGTATTCAAATTCCAACCAGTAACTGGATTCCATCGTAGGTTATGTCAGCTTCAGCATTGTGATAATACAAGAGTATGGAATCATCTTCTAGTGTCGCTAACAGTTCCAAAGGTGCCGGTAGCTTATCCTGAACCCTCTATACTTCCTCAGCAAGAACTCCTAGAGTGCTGGGGTCCGGTGACTACAGGCTACATGATGAGTACTCACTGCAGCTCGGAAGCCTCAATGCGAACATCAGTGATACTATTGGCAAGAGAATGAGCATAGTACACTACTGGCCATTAAAATTGCTACAGCAAGAAGAAATGCAGGTGATAAACGGGTATTCGTTGGACAAATATATTATACTAGAACTGACATGTGATTACATTTTCACACAAATTGGGTGCAAAGATCCTGAGAAATCAGTACCTAGAACAACCACCTCTGGCCGTAATAACGGCCTTGATACGCCTGGGCATTGAGTCAAACAGAGCTTGGATGACCTGTACAGGTACAACTGCCCATGCAGCTTCAACACGATACCTCAGTTCATCAAGAGTAGTGACTGGCGTATTGTGACGAGCCAGTTGCTCGGCCACCATTGACCAGATGTTTTCAAATGGTGAGAGATCTGGAGAATGTGCTGGTCAGGGCAGCAGTTGAACATTTTCCGTAACCAGAAAGGCTCGTACAGGACCTGCAACATGCGGTCGTGCAATATCCTGCTGACATGTAGGGTTTCTCAGGGATCGAATGAAGGGTAGAGCCACAGGTCGTAACACATCTGAAATGTAACGTCCACTGTTCAAAGTGCGTCAATGTGAACAAGAGGTGACCGAGAGGTGTAACCAATGGCACCCCATACCATCACGCTGGGTGATACGCCAGTATGGCGATGACGAATACACGCTTCCAATGTGCGTTCGCCTCGATGTCGCCAAACACGGTTGCGACCATAATGATGCTGTAAACAGAACCTGGATTTATCCGAAAAAATGACGTTTTACCATTCGTGCACCCAGGTTTGTTGTTGAGTACACTATCGCAGGCGCTCTTGTCTGTGATGCAGCGTCAAGGGTAACCGCAGCCATGGTCTCCGAGCTGATAGTCCATGCTGCTGCAAACGTCGTCGAACTGTTGGTGCAGATGGTTGTTGTCTTGCAAACGTCCCTATCTGTTGACGCAGGGATCGAGACGTGACTGCACGATCCGTTAAAGCCATGCGGATAAAATGCTAGTGATCTCGACTGCTAGTGCTACGAGGCCGTTGAGATCCAGTACGGCGTTCCGTATTACCCTCCTGACGCCAACGATTCCATATCCTGCTAGCAGTCATTGGATCTCGACCAACGCGGGCAGAGCAATGTCGCGATACGATAAACCGCAATCGCGATAGGCTACAATCCGACCTTTATCAAAGTCGGATACGTGATAGTACGCATTTCCCCCCCTAACACGAAGCATCACAACAACGTTTCACCAGGCAACGCCGGTCAACTGCTGCTTGTGTATGAGAAATCTATTGGAAACTTTCCTCATGTCAGCACGTTGTAGGTGTCGCCACCGGCGCCAACCTTGTGTGACTGCTCTGAAAAGCAGATCATTTGCATTTCACAGCATCTTCTTCCTATTGGTTAAAGTTTTCGTCGGTAGCACGTCATATTCGTGGTGTAGCAAGTTTAATGGCCAGTAGTGTAATAGTCGGCTTGGTGTCAATAAAATTCAGTCGGATCCAAATAACACCCATGTCTGTATTTAGCGCGGCTGTCTCCTGGTTCTAAGATATTAACATGGAGGCCAATAATTGAGGCTGGTGAGTATTATTAACTACTGAGTAATGTCCTTTTGCCTATATGTTTGGCTGCTGCCTTCACTATTTCATCTGTCAAAGCTACCCACTCCTCATCTCTTGCATTCCTTTCCCCTGTTTCAATAAATCGTTTCCTTATGCTGCCCTTGCAATTCTCAGCGACATCCTGGTTTAAACTCTTTCTGTAATTTTCGTCAGTTTTGATTCACAATTCATAACTACTAAAAAAACGGTCAAACTCCATATCTGCCCGTAGAAACGTTTTACAGTTTATTTCTGTCTTGCCATTATATATGGTGTCCCAGTAGTAGCGGCCAATATTCAGGGACTTTAAAATGTGTACCTTCAAAGCTATGTGAACCTCTTCATATTCGATACAGTGAAACAAATCTTTTCTACCGCAAGGTCCTTGCTTTCCATATTTTTAGAGCCAGTCATCTTCAGGTGAGTGCCTGTCACTGGACTGGAGACTGCACAAGTTACTTGCGTCGGCTTTATCTAAAAAAAACTGGCGCAGAAACGCATGCACATTGGCGGCTGTCTAAGGAGCGTCCTCTATCTCTTCTATTGAACAAGTGCTCACGGCTCTCAAAGTATACGTTTTAGAGCCCATTCTACCTGGAAATTTTTTCTTGTTTTGGTCCATGCTATTTCACCCCGAAACATGGAAAGCAAATAGCTTGCCATAGAAGGGATTTGTTTCACAGTATCTAAGGCGAAGACCTGCTCACAGCCCTAAAAGTATGCATTTTATGGCCCATGTTTGCTAGATTTATTTTCTTCGAATGACCGTTCCTCTCCTGTCACTGAATACTGGCATTTCTCCTGCGGCACCTTGTGTAATTGATTTGAAAGGTTCCGCTGTCCCCTGTTGACATGTCCATGTAAATAACAGATGTTCATGATTCTTAAACAGTGCGTTATTATTGGTTAAACTATGCAATGTGCAAAACTCTACAAGGCGGCTTGCCGTTTCATTCCCTTCCTCCAGTCTATTCCTACTTTTTCCCTTCTCATTTTTGCGCTATCGAGTTCCAGTCTCTCACCAAAATTAACTCTTCATCTCCATTAACTAAATGAATAACACATCTTACATTCTTTCAGTTTCTTCTTTATCTGAGGAACTAGTAGGCATACAGTTTTGTACTACTGAGATGGTTTTGCCGTTTTCTCAGCTTGGCTAAGTTAATTCGTTCACCATGTGCCTTACAGTAGTTTACCCTCATTCCTATTTCATTATTTATTATTATCCTACCCTCACGTTACTCTTATTCAGTTTTGTGTTGATAGAACTGTAATCACCTGAAAACGAGATTTTCCGCGATGAAGCTCTTGTATAGAATATTCCGGAACCTCTTGCCGCTTTCGACGATTACCACAGCCGTCTCATTCAGGAGTAACTGACTGTCTAGGCTGCTGCTGTGGTGGTCCAACACTGCCCGTGGACAGCTTCTGGTTTGTCAGAAATTAGGTGGTGTCATCCTCTACGCTAGCTGCGCCGCCGCTCCCGTGGGAGAGTGTACAAAGCGGCGACTTCCTCTGTGCTTCTCAGCGTCGTTAGCTAGCTTCCACGCACCACTAAGATTATATACGTTGTCCCGGTCAAAGTTACTTTCAGTCTTCTTTCTACCGTCTCTTTAATAACAGATTGCAAGTCTATGAAAGCCAGGGACTTTTTTTTTATTTACATCAAACAGTTTTTTGTGTTCATTTGTGAAGTTATTCTCAGCAACTGTACAGTTCTCAGGTTCCCAATTAATTATGTATCATTGATGGTCTGTGCAGCGGCCGGAAACGGTATGGATGGACTGACTGACCTAATGGATTCTGCATTTACAGGCGAGATTATAAATCACAGGGATCCTGAGTCCAAGACTGTCGTTAACATCGCGCAGTTTCTTCTTTATCTTTAAGGTCGCTGATGTTGTCCTTTTTAGGTGATCGTATATGATAGTAGATGTCTGCTTCATGTTTTAGATGTTGCGATGTATGTTACGTATTGGAGGAAAGTCGCTTTGATTATCTCTCAGTTTTTGTGCTACTGGTAAATTTTGCATGTGATAACTTTTATGATAGTACTTACATACATATTTGACATCTGTGAAACATATGTAAGTGCCATTATAAACGTGGTCACAAACAGATTTAAGTGTTATTACAAACGTAATCACATACAAAAATCACGAATAGCACAGAAATTGACAGATAATCAGAAAGACGCGCCAGGATGCAATGCTTTAATATACGCTGTAGCCTCTAACACGTAAAGCAAATAACTACTAACATATATGATCACAAAAAAGTGGTAAAAATTTGCCTAAACGTGATCGTAGTGATGTAAATATGAGTTAATAAAGCGTCAATTAAAGCAAAAACTTGGAAGAATATATATAATATGTTATTCATCGACTTAATACGCGCTGTGGGACATTCATAAAAAATATGCCATAACTTCTAGTGGATCATATGCTGCGTATACCGATTGTGGGCCTTCCTCCTGGAAAAATGGTTGTGGCGCAACGTTGTCCCGTAGGCATTCTTCTGCTCCTATTCTTCCTGAAAATAAGTCTATTTCACATGTTCCTGTGACAGTCTGAATCATCCTGGACAGGCATTACAACAAAAACCATTCGCCTTGCTTTTCTTCTTCTTTCAATGTTTCACGCTAATGATGCAGGTTTTATGGCCTTCCTAAAACTACACGCAGTTAATTAAAACGACGTTCCCTCTGATACATTCATTTCTTCATATACTGTACAAGGAAAATTTCCATGCATTTTCTGATTTCAAAAACGAAGTGTTATTGCCAGAACTGTAACCATGATTGTACGACCGGAAAAAGCTCATCGTCATACTACTCTTACACTACAGAGAGTGTTCGAAAATTCACGTTACAAACTTCTAGGACTTGTAGAGGGGGATGAGTAGACAGTATTTTAAGTTTAAAATCATGCCCGGAAACGTACAGTTTCCGTGCTCCAGTCGTTTGAAAACATGTTCGCTATGTAGGTATGCAACAGGGTAGTGCATACATTCGGATCGGCTAATGTTATTTCACGTCTATCCAACCTCTGTGACCTGGTTTGAGCCTCATTCACCTGTCTGTAAGTGTTAGAGCAACATGGATGAGTACACGTTTGCTATATGATCCTTGTGTATGACGAATCTCACGATAATGAAAGACAGGTCACCTTAATCCATATCGTTATCCACAATATCCGACTCCATCGCCACAATTACGCAACGGCTTCAACAAAGTGTTAACTTCACCGTCAGAAGGCGTGACTGTGGTGCTTCAAGAAGACAAGGCACACCAGAGCTGGAAGCAATAGCGTTTGTGAAAACTATTTAAATTTCCTTTATGTTTCTTTGGTTATTAATGAGTCGAACTGTAGAACAAATTGTGTACTGCGTCACGTCTGATAAGTTAGTTGTAAAAGTTCTCGCGTTACCGACATGTTTACAAATGGCTGAAGCAAGTTTTCGGACGCGGGTTCCAATTCAAAATATTGTCTACTCAGTCCCCTTTACAAGTCCTAGAAGTCTGTAACGGGAATTTTGGAACACTCTATATACAAGTAAATAAACAAACGTCTCCGGTACACTGCGAAACAAAACAAAACAATTCAGCAAAAGCTGTTAACCTGCCAAAATGAAACTCATCTACACATCACAACACCTAAACTAATATTGTTACTCGTCATCTGCCAACACACCTGGACATCAGTCAGTGTCCAACCTGGTATAACAAACCCGTGCCCAGAGATTTTTGTATACTCTCGAGCAGAACAGGTACACACATATATAAAAATAAAGCCATTTAATCCTATGTACAGCAACTTCTTATTTTACTATCATTACAGTTGTTCATGATGCGAGATACAAAAAAGAAATACACTCAAAAACACGTATATTCTAATCCACTATTACTTTCGTGGCCTTAACACTAAAGGCACTGCCCACGAAGCTTGCACGGGCGCCGTCTGTTCTACTTTCGCAACTGCGAATACATTTCATGTATTCCACAAGAAATGTCCACTTATCTTTCGGTAATTTCTTTCCAGCACACGCCTTCCCGGAAGGAATCTAGTAATGCTTCTTCGACTGGAAAATCTGTAGCAGAAACTAGTAGCACTTAGATAATCCTCAGGGTGCTAAACGTTTTCGTGTATCTGGTCCAGCTGACAACTGACGAGAGAAACTCTTCGAATGAAAATTCAGAAATATTCTCACTCCTTGTATACGACCAAGTCAATACTGCTTTTGTACTTTGGAGTAAAACATTCACAGGTAACCAAAATCGCTCTCAATATCCAGATTATGATAGTACCTGTTGTGTTCATAGTTCCGCGTAGTCAGCGCGTACAAACTTTCCCACTAGAGCGCTTCCCGCTAAGCACAACAGCGCAGGCGCAGCGCTCGTCCGTCTCTGCATTACGAGATGACGCTGCCTTAGAGACGGTCCAAATTATGCTTCCGCTGATCCGCGTATTAATATGTAACGCAGCCAATGACATTTCTGCTAACGTGGAACCTTTTGTCCTTGCGGATCACAATCGCGCAGTAATACATGAACGCGCGAGTTATTATAACGGGTGTACAGACCTCCGATTAGTCAGTCTGCATCAGTCTGTACCAGTCTGCATCAGTCTGTACCAGTCTGTACGACTTCTACATTTGTCTGTACCAGTCTATAGTCAAGTTTCAGTCTGCGACTAATGAGATTACCATATTCCTGTACATAGCCATGAAGATAAATGACTAGACACTTTGTCAAGTATCAGAAATAGGTGAGAATAAGATTAACGTACCAAGACCAAAGGAACTTCAGATTGTCAATTGTAAATAGCATCCAGAGCCAAGTTAAGTTATTTTTATGCCTGTTATTATTTTAATAAATGTGTGTGAATATTAATCAAGTTCTGTTTAAAGTTGGTCACCGTCAATCTGCTACTCTAAGCGTGCAAGTGGCATTTCTATCGTCTGACCTAACGGCAGAAGATAAACACGCCACGATAAGACCACGAGACATATTGCTGACACTCGCCTACTTCGTTAGAGCGACAAGTCAAATAATTTGACAGTGTGTGTACCCAAGGTCTTACAGTACACACACCACAGCACCTTTACCTGTTACCAGAAAAACACATGCCAGCTTTCTTTTGAGTGAATGATTGCTCAGTACTCTACAAACTGATCACTTTGATTAGGACAGCAGTGAGAGAAAACTCTCATGATCGGTTATAACCAGTTTCTTATCTCTAGGTCACTTATAAGGACTTCCGGTGTCAGGTTGAATACTTTGGCTCCTTGTTACCTCCCAGTGCTCTGCTCTGCCCTGCACCGCGAACTGATCAAGTTCACCTAAGGGAATTCCTCCTCCTTCCCCCCCCCCCCCCCCCAGGCTCATATTACGCATTTTTTTCACGTGGCATAAAATTGGTAGGAAACTCTTGTAGGGCGTTCAGGCAATGGGCCAAAAAGAAACAAGCTCTCACCTCCCCTGTCTTTATTATACTATAAATGTAGCAACACAAGCCTCCCACTCCCCTCCCCATCATTCAAGGTCTGATCTTCATAGGGAGAGGATGATGAAGCTCCAGCAGCACCAAGAGGGACCAGCCACTGACCCCAGACCCAAGAGGAATAAGACACAGAGTAAGTATCTAATATTAATGTAATTATTGCTGTTGTTATTAACAAATATATATTTAAATATGTACTAATGGTTTGTTATTGTTTCAGCAGCACTATGTATCCCTGAACCAGTGGTACTGGGACAGTTGGATGACATCCACATACTACATACTACTAGCCACACTGCCACAACAGTAGCAGCAGTCTGCAGATGGGCTTGCTGGGAGTCTTTAAGAAACACTGTACCGCCGCTGAAGCAGCTTCCTTAGTTCACCTATACTGTACCACTGTCACAGCAACAACAGCAGCTAACACAGTTGGAACTGAAATAGCTCACAGAACCACAGACAAGTCCTCTATCAAGATTACTACTGTTCACAAGTACATATAACTGTACAGAGGATCTAAACGAGTAAATGTGGATCTGGATCCGGATAATGACTTTTCGATCTTACTGAATTTGAAAACAGACAATATGTTGAGTAAAAAGTTCAATATTCATGGTACGAGTGTGAATATATGAATGGTATGATGGATTACATAAAGCACAAGATGACGGGCGAGTATGATTCTTCCCATACACTGAATAACATTCAAATCTTAGGTCGTTAAGTCAGTTATGGTAAGCACTCCGTCTACAGGCCACAAGTGGCCCAATAGGACCATCCGACCGCCGTGTCATCCTCAGATGGGGATGCGAATAGGAGGGGCATGTGGTCATCAAACCGCTCTCCCGGTCGTTATGATGGTTTTCTGTGGCCGGAGCCGCTACCATTCGGTCGAGTAGCTCCTCAATTGGCATCACGAGGCTGAGTGGACCCCGAAAAATGGCAAAAGCGCATGGCGGCCCTGATGTTCACCCATCCAATTGCCGGCCACGCCCGACAGCGCTTAATTTCGGCGATCTGACGGGAACCGGTGTATCCACTGCGGCAAGGCCGTTGCAGTTATGGTAAGGCCATGTTAAAATTAAATTCATGGGATCCGAATACACACTTGAAATATTCGAATGTTGTGGAATTAGATGATATGTACTGTGCAATATCTAATGCTACAGAAAGACTGTGTTGTTAGCAGCCGCATGTAATATATGCTTACTGTGAGTTTTTAGTCTATTTGTGCAAAAACAGTGTTACAATTAACCAAGTGGAATGGTGTATAAATTCCTGTACACTCCCTTTGCCAAAGTGTGTAGTGTAAGACTGTAGAGAGTGAATTAGTTTAAGGCCTACAGAAGGCAGTTATATCCAAAGTTTTGTGCTGCCACTATGCAATGTACGAGGGTCAGTCAAAAAGTAATGCCTCCTATTTTTTTTTCTACATTTAATTGTCAGGAAATTTAAATGCAATTACATAGGTTGAAAACCACAACATTGAGGATCATTTTGTCATTTTTCAATGTAATCTCCGCCCATCTCTACAGTTTTGGTCCATCTTTGAACAAGGGCATGTATCCCAGCACGGTAAAAATCACAGCTCTGCTTCCTAAGCCATTGACGCACGGATGTTTTGACGGCCTCCTCATCTTCAAAATGAATCCCACGATGAGCTTCTTTTAGTGGCCCGAACAGATGGAAGTCTGATGGTGCCAGGTCAGGGCTGTATGGGGGATGAGGCAAAACTTCCCATCCAATTTTGACAATATCGTCAGAGGTGTGACGACTGGTGTGTGGTCTTGCATTGTCATGCAAAAGAAGAACATCTGCCATTGATTTTGTTGGGCGAACTCGCTGAAGACGTGCTTTAAGTTTTTTGAGGGTTGTGACGTATTGAACAGAATTTATTGTGCATCCCTGCTCCAAAAAATCAACCAGAATCACACCCTCTGTATCCCAGAAAACTGTTGCCATAACTTTCCCTGCCGGTCGCACAGTTTTGAATTTTTTCTTCCTCGGCGAGCTTGTGTGACGCCACTCCATTGACTGCCTCTTTGATTCGGGTTCAAAAAAATGCACCCATGTTTCGTCCCCGGTCACAATTTTTTTCAGAAACTCATCTCCCTCCAAACGGAAGCGCTGCAAGTGTTGGGAGGCTATTGTTTTCCTTGCCTCTTTATTCTGATCGGTTAACATTCTTGGAACCCACCGTGCACAAACTTTTGAGTACCCCAATTATTTAATAATCGTGATCACACTGCCTTTACTAAGAGAAATAATGCGACACACGTCATCTGCAGTCACCCGACGGTCACCACGAATGATGTCATCAACTTGCTGAATGTTGTGTGGAGTCACTGCACTCACCGGCCTGCCGCTCCGCTTTTCGTCAGTCAACGGTGTTTGCCCTTCAGCTTCCTTACAACGACGAACCCATCGTCTAACAGTGCTGACATCCACTGTCACAACACCATACACCTTCTTCAGTCTTTCATGAATGCGTATGGGCGTTTCACCTTCTGCATTCAAGAATTCAATCACACAACGCTGTCTCAAACGAACATCGATGTCGGCCATCTTACAAACTTCTGCTGTGCTGCCACCTGTTGACACAGAAAGTTACTACTGCAGTGGATTGCAGAAGAAGGTTTGAGGAATGGCGCCAAATTCAAATTTTTCACTTAACTTAATTTTTTTAAGTAGAAAAAAAATGGGAGGCATTACTTTTTGACCGACCCTCGTACCTAAAGAACTAAACAAAACATGATTTTTCTTCTAAAGGGTTGTGCGGGCCCATCTACGTTATATCCGAGAACCTATTGAAATAAATATGTAGTTTCTTCATTCTTGGGTCAGAACACTCACGTGCTGCCTCTGCAGCCGCTGACGCAGTCATACCTCCATTCCCTCTCCCCGCCGCCCCCACACTCCCTCTCTCATTAGGCTGTCACTGCCACCACCTCTGTCGCCGCCCGGGACGCAGTCACTGAGTCGATCAGTACTGAAAGAATGTCAGCTACGAAGCGCCTTGTGAGGCAGCGGCAAGCAAGTGGTATATCTGGCCCTCTGATAAACGCTCGCCTCCGACGTGTGTGGCTCATATGACAGTAACGGTTGCAGCGAGGGAGCGAGGTCCAACTGTCTCTCATTGAAATAAGACTTGTGGCTTGGTAAACCTCTGCGTCTGCACATATTATTAAAATAAATGCACTGGTCGGAAAAAGTCATATCTCATTTTCGTTTTACAACCAACACATGCCGTTTAATAGATGGAGGCCAATCACTCTGGCATCCAACATTCTTCACATCATATACTTGTGAACTGGCTTGGCTTGCCATAATTACAGAACAGTTGGGTGAACGCCCGCAGTTTTGCATATAACGTGGCGCAGAAACCTCAGACAGTGCAGTAGCATACCATGAGTGCTAGGAAGCGTATCATAAGACGTGGTGGTGGCATTCTTGATAAATTGACGGATACAATTTCTATGGACCTAAATGGGAATGAAATAGCGTCTCGCCCATTGTGATAAGGGGATGAACCCAATTAAAAAGGTGTGCAAGAAGCATAATTTTACGTTTGCTACAAATCAAGTTATGGGAGAACGCCATGCTGCAGATCGAATTTCAGCCAGTAAGATGAAGCAGATACGTTGCAGAAGGGATACAGGCATTCGCAGTTCATAAAGCAGTGCGTACAAAATTTAAATTTATGCTGGAATAAATTTCAAACAAATAATGAACATGGTTCGTCCCACTCTGATGAAGAAGAAGCCTTCTACCTGTTTGAGAAATTGTATTCAGTCAGATGTGGTAGGGCAAAAAGAGTCATGAAGAAGAAAAATAAAGGAGTAAGAGGAAACGATGCTAAAACGCCGAAGATTTTGTAAATACCTAAGATATCTGGTGAAATTATCCCGTTTATACTTCCAGCTTTAGCGGGGCTATCGCAGTTACGTCGTTGGTGGGTGGCACCGCCGCCACAGTCGGAACTGCGAAGAACACGCGCCGGCCGCGGTGGTCTCGCGGTTCTAGGCGCGCAGTCCGGAACCGCGCGACTGCTACGGTCGCATGTTCAAATCCTTGTTCGGGCATGGATGTGAGTGATGTCCTTAGGTTAGTTAGGTTTAAGTAGTTCTAATTTCTAGGGGACTGATGACCACAGCTGTTAAGTCCCATAGTGCTCAGAGCCATTTGCACCATTTGAAGAACACGCGAAGCGCTCAGAAGGAGCTACAGGACTCTAAACGGCATAATAGGATGATGAAGGCCTCCGCTGTCGGTAGAGGCGTGTGCTTAAAACTACACAAGACAGAGCTTGGATTGTTTATTAAAAAAAAAAAAAAATAAGCCCCCTGACCACACTACGTGACAGAACAATTACCAACACTTATCTGCTTAAATTAATTGAGAATTCAAAATCTTAAGACTCCGTGGTGTATTTATGCGGAATACTTTGCCAAAAACAATTTGGAAATGACAGGAATGTGGAATTGTGAATTTAGATGTCTCAGGAGTATCTAGTACGCACTGTGCTGTGTATGTTAAGAGAAAACAGAATAATATTCTGTACTTTGACTCATATGGGAATTTATGCAGGCCATAAAAACTGCGTCGCTACTTTACCAATGGCATTGTGTTCTACAATTTTCGATAAAAAAGGCAACATGCACATTACCACGTTAACTTAGACTGAGATGTCATGTCATTTACTCTGACTCCACAGGAGCACTCGTCTGTTTTAAGTGCAGATTACTTACCCCCATCCAATAGATCTAAGCAATGATGAGCGGAGTATTGCACTGATCGATCTAGAAGCATACAACAGCATTTAAAATAACACTAAGGTGAACTATAGACTTTACTGTGGGGTGGCAAGGTTGTGAAGATTCTTCGTGCGTCCTATGACACTGACGATCTAAATGCAATTATGAACAGACACGTAAAAGGCTTTGACTTACGTAAAAACGTTAATACGTTTAAAACAGATTAATATAAGAAAATATACAACAGCTTAAGTTGGGAAGGTACAATAGGATCAATACTCTGTTTCACGCGGTTTCAAGTTTTGACTAATAATATTGAGATACTTTACTAGTCAATACGAACTGTGTCGAGTATAATATTGCTAAGGATTCGTACATCAACGACTGATTAATAGATACAATCTACGTGTGTTTTGCTACAGTGGGACCAGGATATGCACCTGTTGAAATTCCCAGTAGTCCAGTGTACTACCCAGTGACTGTTCAGACGTAAGACCATCTCGAGATGAACATCCTTGATTGGGACGGGAAGCTAGTTGATTTTCTTTAAATGCTGGTACGCCTGCATCTGAAGCAGCAGTGGCAAACACTGTGGGAATAAGGCATAAAAACAATCCACATACCACCAGTATGGCACTCTGCAACGGAAGGGCAGGGCGATAACACGCCAGAATTATGTGTTCCTGAAGTCGGTTGGACCGAAACCTCACAATGACGTTGCTCGGAATAACAACACCAATTCAATATGTCGAACGAAACACTATTTAGGGATACAACCCAACAGACCTTTGCTACGGCGACGTTCAATAATAACAACGAGATACTAATACTGATACAGCATCAAGATGAGTTAAAAATTCCGAGCAGCGCTTTCCTATACTTGGAAGCCACATTTGTGAAGAATGATGTTATCACTTTAGCAGAAACATAGCGACTTACCCGTAATGCGTTTATCTTCCTGTGTGAAGAAATACGGTACATATTTAATGACGTCAAGGCTGACTGACAAGAAATATTGGAGTCACACCAACACTCAAAATTTACGTATCCGCATAAAATTCGGACCTGAATGTTCTACAAAACGCAGGATGATTCATTGACGGATCGGTAGGTAATAACTTTATTATGTGCATCCCTCAAAATATTTATGGGTTTCTTTGAGGGCAATAATAGAGCCATTTTGAATGCTAAACAGAAACTAATTCTTGTTCGAAATGCATACGATAATGATAATTACATTCAAGAAGTGCAAGCAGCGGAAAATATAATTGATTTGGATAAATTAGTTTGGAGAGTACTGACAATTTCAGTATCAGATGAGACCCATGGAGCATTTTTGCATGAGTGGATTCTGAAGATAATATGCCATTGAGTTTCCGTTCATGCAAATACTATGACTACCCAGCGCTACCGATGACATCAAAACATAGCTGGTCTATAAAGACTCTCGATTTATTTTTGTAGTGCTGCAGACAGACAGGATAGGGAATGTGACTAAGGATTCCCGCTTATTCGACAACTGTAACCTAATCAATGCAAAAGTATTCCTGAATTCGTTATATTACCCATACGACAATCTACAATTTGACTGGAACAGTGACAATATCGGTCTGTTGTATGATATCAACTGGAGATTTCAATCTTCTTACTACAAGGGTGATGCATTGGGTTGCATGCTAAGCCCATAGATGTTTAGAGAGTTAATCCCAATTGGTATCATCAGCTGTTCTAAGTAAAATGGAAAGTATCAAGACAGGACCGACTTCCACACTGAATTAGAATCAACAGGCAATTCCCCATTAAACACTGTGGCGTACGCATTATAGTTGCACGATCGTATTATTAATTACTCGACTCTCACAGGAACCGTACAGCGATCAGTACAAATGTAGCGAACCTGCTGCACATCAGAGGCACACCACTATAGTGCCTCGAAGTGTGAGCATCGTCGCGGACTTGCAGGGCTTTCACGAGTAGGGTGAACAATTTGTGTTAAAAGATGGTGCATTCCTAGCGTTTGAAAACCCGTCCTGAACGAGCGATAACAACGTTCTCAATAACCACCCCTTCATAGAAACCTTTTAGAACAGTGCAGAGTGCTAAGATTTGCTGGACATCAGCCTGGTTAGCCTACAATCATCATGGAAAGCACTGGGACAAAGAAGAGATGCAGTATGAAGAAAAGGTGACAATGTACCGTATCTACGATCATAAAGACAACATTGTTTTCGTCAAAAGTCGTGAAAAACATGTGGTTTCGTGACATTTTCATAAGTGAATCAATTAGGAACCTTAAATATCGTAAGTTCCCAGCTCTTCAAAGACTGAGGAAAAATTATGGACATACAGGTTGTGAGGTGCAATACCTTGGTTTACTTATTCTATGATTGAAGACAACAGTGTAAGTTGAAATTACACGTTTACTGTCGCAATATTAGCACAAAAATACGCGCTTTTACACATTTTTCAATGCGACACCAAAACACAATTGTCAGGATAACATATCTCGTCAACATAAAAAAGTGAAATAATCCTAAACACAACAATGCTAAACATTAACGCTCAGAAGGTTAAATTATCCTGAACACGACAGTATTAAAGTTTAACTAGAAGTTTCTTTACAAAATTGTTCCTACAGTAACGTTATGATGTTGGTCACTATTACGAAAATTATCCGATTCAGGTTCAAAGTTCGGTACTATACTTAGAATGACAATAAAGTCTATAGTGGATGGTTAGTTATGTGAAAAATTGAGCAAAAGATTACCTAAGGTCGCTCGAGTTTACAGTGGACGCAACTAGTTTACGCCTCTGCATGGGGTATTCACCTTAAGCTGCGATGAGCTGTCATCTGCCAGGCTGCTCTCGTTCAAATGGCTCTGAGCACTATGGGACTTAACATCTGAGATCATCAGTCCCCTAGAACTTAGAACTACTTAAACCTAACTAACCTAAGGACATAACACACATCCACGCCCGAGGCAGGATTCGAATCTGCGACTGTACCAGTCGTGCAGTTCCAGACTGAAGCGCCTAGAACCGCTCAGCCACAACGTAGGCCGCTCTCGTCCGCTGAAATTCCTATAAAACTCATTACACCTTTGCTGAATATTCCAGTATAAACTTTCCCTATGTTTCTCATTAAGCGAGAGAAAATGTACTTATCCCTGGTCTCACAATGTGGTGATATACACGTGCATGGTTAGAGCAGTGTGCATATTATAATGCCCTCTCAGTTCTCGCAAGAACCATTAACAAACTGGCTGGTTCGTTTCTGCACAGTTGGAGCTAAGCGATGCTACAGATAATTTCAGGCTGAATATCAGCTCCTGTGAACGCAGTCTCCACACAAATTACTCCTCTCCATCTTACAGAGCGTTAAGCGCTCCGTTGTTCACTTGACGCCAGTTCAGAGAAGAGTTCAGTAAAAATTCCGTCTTGTCTTACTCATAGCTGAACTGTCTCCCCACCTGGGTTCTTCCGTTCTTCACGTCAGGCCTTTCTTTGACCAATAGGAGCGTTCCTCTTATTATGTGAAAACTCTCTCTACCATTGGAATAGTCCCTACCATTAAAATGCGTCGAAACTTTGGCTCTTTCCTCCTTCCTAACGCGTTTCTGCCAATCGGACGTTTTGTGCCCATTCCAAACGCCTAAATGCGTACTACTCGCTGGACATGTGATTGAAAATGCGTCGCTGGTCTTGTTTCATACCCATTTGGAATTCCTAAATGCAGATTTCTAAAACCTTTCTTTCCTGTCCTCCCTCAGCTGGGCCGTTATACTCTCCCCATCTGAGTCACCTGGTCATTGACTTTCAGCCTAGGACACCCCCCTTTAAGTGGTTTCTGTGGTACCACCTGTAGTGTGGCCTTGCCTCTGCCCTCGTTCCTCTGAATCCCAAACTTAAACGCCTCTTATCATACTCTTCCTTATTGAAATCATTTCTGGGTTAGTTTTTCTTCCAACTGTTTACCTTCTTCCACGAAATAACATGTTTCTTGCTTAACTGAATACTTCAATTCTGTTGCCTAATTATTACCTCCTAATGACTTCTTATATTTATTTCCCTCATATCTCTCGTACAATATCAGATTGTGGTACTTTTCACAAATCATATATGCTTCACATATTCTCCAAAATATCTCCTGAATTATTTGTTCACCGTCCTCGATGGAACTAATTAAAAAATACCTATCTCCTTCTCACATAATTATCTATTTCTTTCCTACTTCTTCACTTCATTTTGTATACAAAAATCAACTTCCTCCTCCTTCACACCACGTCTTTAAGAGATAATCTACTACTATTTCGTCAAACTATTGATATGCTGATCTCTATTTATCTCCTTACTTTTCACTACCTCCCCAGAACACATTTCGTTTGCAGAAGAGTTACTTTAGTTCTTATTTTCCTGTCATTTCTTCATCGTTCTCCATTTACCTTCCTATCAACATTTATTTTATTTATTTAACTGATACAAGTAAAAGTGGAAAGCTTTATCTATGTGCATTTTGATATCTTCCATACTCATTTATTTCTGGACATTTAATACAACTAAATTCTCGTGTGGATTTACTCTTTTTTTCTTTTGCCTAACGTTTGTATAACTTTAAATGACTCACGTGGTGCAAACCCAATGATTTTCCTGTTTTTGGATTCATCAATTCGACTGCATTACTATGCAGTCCTTTACTTACTTCCATGGAGCCTTTGTATATAGAAAAGAATTTGTTTTCAAGGCTGTAACTTTCGTATTGCTTGGTGCTAATTTTACAAACTGTCGATGTTTTACTTTAGGTACTGGAGGGACTTCACTTCTAACTTGGGTATTACTATTGGTCTTCGTACCGTTCATATCATCAATACTGTCTTTTACCTGGGTTTGGTGGTATCAACTCGACTTCTTCTTCCGGTTCATTTCACGTGTTTTATGCCTTTGAAGCTTCATTTTCTCAACCTTTCTGCGTTCTGGCCATTCCATTGCCAACTGAATAACCTGGATTCTATTGCTGAAAAGCTCTAAACCTTCCGACTTCGTTCGCACGGGGATTGTATCTCGGATCATAGTTACCACCATAGTTTCTAGGACCAAATCCACCATTGTAATTCCGCGGCCCATCAAAACCATAATTGTTATTTGCCCTCTGTGCTTTTCCAAAAACCATAATTACTGTTGTAATACCATGGGCGATTACCACTCCTTCCAAAGCCATTACCTTTTCTTACGTTATTATTGCCATTGAAATTACTATTATTAAAACCTACTGTTATGCCCCCTATTATTGTTTTCTCTGATTTTACGTTGTTTCTTTGCGTCATCTTCACTGGATATGAATTCTAGTTCTATTAACAATCATTTAAATGAAAATCAGCGCACACTCCGCTGCAGAGTGAAAATCTCATTCTGGAATCATTTAAATGTTTAGATATTATCTCCTGCCCTACCAACCAATGACTGCTCATAACGTAATGGTAACTTCATTGTGCACATCCATATCAGTTCCCCATCACTGTACTGATTATCTAAACACTGATTCTTTTTTGTCATTTACTCGAAAAATCTAACGGGTTTCTCTTCTCCCGAGTTTTCGAACAACTCATTCTGTATCAACACATACTTTATTCCATTTTGTGTTTCTGTGGACCAGTATCGCTCCAAGGATGCGCATTTAAATTGCTAATACGACTGACAGTTTAAAGCTACTCCTTGCATGGTTGCGCCGTTCATATGCCTACAAATGAAGTCAAGTCTGTGGCTAAGATGGCGCTTGTGTTTTCACAACATTACTCTTTCAATTCGACTGCGTCATGTTCTCTTGTACTCGTTCTACCACATTTGGGTCTTGATATGACGTATTTATGTCCCATCTAGCATCGTATCTACGCAGCAATTTGTAATTATCTACACCGTACCGTTCCTCGTGTATCGGACTGAAAGATTCGTTTGCATTTTCCGTTACTGGTTCAGTGTTTTGCCTTTCTATTATATTCGTATTGTCTTGGGGTCTATAACCTGTTGTACTGTAATTTGGAAACCGCGAAATTAGTACATGTGTCGCCGTAACTTACTCTGCTCTCGCTTCACTCGCGTACGTTCGGAGGGTCGGCTGCCGCTCTGTTGAAATGCGTGCGTTTACCGTTCCTCGCTCCCTTGTCTGCTGTGACCGCACATCACTTGTTTCACTCAGCTGTGTTAACTGTTCTTTTGCTATTTGCTTTTGTTACGGTTCCGTAATTATGGACGCAACCTCTTTTGGATATACGACTGGAATTTCATGACGTTTTTGTGTTTCAGCTACGGAAAATTGCAAAACTGACTCGTTTATTTCTGGATTTCTGTCCATCACTACGTCGGATGTTCAAATGTTCGAATGTGTGTGAAATATTATCGGACTTAACTGCTAAGGTCATCAGTGCCTAAGCTTACACGCTACTGAACCTAAATTATCCTAAGGACGAACACACACATCCATGCCCGAGGGAGGACTCGAACCTCCGCCAGAACCAGCCGCACAGTCCATGATACTTCGGATGATACCACCGATTCCATTGCCTCACTATTGCTTTCTGTACTATTCTCGATACACTGTTTCAATTCTGTACGAAGGTCTTCATACTGTTTCTGATTTTTCGAGACTATGTTTTCAGTGCGTGTGTCGAATCGTTTTAATGCGGCTCGCGTGACACGTTTTCTGACATTGAGCTCTTCCACTATTTGTTGCGCCTTACCAGACGTCTTACGTGCTAACGTATCCATTCTTTGATTAACTTTAGATACTGCATCCTGCACTTGGCCAACGTCAGAACGCATCTTTTTCTGGTCAGCCGTTAACGATTGTATAAGCTCGCGTGAGTCTCTCGCCTCTCTCCGGCTTTCAGTAAACTATTCATTAACCTCCGTTCGTAGTTTCTGCTGATCTTCGCGGACTTCTTCGAACCCAGCGTAGGTTTCAAATTGGAGACTACTTAAGGTAGCATTGGTTGCCGATAACCCTGGAGCTGATGCCGCTTTCAAATTTGCCGTTTCGGTTTTTAAATCTGCTAGCCCTGTATTTGTCTGTTTTACGACCATAGTGAGTTGCTTCAATATTGTGAACACACTGTCTGATTCTTCGCCATCGTCTCCTGTCACCATTTGATGAAAATTTTGCCGTTCGTGTCTTTCACGTGGCGTCTCACCGACTTCATTTGGTTCAGAGTTACTACATTCGGTTCAGCTTACCGAAGTTGCTCGTCCTCTAACTCTATTTCTTACTCACTAGATCCGTCATTTGCTTGTTTTCGTGCATTATCAGACTGTGAGACCAGTCGTGAAAAATGGTTCAAATGGCTCTGAGGACTATGGGACTCAACTTCTGAGGTGATTAGTCCCCTAGAACTTAGAACTAGTTAAACCTTACTAACATAAGGATATCACACATATCCATGACCGAGCAGGATTCGAACCTGCGACAGTAGCGGTCTCGCGGTCCCAGACTGCAGCGCCTAGAACCGCACAGCCACTACGGCCGTCACCAGTAGTGAAACTGCTACCATTCCCTCTGCACTATCACTAAGTTCCGTTCCGTGACTCGCACTAGATACTTTATGTTGTCAAGATCTTCAGTTTGACCTATCTGCGATACTTTCCGTTCTTCCGCCATCTCCGATTGTCTAACAAACCTCTGTCTTTCTCGTATTGCGCGAGCTTGCGCTCTCGTCAGCAAGTTATATGATCTTACACGTTTCCTAAATGTCATAGAATGTTTCTTAGATTATGTACACACCATTAGTACGTCGTTCCTGTTTGTGGAATTTCAACACAACTCAACAACGCCGTGAATAACTTCGATCGCGCCAGCAAGGTCATACACAAACTACTTCTACACAATGGCAAATGTTCTTCTACTTGGTAATACAGCATTTCTACACTTTGTATCATACATTTACTGTATTCTGTCCACTACACTTTTACATACATTGGGTAACCTCGTTAAAGAACTAATTTTTTTCTGAAACCCAAAACTTCTATTTTTCTTACAAATTTCACTAATTGCCGTCCAGGCAGACCAACTGCCATCTTGGCAGGGTCGCCATTTGTAAGGTGCTATATTTTCGGTTTACTTATTCTATGATTGAAGACAACTGTGTAAGTTGAAATGACATGTTTAATGTCGCAATATTAGCACAAAAATAGACGCATTTAGACAGTTTTCAATGTGATCCCAAAAAACAGTTGTCAGGATAACGCATCTCGTCAACATAAATAAGTGAAAAAATCCTAAACACAACAATATTCAATATTAACTCTCAGAAGTTTAAATTATCCTAAACACGAAAATATTAAAGTATAACTAGAAGTCTCTTTACAAAATTGTTCCTACACTTACGTTATGATGTTGGTCAGTACTACGAAAATCATCCGATTCAGGTTCAAAGTTCGGTACTATATTTAGGATAACAATAAAGCCTATGGTCGATGGTTAGTTATGTGACAAATTGAGCAAAAGAATACCCAAGGTAGCTCGAGTTTACAGTGGACGCAAGCTAGTGAACCAACAATTTTACGCCTCTGCATGCGGTATTTACCTTGAGCTGCGATGAGCTGTCGTCTGCTAGGCCGCTCTCTTCCGCTGAAGTTCGAAAAAATGTTTCAAATGGCTCTCAGCACTATGGAACTTAACATCCGATGTCATCAGTCCCCTAGAACTTAGAACTACTTAAACCTAACTAACCTATGGACATAACACACATCCATGCCCGAGGCAGGATTCGAACCTGCGACCGTAGCGTTCGTACGGTTCCAGACTGATGCGCCTAGAACCGCTCGGCCACACCGGCCGGCCCTCTGAATTTCCTATAAAACTAATTACACCTTTGCTAAATTTTCCAGCAGACACTTTCCCTATATTCCTCGTTATGCGAGAGACTATGTACACATCCCTAGTCTTAGAATGTGGTGGTATACACAGGCATGGTTGGAGCAGCGTGCATATTATAATGCCCTCTCATTTTCGCAAGAACCAGTAACTAAATGGCTGGTTGGGTGGGTAGGTGGGTGGGAGGGTGGGTAGGTGTATACGTATTTCCTGATGCAAAGTTGGAGATAGAAATCAATTATTTGATAACAGGAAGCTGTGGTGAGATAGTGGAATCGCTGGCGGCTGCTCACTCTGGAATGAAGGCACCACTTTTGTTGCACTGCCGCAAAGTACTGGAAGAACATACTCTTCTTTTCATCACAGGGTGCTACAACGTGATAGTGAACGGGTCCCAACAGGCTCGTACCTACACACCTAGGAATAAACTTCACTATGCAGCGAGAAACATTCTTCTTTCCGATTGGCTGAAATGGATAAAACTCGCCTATATATAGCGGATGCTTTAGCACAGACGTTGATTCATCTGTGATCCCTATCGGGTGTCACATACTAGAGCTAATGACTGTACTGATGAAAACCACTCTTTCGGGCCTCCCATTAGCCAACCCACCAATCCCTTCATTCCCTACTGAGCAGCCTGGCTAGTGCTTCCGAGTAGTTCTTCATTAATTCCCACCGCTGTTACCCCCCTTCTTCTCCACAACTGGACACTTGCCAACTCCATGATGCACCGTACTGCCGCTGCTGACGACAATGGTGACGCTAATAAGCGAGCCGGATAGATCTCTGATGTTTCATGTATACGGATATGATTTCTGTCAATGATGTTTCTCCACGTACGTTGGTTGGTTTATTTGAATGAGGAGACGAGACAATGAGGTCATCGGATTAGGGAAGGCTGGGAAGGAAGGTGAAGCGATTTAGGATAATCATGGAAAACCTAAATCACGACAGCCAGATGCAGGTTTGAACCATCGTCCTCCCGAATGCGAGTCCAGTGTGCTAACCACTGCGCCACCTCGCGCGGTGTGTGTGTGTGTGTGTGTGTGTGTGTGTGTGTGTGTGTGTGTGTGTATTTACTTTTTATTACGTGCAATCAGATGACTAATTTCTTCTTCTTCTTCGTCTATGTCTGTTGGAGATGGGAGTAAAGAGTAACCTCTGTTCAGTGACAGCCCACGTGAGGATCTAACAACGCAGCATGACGTTCCACAGGACGGCAGTTGGACAGATCTTAATTCATGTTACACTAAGTACTAGTTTCTTTCCCTCCCTCCTCCTCCATGTGCGAGAATGAAGCAGTCTTAATATTATGCTTTTTGTTTCAGTGTGATGTAGAATTCAAAAATTGTTCAAATGGCTCTGAGCACTATGGGACTTATCATCTGAGGTCATCAGTCCCCTAGAACTTAGAACAACTTAAACCTAACTAACCTAAGGACATCACACACATCCATGCCCGAGGCAGGATTCGAACCTGCAACCGTAGCGGTCGCGTGGTTCCAGACTGAATCGGCTAGAACCGCTTGGCCACTTCAGCCGCCCGATGTAGAATTCTTCGGTGATTTCGAGACCATGGGGGTGATCCTGTGCCACAGTCGAGCCCAGTAACCATAGACTCAACGCAGCCACAGCCTCCCATTAGCGATTAGGTCTATTTGCAGAAGATCCCCGTTGAGGCAACATCAGTGTCTACAGCAAACTCAGGGGGGAGAGGGGGGGGGGGGGTAACGCCAGTCGTCGAGGAGTGCAAATGTGAGTTGTAGATCTTTATATTCTTCTTCTTCCAACAAAACTAACACACACAATTGCTAACGTTATGTGTTGTTATCTGCTTGTAGTTGACCTCGATACGGAATAACAGGAGCATGTGCTGTACCCTTTCTCCACCATTAGTTCATGGTGCATAATTCCAATTATCAAGGAGAGAATAAATGAGTAGTAGTTCTTTTCTTTCTTCTTCTAACAGTACTAACACACACAATTGCGCAAATGGATTACAAAGTGATGTGTCCTTGGTTTCTAGGTGCCTGCAATCTGCACGTCGGATGTAGTCGACTGTTGCTGGAGATAGCAGCCAATAAGATTGCCATTGACTCATTCGGAGGCTGTTGAACGATAGCAGAAATGCTATTTATACTGTGATCTCCTCTAGTAACGAAAGTTGTAAGGTAGCTTGTAGTGTGGACAGTCTGTGTCTGCCTGACTTACATAAGATCAATATCAAAGATGAAGTCCTCGATATCCACCACATGTAAGAGGTTGCACATTAGGACTGCTGAAAAAGGGATCTTTAGGTTTTGTTAAATTGTAGACCTCTATGCGATACCTAATGGGCTGACTAGCTTGACATAAATAACGTAATTTACTTGAATGACCCGATAACCCCACCAAAATAGGTAACGTGATAAGGGAGGTGAAGGTATGATGCTTTAAAGGAATCACAAGGAAGTACAATATCACAACTAGATTTGTTGAATAAAGTCAAGATCATGAATTAGGAAAGGGTGTATAATACCGAATGACAGACACTAATAGAGCGTAAAATATTAGTGAAATATATGGTACTGGTTGGCTGAGAATAACCACGGGAATCCTAACTTGAATATAAGTATTGGCAGTCGAACCTGCTGTGAGTGGAGGCTACTGATCTTAACATACTGCTTTGCCTGTCACCTCCGAGGCCTAGCAACAAATGCTGCGCCAGTCACACACATTGACAGAGAGCGAAGTTCTCCCACTACCGATGCCCACTGTACAGGATGCACATTTCTGCGAAGCCCAACGAGCATGGGTTTGGGTTAGGTTGTGTGGGGGAAGAGACCAAACTGCGAGGTCGTCGGCCTCATCGGATTAGGGAAGGACGGGAAAGGACGTCGGCCGTGCCCTTTCAAAGAAACCATCCCGGCATTTGCCTGGAGCGATTTAGGGAAACCACGGAAAACTTAAATCAGGACGGCTGGACGTGGGATTGAACTGTCACCCTCCCGAATGCGAGTCCAGTGTGCTAGCCACTGCGCCACCTCGCTCGGTCCAACGAACATGACCGAAGGTAATGTTGTCAGGACTCCAACGTTCCACACAACAAAGGAGAGTTTGTAACACCACACGCAGAGCCTGCCGAAAACGGTTAGCTAGGCGCTGGCTTCGCGCTAGCCAACAACTCAAAGGGAGCCGTGCGGCCTCTCGCCGGCGAACACAGGCAGCATTGGAGGCCCGCTTTTCCCCATTGTCCTCACCGGCTGGTCCTTCAGGAAGGCGGCCTCTTATCTCTGGCACGCACGCACGCTCTTTCGGCTGCCCTCACTCAGCTCAAGTACAATAGTCGCATCCAGCCACAGAGCGTAGAAGTATGTAGATCGGCCCTTGCGTAGCGATGGACAGGCGGGCGTGTGGCCGGATCCCCTACCACTTGCATACCTGCAGCGCCTAGAGCACCACCAGTCGCACTGTTGTTTCCTTTCTGTTTGTTTGTTTACTCACTGCCTCATCTCGCCTTCCTATCGGGTTTCCTGTAGATTTGTTAGCTTTCAAGTTAACTACCAGTTGTTTATTTTACAGTTTCCGACGGCAGAACGCGGAACTAAACTTTTATTTACGTACAGACGGGACCAAAGGGGTCCGACAATACTCGACAGATACGATTGACGGAATTGCCTCAGCATTGTGCAGTCACATTATAGTCATAATGCGTGAACTACTCCTGCGTATTCTTAACGACAGCTAAAATGGATCGTTATTGCCCAAATGCACGTTATCGAAGAATACGCTCAGACGGAAAAGGTTGATTTGAGAAGAAAACGAGAAAGATGCCAAGGAACCTAAAACTGTGATCTGAACCCCAACTCCATTTATTACACCGAAAAACAACAGTTGTACTTTAATTTCGTACGCTTCTATCTAGAAGAAAGTGTTAACAACAGTTGTATTAGACAGCAAGGCAAGTTTTATTTTAATTTTTTTCATTTCCTACATATTCCTGTAGAATACATTAAAAGCGAAAGTACCATTGTCACCTACATGCACAGGTGCATTGTTCCCCTGT
Source organism: Schistocerca gregaria (assembly GCF_023897955.1). Lineage (NCBI taxonomy): Eukaryota > Metazoa > Arthropoda > Insecta > Orthoptera > Acrididae > Schistocerca > Schistocerca gregaria. Next base: position 282,215,657 of record NC_064931.1, read on the forward strand.
ACAACACGTGTTATTTTCCTGTTGCTCATTTCGATTTTCTTTCTGTCGGTTTGTGTTAACTGAATGTATGTTTCTTCTATTTGCTGCATTTACAGCTAGTACAGCTCAGGAACCATGTTAAATTTTGATTGAGGACAATTATATCGCTCGCGCGTCATTCAGAACAATTAATAGCAGAACGTGTCAACAGTTCAGTGCATGATTAGATAAAATGGCATTTGTGAAGTGAACAGATTATACATAAATGATGGAAAGAATTCAATAATGTATCTAACGTCGTGAACAAAATACAGGTACCATTGTTTCCAGAAACCAGGCAGCATACATTGAAATACTATACAGTCGGCGTCATGAGCTAATGACTCCCCATGTCGGTTCATTTCATTAAGTTTTTCTTTCATTTTCACCTTCGTTTTGAATCAGTAGTGTAGGAAAAAAGAGTAACATGTGGCAACTCCGCACTCCGCTTTGCAGGCAGCAACAGCTGCGCGCATGCTTGACACACCCATTGTGGCCCAAAGATCCCTCTATACTCTGTGCGTCCAGGAAGCGAAAAATAGTAGAAGGAAAGAACTGAATTCGTCTATCACTATTCGTCCTTCGCATTTAATATTAATAAAAGAAAAAAAATTGACATGATGATCACGTCAGAATGTCGATGATAAACTCGGAAAAAATGAAAGGGGAAGGTATAATGGGCTTTCCAATAGGAGTGGATGGGCCAGAAGGGCCTACCGTCTTTCAGACTTTAATTACACTACTGGCCATTAAAATCGCTGCACCAAGAAGAAATGCAGATGATAAACGGGTATTCATTGGACAAATATACTAGAACTGACATGTGATCACATTTTCACGCAAGTTGGGTGCATAGATCCTGAGAAATCAGTACCTAGAACAACCACCTCTGGCCATAATAACGTCCTTGATACACCTAGGCATTGAGTCAAACAGAGCTTGGATGGCGTGTACAGGTACAGCTGCACATTGAGCTATAACACGATACCACAGTTCATCAAGAGTAGTTACTTGCGTATTGTGACGAGCCAGTTGCTCGGCCACCATTGATCAGACGTTTTCAATTAGTGAGAGATCTGGAGAATGTGCTAGCCATGGCAGCAGTCGAACGTTTTCCGTATCCAGAAAGGCCAATACAGGACCTGCAACATGCGGTCAAAGTATCATCAATATTAAATGATATTTCAAATCTTTAACATTTTGATCAGTATCAATTTCTACATTTACATTTTAATAACTCATTGTGGATTATTATTTATCGGAACTAAGCCGATTTTATAGTCTATATGAAATACTATGATCGTTTCTGATGCTGATACTAGTTAGATCTTTGATTTTTTCTGGTTATTAGATGTAAGTTGAGCTTCTTAATGGAATGCAACTATTAATTGTTTTCTATAAAATGTGTTTTATCACAACCCAACACCACAAGTGTCAAAATAGTCATTTTGTTACAATGCCTTTATATGTATTCTTAAATAATTTAATTAATTTGTTTTCTGAAGAATTCCTGGATTTTAGGGTTTGATGGCCATATTTCATAACACTATTATTTGTCTGTATCTTACATTCACAAGATTACTCGCTATTTATTTTTCAATCTATTTCGTTTACCTACTTTCATAACATTTATTTTTTCTGCATTCAAAAAATAATTAGGCTAAACTGAATTTATATTATTTTGCAAAAATAATAATTTTAAAGAACTATGGGTTTGTAGTTTAAAATTTAAGATCACATGTCCCACTATTTTTTACATTTTAATGTTTCCATTTTAAAAACAAACAAAAGAATATTCATTAAATAGTATGTTTTATATATGTGATAAATTAATTTTAAACACATTATATTGTTTTAACCGAATTTTTTCACCATATGCAGTGTTTTATTATTCATAATACAACAAGAATTTAATTAAAGCTCACAAGTTATTCTAAAAAATTTAAAACGGAATACTTTGTTGACCTTAACAAATGTCTCCATCTATACAAAGAAAAATATGAGAATTAAATGTCTTTGGAATGGTTTATTAAAAGATACTTATTTTCTAATTCAATTTAAAGCACCAATAAAATTAGTTTCGCAAAGGAAATATTTAACTTTTTTACAAAAATTCCATCAGGTGTATTAAAAAAGGCATTATATTTTGTCAATTATGGGCAGCAGTTTAATGATTAGATTAAATAATTAGGGCACAGGCCTAAAATTTGTCTGTTGCTATATGAATCTATGAAGAATTCAGTATAACTCTCAGTAATAACTTTATATAAATTGTATCTTCTTTTATATGAATATCTGGGTTTTTGTATGAATAAATTATCCTAACATTTAAGCTGCACTGTTGTAGAAAAACCAGCTATTGTAATATTTTTGTAACTATCTCCAATAGAGTCAGATAATCTTTTTTAAGAACTGAATAATTGCTTTTTATTTAAAATAGGCGACCCCTTCACTATTAGTAAAATTTGTTTTAAGTAAATGAATAATGTTGGAACAAAAATAAGAATTCCACTAAAATATAACAAAATTAACATGGCAAGCTCTTGCCAAATTCTATTCGATACACAATAATACAGCCAGGTGGCTGTGGCAAAAAGGCATTACACTTTAGCTACTGGATAGTAAATCTGGAATAAATTTAGAGATGTACATGTTTATTCTACATGTTTAGAACACTCAAAATTTATGTAACTCATAAGAAGCCGATTAATTTTGCAAACAATCATAAAAAATACTTCATTTAGTGTGAAGATGGTGCATAGGTTTTATTTGATGACTTTATTCTTGAAAATCAAGGTATAGTTAAAGACGTAATTACTAGAGGAAGACAAAACGTAGTATGTTGTTTACTAGAGAAAGCCATAAAGCAACATTTTGTTTTTATGTTATGAAAAACGTTCAGGAACTAAAAATAAATTAGTTATAAATAATAGTAATTTTTAAAGTTTTTGCAGTCAAGATTATATCATATATCAGGAATCTGTCAGTAAATTTTAATAATTTTAATACTTTTAATATCTTTAAAAATATTTACTAAATGTTGGAATAATAATAAATTTGGATTTATTAAAGTAGGTATGACAGAAATAATATAATTTAGAAAATTCTTTTACATTTAACTGTAAGTAAAAGTGAATTATTTTTAAGCAACATAATACTAAAACATAATTATAAATGTGGCAAAAACGTTAAAAATTTTTAACAACAAAATTATGAAAGAATCATTAACGCATTTTATTGTAACTAATGTTCCAAAAATATGACCAAGGGGGATTTACTAAAGCTAACCGAAATAGGAAGAAAAATATTTTTCTAACAAAAAGATTACAATAACGAAAATGAAAGGGTATAATTTTAATGGTTTGATTATTTGTTATTCAAAATGTATTCCTCCTTTAATTATATTTTTATGTAATTTGCTCCACACTTGGGACAAAGGAAAACATGAAAAATAATTATTTATTATTTTAATTAAGAACTTACATTGTGAAATACCTATTACTTGTTATTTGCTGTGGTCCAGGAACAAAAGTAAAATAATTCACCTAGAGGTGTTAATGCAATAGCACCATTAGATGAAGCTTATAATTAAAGATGCTATTTCATATAGAGATGATAATGCTTTGGAAGAAACACGTGAGCCACATAAAGAACTTAACTTAACTGCAACACAAGGAAGGTATGCTAAACCATTTTGTTTGGTGAAAAATAAGCGGGAACAAAAGTTAGAGGAATAATATATGGATACAAAAAGAAAGAGTGTGCCATGATGATAATAGTTGCAGATTAGAATATTTTTAATTAAATTGAATGCTGTGCTACAATAAAGTTTTCATTCAAAATTTTACGGAAATTATATCTAAAGGGTGCATTTATAAGTTTTTAATCAATATGTTAAAAATTTTCAGGTAAGTAAATGGAGAACATTACAACTGATCATCCTTCGAAAACCAAGTATTCAAATTAAAACTGGAGTAATTAGAAATAAATCTGAATAATAAACAATTAAGCCATATTCTCAGAAAAAATGGGCTCTGGATCACTGAAACACGAAAAAGGGGTTTTCCCAGTATTGTTGACCACATTACCATATTTAGCTGCTGCTAGCTCAATAGCCAGCATTTTAGCAATGTAGTAATAAACAAAATGATAAAGAATTTGAAGAACAAAAAGTCACAATTTAGCAGTGGAAAAGACAGTAAAACTGTGAAAAATTAAAAAAAACAATTAAATACTATAAATGTATGTGAATTCATGATTCAGAAATCTTCCAAATAAATCGAAAATTAAAAATCTTAGACATATTAACAAATAAAAAAATTAGTGTGGTATAGTTTCATGAATAAGAAAAAATAAAATATGAAATAGATCTAAAAGCACAGAATTTAATAGAAATATGAATGAAAATATGATTCAAAAAATCAGAAAGAAACAAAAATAGTATAAATCAAAAATACAAAATTTTATTTAACATTGTTCATGAAGAATTAAATAAAATTTTTAATAGAGTAAGGCTTATTATACTTCAAAAATAATAGTTTAGAAAAGGTTAATAGGACAATTAGTGGTTATGATGTTGTTACCCAACAATATTTAGAAACATAATTAAATAACCTTTTTACTAAAGCTGAATAAACTAATATTTTAAGACAACTTAGTACCAATGAACTAAATGATAAATAAAAAATAATTAAAAATTAGTTAACAAATTTTAATGAAAGTATCCATGTTAAAACTATGGTACTATGTCATCAAGGGTAATTAATGTCAGCAAAAAACTTAATTATGGTTTATATGGATTTAATGGATAAAAAAATGAGTTTTGTAAGAAAAAATTGAGTGTTTATTTATAATTGGAAAAGCACAAAAATGATAATTTTCACTATGGGCATATGTTTAAAAATTGATGGTAGTGATAAAAATATGACAAGTTTTGTCATTTAATGATGTTGATAATTGGTTCATTTTGAGTCCTTACAAAACGACTACTGACAATCAGTCAATAAAAACATTATTTAAATCTAATTTTAAAACTATAAAGTTAAAAGATAAAGCTATAACTGTTCAGTAGATACCAAAATAATTTAATTAGTTTAAATTTGCTACTACATAAACAGATAACCTTACAAATTTTAAACAATCTTGTTTGTGGCGTAAAAAGTGAAAAAATAATTGTAATACACCATCAAAACCGAATATAAACAAAAATGATAGACATAAAGTGAATGAATTTGTTGGACTTGGAAACAGTAAAATAAGTAAATTTGTTAAAAAATTTTTTGTAATGTTTAATATCATAATAATTTGCAATTAAAATGAAGTAGTTACACCAATTAGAAAAAAGTTTAAGACTAGTAATTTTAAATCTTTCAGTGTATTTGCTTGATGACAAGCAGATTCAGTAGAAAGGGTTTTAGGTAATTTAATAGTATTTTTTTAAATAAATAAGAGATATTACTATTTATGCACCATAACTGATGTTTTTTTATATTTGCTTGGGTTATTCCCATTAATTACAATAGAAGTAGAAATAGTTTGACCAATTTATTGCAAACATATCCAAGATATTTGAAATAGATGACAGTAAATAGCTTCTTATAACTTATGAAAATATATGAAAGTAATCATTATTCAAAATTTACTGAATTAAATTGAATTTATTATTGAAAGATGTGGTGGAACAACAAAAGAAAGAATGTGAAAAATTTTATTTACTGGAAGTTATAATTCGATTGATTTAGTTTCTAAATTTTCTAAATTAAATTTGTGAATTTAGTACCACAAACCATTCAACAATAAAGAATGAATGTAAAAGCTGTAAACAAAAAATGATAAAAAGATGTTGTATGCTGTTTATACTAAAAATTTGGAAGTCTCTAAGCCAAAAATTAATGACACAATAAAGTTAAAATAAGTACACTAAAGGAAACTCTAGAAAAAGCTACACAGTTTACTGGTCGACACAAAATTAAAAATTGCAATATTTATCTATTATAACCCAATTATATACAAATTAATAAATTTTAATGGAGAAAAATTTAATGTAATTTTTATGTATGACAACTACAAAATAGAAAATATGTAAATTAATTCTTGCCAATAAAATACAAAGAGATTGACAATAAAGTTTTTGTTAAATGGCATAATTATGATTACTTACATAATAGGCGAGCATCTAAAAGTAATTTTATAACTTCTTAGAAATTTTTATTTCTGTAAGTATAACAAAAGTGAATACTGTCACTTTTATTCGTTGCAGGTAATGAAAAACGTAAAAATACTTTAAATGTTCTTAATACAGATGTAGAAATTAATTAAGTACAGGCAATTGTTTGGTTTGTCCTAATATGAAATTTAAATTGTTCTCAGTTATTACCGTGCATATGATGGAAAATCTAATAAAATGTTAACTGCCAATTGTGTTGAACATTATTTGATTTTGTAACTATTAAAATGGGAATGATATTTTATCAATAATAGAACTGCAAACATCCTACTTTCTTTTGTAATCAGCACTTTAATAAAATGGCAAGGTAATGTTAGTCAGAACACAGAAGGAGTTGTGATCTAAATAAAAATAGGCTTAACCATTCTTAATATCAGAAGACAAAAGAATCGCTAAAGAAATGTCACACAAACATTTTTATTTCACTAATATGGGGTGTATGGTATACAAAGTGATCAGCCAGAACAAAAATACACGTGAATCCAGGGTATGGCACAAACTACGCCACAATCAACCCTCTAAACTACTACTCCAAAAAGAAAAATTTGGTTTGGAAGAACAAGGTGCTAAGAAACGTGTAGTATAACACTACACCACAGCAGCAAATACCTTACCCTGCTCCTGGTCAGGGCAGCACACAATGATGTATTGGGCGACTGAAGTCATGCAGAGCAGCAATCTGTTATTAATGGCATGCACCCAAAAGATGCAAGTTCACGGTCTTGCGTTCAGCTAATTCGGATCACAGGTGCTTTCCGATGAGCCTTGGGAACCCCAGCGTATTCCAGTGTGCAGGTGGACCCATTTGCTGTTCCACCAAACCAGTTTGACTCCCTCTTATTCCAGTGTGCAAATGGACAAATTCTCTGGTCTGCCAAATTAATTTGACTCCATCCCACGACTATCTATGATGGAATATGTTAAATGTTTAGATGGCCAACTCAAGGCAACCACGCATCACTCGTTGTGTGCATGATGCTACAAGTAGTACCTCTGCTGGTTCGGAAGGTGACAGGCACAGGCTGTAAGTGACACTCTAGCAAAGGACACAGGTCTCACCATTTAGTTAGAGACCCGCAGTTCTTTACTGGCGAAGCACAAGTATAAGAGTGCCCACTTATCTCTCTCTATTTACTTTCCTCCCAAGCTCGGTAGCAAAGCACATTTTCATCTTAAGTACAAGCTGATCACGAGCTGGAGTGCCGCAGCCTATGATGGGAGACTGCCCCTTGCTCCGCATACATTATTTTGGCCAATTAGAAATTTTAAAGTAAATTGGTACAAACAAAAGAAAATTTTCAACTTCTCGGGCTGTTTCCCGAGACTTACGCCATGTATTTTGCTAACATTATGACCAAGATGGAACCATAGTCCTCCATAAACTTGTTACATGTATTTCGAACTTTCTAAAGATAATCCATAAACTCGCTAAAAGCCTCGTGCCTTCCTAGATATGTTTTGTAAGAGAATCTGGACATCTGGTTGCCAGTGACCTGTCCCGTGGAAAATTTGCAGAAAGCTCACAGTTGTCTCATCGGCCTCCTGCCTAACAAAGGCCCATTCTCTGCTTTATTGATGGTCTTCAATGCTTTGCCCACTGCAGTAGCGTCTCCTCAGCGCTAGTCAGCGTACCTGGATGCAGCGCCTGGCCGACCGGGGCCATCCAATACGTCTGCACAATGAGACCTCAGAACTTGGCCACACAGAAATGTTTTCATACAGGTTACATAGAAAAAACGCTCCCCTCGATCCTCAGTCGCTGTACACTGTTACTGCAGTCGTTTAAATTGGCACTCTATTCCATTAAATGCAGGTAAAGCTTACTGCTATTCCTTCACTAGAGCACACAAACAAGATCATTAACTACAGCCCACCACTTCATCATGATGTATGAATTCAGATCGTAATAAATAAAATCTTCTCTAAGAACATTAAGTGGCATGACACTAAATTTGAAGTGAGAGTGCCCTGCAATCTCTCAAACTTCATTTTATTTCTACACAAGTTTTATTATAAAATTCCCTAGCCCACATCAGTTCCATGTGAGTTTTAAATCATTTGAAATGATGGCTCAGAATACCCTGCATATGATGGAAAATTTCATACGACTACACTGTCACTTGTGTTGCAAAATTATTTGATTTCACAACTTTATAAATGGGAATTATATTTTACAAAGAACAGAGCATCATTTTACTTCTAAGCCAGTTTTGTTACATTTAACTTCATCTTTATCCGACAAAATTCGTATGAAAACACATATACTTAATAATGGGAAAAGAAAAAGAAAGAAAATGGAGCATTTCATCCATTAGAAACATTTGGTGGTTCTTTAAAGATTATAAATAAGTAATGTGGGAAGGAGATTTAACTGTTATTTTTACTTTTTGTTCTGGTACAAACGATACTATTCTTAGATGATCTGATAAAAATAAAGCTGGAGTCAAAATAAAAGATACATTAACAAACAAGGTAAAAATGTTATTGAAAATAGGGAAATTATGGTACCTGTAATTGAATATAAGAACGATAAAGAACTTGAGTTACAACAAGAATGATTTAAAAATTCGAAAATAGCTGTACCTTCGTTCGAATTGCAAACTGCAGCAAACACTGAAATAGGTAATAAAATAATTTTGAAAAAGATATAAGAAATCGTTATAATTCAGCAGAATTTCATACAACTTATTTTATTTTTCTTATTTTTCAGCTAAAATGAAAAAAATAATCATTCAGTACATTCATCATTTGTAATGTTAAATTGCGTAATATTTATTTGAAAATGGAAGAAACCAAGTTTTTCAAGAAATGTGGAATTTAGATCCATCATATACTTCTGTAAAAGCATTAGATTCATTTTGCGACTTTAAATGAGCAACCCAATTAACAGCAGCCATTGTTATAAATCCATTTAATTCTATTACAAAGTGTCCTATTTCTGTCACAAATATGTCTTTTAGAAAAGGGCTTATGGCAACACGAAAAACATGTGGAATTCTGTGGAAATTTTAATGATAAAGTTGTTAATGGTGCAGTAGTCATTATTATTTTATATATTAAAAAGACTTGTGGTATTCAATATAAAGTATTAACTGAAAATTTTGTAAAAAATTATTAAAAAATGGGGAACAGTTATATTTCTAAAAGTTAATTCAATTAGAAAAATAAAGAAGCTAAGGAAGTGAAAATATATGAATTAAATTAATAATGAAAATATAAACATAAAATAATTAAATGAAAAACTAAAAAAAGAAGAAACAGAAACTGAAAAATAATAAAAATTTATTAGAAACAATAAATATGAAGAATGGTGGAAGACTAGAGTGGACTTGCATATATGTTAAAAGTTGTCAGGTGACTCTGAGTCTACACCCCGACAACAATCACTTTAACTAGTAATCCTTCCAGTTGTCAATTATTTATTTTAAATTTGACCAGAAGAGAGTGATTATCAAAGGTCCTTTATGCAGAAGACACGATATTATACTGCCTAGAAAATGAGCACAACAGATTGTTTAGATTTTGTGGGTGACTGTGTTTCTTAAGTTATAGTTATTGTCTGTTTGTGCACTTTGGATGACTGAGCAGAAATATATCTCTGAGGCAGAGAGTGGTGCAACACCCACAGAATTGTAACATTATTAGGGAAATTAGTCATGTCTGGCCTCAAAAATTGGATGACTGATTAAAAATACTGCTGCCTAACTTTCTTAACCATGTAGTAACTGCCTATCAGAAGATCATGGTGTAGCAACGACCCTTGGGACCACCATTTTGCACTCAGCAATGTTCATATGTCCGTCTTGCAGGCATACATACAACTTTGTGTGAGTGAGTGGCACATTACAACACTGAGGTCACGTCAGGATGTCTTCTCTCTGTGTACTCTTCGTTGGCACACTCGCCCCCGATAGTCATGTCCTCATTGTGAGAATGATAATATCCTCTGTTTCATGTTGTATGATTTGCAAGACTACAGGTGACTGAGTTAAGGAGGGATAAGGGAAAATGTAAAATATTTATTTAAAAATCATTGCAGCCATATTTATTAATGTACAAATCTAAAGTTTTGCATGTGTAAAGGAAAAGAGCTGTGTTCTAAAGGAAAAATAAAATAAAATATACAGGATTAATATTTTGCCAGAATTTGTATTTTTTATTTTTTATTGAATTTTTCTATAAAAAGCCATAATTCAAATTCTAATAGTGCAATTACCCTAAAAATTTTATTGTAGTGTCCTAAGAAGGTTATAAGACCACTGAATTACGGTTATTAATTTATGGTTCAAATTGTATCATTAACAGAGCTTTTAATTTTTGCACATCATAAATTAACTTTTTTTCTACATACAATCATCTAAAAATCAGAATGTATGTGTAGGATCTCGCATTATTTAGTTCCAGGGAGACAGCAACACGTTGGGAACAGTTCAAATTTCATAGCATTAGCGCATATACTTTTTGAAAATAATCTTCTAAAGACATAATAAATATAAAGCAGAGGAAATGAGGTTCCAAGATTTTCTTCTCATACTTCTACATGTAATAAGCTTACCTCAATTTTAAAATCCTCCATATTGAAACTCCTCATACTCCAGGTTACTCTTCGCTCCTCTTCGAATCTGCCTGGCCTGTATTTGCAGGTAAGAGACTGATCTGTTAGCTTACTTGACGCTGCTCGCTTCGATGGAGTAAAATGTTTTTGTTGTAAACAAGTCAGGATCTATACGAAATCTCCTTAGAACTTCAGTTCTGCGATTGTTTCCGTTGCTGTAACATAAAACTGTATCATAGACACCTGTTTTGAGTACTTCAAGTCCACAGAACGTCCTTTTTGAGCATTTAATTCAAATTAAATTGTTGAGGCTATCATTTGCATTTTGTGTCTTTTCCTCAAGACACTTCCTCAATAAATCAGGTTTGCAAGAAACCTTATTGCGGGCTTAATTGCATTTCTGGTAATTAATGTTTATGTGAATATGTCTCATTCCTGTTGTTGAACTTACACCGTCCGTCTTTCGGACACAGATTGTGCATTGGTATTTGGTCAGTGGATAGTTTGTAGAAAAAAGATGCCCTCACAGCACGAGTCATTGCCTCTAAATTATGCGTGTTTTTCTTGATCACTCTCCCATAAAATAACTCAAGAGCATCAATTTCTTTCAGAGTAGGCCTGCCTTTTCCTCCTAGTGGTTTACCATCCTCAAGTACCTCAACTTTCTTCTCCTTCAGCAAGCGATGAAGACTACCACCAATCCTCTTTTGGATATGACCAACAAATCCCAACTTTCCTATTGTTGTATTGTATGGATTTTTATCTGTTACAGCTATGAACGAAGAGGAGTCCCCATCACTAAGGTATTTAGTATATACAACACCATACTGGCCCTCAGATCTTTAGAACAACGTTACAACTACAGCAGCCTCTATGCCCCGAATTGAGCCCCTATACATTTTTGGAGGATGCTACTACATGCTTTCATGCCGTAGTTTCTCAATGTCTTCATTATTGGACATTTTACATGTTTCACACTGGTGGCAGTGTTTAGATACAATTTCTACATCTAAAACCTTACCTGAGTGAATATCTATAACAGATGCAAGTCCACACAGAGCTGTGTTATCCCTTTTCATCCATGTCCTACATATGTACACACACAGGCCAGTAACATTTGTAGGAGATTCAATGTCATGAATATCTACCTCAGAATCTATTTCTTTTGGGTTTGTTTCCACCCATACCTCCACTGCTTTATTCACAGAAGCTTTGGCAGTATTGCATAGTGAATTTCTTTATTTATTTTTCAAACCTTGTACAAGGTGTTTAGAAAACCATACCATTACTTACCTCCTTCCCTGCCCTGTCCAAGGCATCGCAGAGCATATGCTAATCTAAAATTGCTTTCATGGATACCAGTGTCAGTTTATCTGGAGGAGGAAGACTAAAATTCATAGCCACAGTGATTAGAAATAAATTTAAAATCACAAGCTATTCCCAGTCTTCTTCCTTCAACAAGAATCATGTATTCTATACTTTTACAGCTACCACATGAACATGAAAACTTTATAGCCTGGCAGAGAAGCTTTAAATTAACAAGTTTGAATCCAGTGAAATCCATATCAGTATCATTCACGCACCTGTACAATTCTGCTGTCCCAAGTTTCGATGCTGAAGCTGAGAGCTTGTGTTTTTCATTTCGAGATGTTTCCTCTTTTTTGTTGGTAAACCGATTTCCATGAAATTTTGTATCCTAAACACAGTTTTTCCACCACCTCTTACGTATAAACCTGGGCTTCCACGAAAAGGTTTGCGAATTCAAACTACCGCCTGGTAATAAGTTTTAGTATTGTCAAAACATAAATAAAGATGTAGATGTAAGCCAAAGATATTGAAAGAAAATAGCCTTCAAACTGACAAAAATTCCTCTGAAGCAAGCATTTTCCCAAATGTCAGAAAAAGTGGGAGTTACCGCCAATGCAGACTTAATCAGTTTAAAAATTTAATGTCATTTCTAAACGTGTGTAAACCAAGAAGATAATATTTTTGAAAAATCGATGGACCAAAATCCATTACATGCCCGCTTAATTCCCTAACAGGAATTACTTTAATGAGGAAGCCTTCCACTTGACTACAATGCTCATGGATCTGTCAAACTGATTTTTCCCTTTGACTGTGTTTATTGTTGTTAGCCTACAGTAGATGTTTTCACATTTATCAAAATCTAAATGAACTTGAGTGCTGAAATAATATTAGGGAAATGGTGGCCCTGTCATAACTGTAATCAGTTTTTGATGGGTGAGCAACGTATCAGGACAGGGTTGATTCGCTAAGGCACAAGTATATTGATTAAAATAATAGGAAAACCAAAACATATTAGTATTATGACAAAAAACATGAACTGTTAGGAACACAAATACACTAATGTACATTTAAACTGTTACACCGCGAAAATGACGTGCTACAGACACGAAATTTAACCGACAAGAAGAAGATGCTGTGATATGCAAATGATTAGCTTTTCAGAGCATTTACACAAGGTTGGAACCGGTGGTGACACCTACAATGTGCTGACATGAGGAAAGTTTCCAACCGATTTTTCATACACAACCAGCAGTATACCAGCGTTGACTGGCGAAACGTTGTTGTGATGCCTTGTGTAAGGAGGAGAAATGCGTACCATCACGTTTCCGACTTTGATAAAGGTCGAATTGTACCCTATTGCCAATGTGGTTTATCGTATAGCACGAAAGGCAAAACTTAATTTTTCGGATGAATCCAGGTTCTGTTTACAGCATCATGATGGTCGTATCCGTGTTTAGCGACATCGCGGTGAACGCACATTGGCAGCGTGTATTCGTCATCGCCATACTGACGTATCACCCGGTGTGATGGCATGGGGTGCCATTGGTTACACGTCTCGGTCACCTATTGTTCGCATTGATGGCACTTTGAGCAGTGGACGTTACATTTCAGATGTGTTACGACCTGTGGCTCTGTCCTTCATTCGATCCCTGCGAAACCCTACATTCCAGCAGAATAATGCACGACCGCATGTTGCAAGTCCCGTACGGGCCTCTCTGGATACAGAAAATGTTCGACTGCTGCCCTCGCCAGCACATTCTCTAGATCCCTCACCAACTGACAACGTCTGGTCAGTGGTGGACGAGCAACTGGCTTGTCACAATACGTCAGTCACTATTCTTGATGAACTATGGTATCGTGTTGAAGCTGCATGGGCAGCGGTACCTGTACATGCCATCCAAGCTCTGTTTGACTCAATGCCCAGGCGTATCATGGTCGTTATTACGGCCAGAAGTGGTTGTTCTGGGTACTGTTTTCTCAGGATCTATGTAATGTAATGTAATCACATGTCAGTTCTAGTATAATATATTTGTCTAATGAATACCCGTTTATCATCTGTATTTCTTCTTGGTGTATCAATTTTAATGGCCAGTAGTGTAGATGCATCAAATGCATAAGTTAAAAAAAATTTCCATCACCCCAGTTCGCAGACCTCCTGTAGATAGATGGTGACTGTGGATATTGTATCACAGACACAGTCCCTTTGACTGTTCAGAGATATCACTAAACCAGCCTAACGGTGCAAACAACCAACTCTCAACCAAGGAAGTGTCCAGGCGTCTCGGAGTGAACCAAAGAGATGGAGGAGATAGAGAGAGACAGGAATAGCCCATGATATGCCTCGCTCAGGCCACCCAACCCTGCTGCAGTGGATGACCGTTACCTACGGATTATGGCTCGGAGGAACCATGAAAGCAACGCCACCATTTTGAATAATGCTCTTCTTGCAGCCGCAGGACGTCATGTTACGATTCAAACTGTGCGCAGTACGCTGTATGATGCTCAACTTCACACTCGATGTCAATGGCGAAGTCCATCTTTGCAACCACGACAACACGCAGTGTGCAACAGATTGGCCCAACAACACGCCAACCACTCAGAATTGGTATCACGTTCTCTTTAACGATGAGTGTCGCATATATTTTCAACCAGACAATCGTAGGAGAGGTGTTTTGAGACAACCCGGTCGGCCTGAACGTCTTAGACACACTGTCCAGCAAGTGAAGATAGGTGTAGGATCCCTGCTGTTTTGAGGTAGCATTATGTGGGGCCGACGTACGTGGTGGAAGACGCCGAACGTCTGTACGATACGTGAAGGCAATCCATCGACCGAGATGCAACCATATCGGCACATATTGACGAGGCATTGGTCTTCATGGACGACAATTCTTGGCCCCATCGTGCACATCTTGTGAATGACTCCCTTCGGGATAACGACGTCACTCGACTAGAGTGGACAGCATGTTCTCCAGACATGAACCCTATCGAACATACCTAGGATAGATTGAAAAAGCCTGTTTATGAACGACGTGGCCCACAAACCACTCTGAGGTATCCACGCCGAATCCCCGTTGAGGAGTCGGACAATCTGGACCAACAGTGCCTTGATGAACTTGTGGATAGTATGCCACGACAAATTTGGGAATGCATCAATGCAAAAGAACGTGCTACTGGGTAGTGGATATACCGGTGGGTACAGCCATCTGGACCACGACCTCTAAAAGTCTCTCTGTATGGTGGTACAACATGCAATGTGTGGGTTTCATGAGCAATGAATAGAGTGGAAAAGATATTTATGTTGATCTCTATTCCAATTTTCTGTACAGGTTCCGGAACTCTCGGAACCGATGTGATGCAAACATTTTTTTGATTGTGTACTTAACACTCAACTGCATGAAGACTGGTTGTCAAAGACTAAGATATATCTGACTCAAATAATGGATAATGTAATCTGAAATTGTCTAACGCTGTATAGACTTTGGTGGATTTATTCTACACCAGTTTTTTTCCTACGTGGATGCAGCTGACAAGAAGTCATGAGACTGTCAGTCTGTTTGTCGCGACAAGCCAGATCAGCAATACTACACCCGTTTCTCGATGTGTAGAGCTGTCTCAGGTGATGGTTGTGGTTCCAGTGTATGCAGAGCAGTGACGTGTGGCGCCTGTAATTCGCTATTGCAGCCACGAAATGTTCAGATTCGCTGCTGGTTATCTATTACACAAATCGCAATTAGTCTCTAATGGAGCATGGATGTATCAGCCCAATTCCAGCGTGTGATTCTCCCGTTTGTCGGTCGTACAATGGAGCAGTATGATTCACTTGCACGGCAGTGCGCAAAAGGAGATCAAACGCCAAGGCGGCGTACCTGTCTTTTATAATATTGCCCTGGCCACAGCAAGTTGTCCGAGATCACTTAGTTCTAAGCTGTCAATTCAGCTAATTCCTCACCCCAGGCTTCTCAGTCAAGACCAATGTTAGAGCTAAGTAACACTCAGAACAAGCGTGTCAAGGCAACACACGCATAACAAGAGTCAGGACCAGTATCTTCTCCAAACTGGAGTCTGAATCAGAGTATTCACTCCAGACCGATGTCTAAATGGGATGGATTAGTTTCTTCTCTCCTACCTTTCCATCAAATCTTGGTAAACTCCACAAAAGCAATCCTGCAACCACCTTCACAAGAGTTTCAGTCCAATCACAAGATTCCATGAGCTTATAGAGGAGAAGACGTTGTGCCGCTGACTTGCTTTCTCCCACGGCCACTTTAGGTAAAGTGTTTTGAGTTTCCGTATAGCTCTTATGTGAACAACAAAATTGTCATGAAGACGTTGTGCCCCTGACTTGCTTTCTCCCACGGCCACTTTAGGTAAAGTGTTTTGAGTTTCCGTATAGCTCTTATGTGAACAACAAAATTGTCATGATGAATATCATCTGGACAGCCTAAACATTACTGTGGGCCGCCCTGGGGCCTCGGCTAAACTAAGAGACTTACTTTTGTGTTCTAACATAGATCATTTCAGCAGCCATAAATGTTGCATTCCTTCTAAATTTGTATCGAAGGTCTGAGGCTTCCGAAAAAACTTTGTAGACAGAGAGATGACACCACTTGATGGCCTCCACGAAACTACTATTCGAAGAAGAGTAACCATAAAGATCTGATGCTCCCACCAATGATTGCTCATGGTGATGACTTTCTGTTTTCTAAAAAAAATGATGTATTGGGTGTTAAATCAACATTAAAGAGTAACCTTGAGTAAGGAGAATAGAAAGAGAGTGACTTATCCTCTCTCAACATGTTAAAAACATTTCTCAGAAAAATTTAATTTAATTTCATAAGTTTGGTTCCTGATTCATTAAAAAATTTATAATTAAATAAGTTTAAATTGTTTCCAAATTCAGTTAAAATTTACGATTTTTGATTTTTATTTATTTCTATTTTTGGTTACACTTCATATTTTTATTGGTTTTTTATTTATTTTTGTTTATGAAAGTCATTTTTTTTATTTTATTTTGTCGACATAAATGTGTTCTGCTTGTAATTGATTTGGAACTCAGGTGACCGTAGATATAAACTGGGGCTGCACAGAAAATTTGTGCTGGTAGCCCCATTTCATATCTACTCTTATTATAGCTCTTTCTTCAGACTGTTGAAGTAGAACTGTTTTTAGTCCAGTCTTAGCACAATCTGTGATCATTCAAAAACCAGAGAGCAAGTCAGGGCGAACCCAACTCATCATTTTTCCCAGTGACACCACTGAAACATTACCTTTCTTGCCGCTCTGTCTACACTGGGTCAATTACATGAAACTTTACTTTGTGTCCTTCTGATACATTAATACATTCCTATGCAAGAACGATCAAATGAAACAGTACTTTAATGGGTAATCTATTTTTTGAGTATTCTGAGCAGGTCTGAACACCTGAATAGCTGCCGCTTCCATCTGGTAATGTTGTGCATGTCTCTTAACCATAGACTACATATCTGACCGCTTTCTGTGTTCATTGGGTTCTGTGACAACCAGCTCTGCAATACTGGAGTACTTGATCGGCCGAGCCATGCATTCATACTTGAGACCCCATACTTTGTTCGATTATTAGTACACAATTCTATCAGGAATGGACCGAAAATTGATCCACAAAAATGAATATTGCCAAACGGATAACATCTTTTGGAAGTAAATGTCTAGTATGAATTTGTGGAAGTAGATTCACAAGTTAACGTTGTGAGCAATGCGTAATTACTAATTTAATTACTTTTAAGGGAAATTGATTATTCCCAGCGCTAACTGAACTTAATATTCTCATGATTAGAACAGCTTCTAATATCATATACTTTGTGACAAGAATTGGGAATAGGCGGTGTAATTAATGGGTACGAATTGTTGTAAAATCTTTCAGCTATGTTTTGGTTTGTTATATATATCGCATGACCTTCCTAACTTCATAAACACGAAACTAATTTCTTACTATCTGTGTTCTGATTAAATTAACATTCTACACTCAAACCTTCCTGTCTCCTCTATACCTCTTTTGTTACACAACCTTCCCTTCTACAATAACCTGTGAAACCTTCCCTTAGGATTTCTATCTCTTGCTTAATAATAACAAATGAAATCTTCCCTTTGGAATTTATTCTCTTTCTCAATCTTCGCGTACAAATTTAATTGCTGCTTATTTCTGATTATTTCGACGAAACTTTGAATGTGTCGTCATCGTGGCCCTCAGTCGTTATCTGCAATACCCCCAAACTGTTCCTTATTTTTTTTACTGTTACTGGATTGCCATCTGACTGCAACATCGAACTGCGACATGAATATACTTACTCCGTTTTACTATACTCTATAAGCTGTTGGTGGGCTGTGTTAATAAGTTACAGTAATTATTACCAAAGCTGACATTATTCTTTGATAGCAAAGTTGACGTTATTTTTTAATTAATTTGACTGAAGTTACGTAATTCATAGTTAAACTTTTTCTTGACAACAATAAAGTTTTGCAGTTTTACGTTGATGGTTTTTGGGATGTATTATAATGCAATATTGCTGGCAAAAATTATTTATAGTCTGAATGAAATGATTTTACAAACTTTCAAATGGGTCTTACTTTTTACAATAATCTTACAACTAACATTGCGCAAACATACCTTCAGTAGTCTTGAGTTTGACAAAATAATAATTCAGTAATATTAGTTCGTCTTATGATAATGGTTAGCTGATATCTCTGTACATCCGTTTATAATCTCTTGTAAATCATAGCTGGAGGCTCTCAGGCACATCGCTCCTCTCAACCTCTCACTTCAGACCTGCTACCGACTCCTTCACTTCTCGCTTACTACTGACTTCCTACGAACGCTAAAGTGCGATCTCTCCCGCCAACAATGCTTTCCGGTGCAGACAATCCCTGTTACCATTACAAAATGTATCAATGCGTAGTCTTTCCCACTCTTTTCTTAAAATGTATCCATACGCGGTCTCTCCCGCCCTTTTTAAAATTATGTCAATGTGCGGTCTATCCTGCCAACAATACTTTGGTGCAGACATTCCCCGCTACCACGATTATTTCCAACATGACAAATTTTAATTATTCCTACTTAATCCTATTAATAAAATATAAATATCTTTCAGAAAGTGTGGTTTGACAATAGACAATAGAAATATAAACGTCTTACAACACTTTCAAGGAACAACTGAATATATAAGGAGGGGGGGAAGGGGGGGAGGATGTAATATTCGGTTCCAGTCATACAAATTCCGGAGAGAAACATAGAACGATTCATTTGTTATAGGAATATTATCGCTAACCACATCCTGAGGAGGTTCAGAGAGTGAATTATCGTACCCTATGCAGACGAACGGAAAAACTAGTAGAGGCCAACCTTGAGGAAGATCAGTTTGGATTCCGTAGAAATATTGGAACCCGTGAGGCAATACTAACCTTACGACTTATCTTAGAAGAAAGATTAAGAAAACGCAACCTACGTTTCTAGCATTTGTAGACTTAGAGAAAGCTTTTGACAATTTTGACTGGCATACTCTCTTTCAATTTCTAAAGGTGGCAGGGGTAAAATACAGGGAGCGAAAGGCTATTTACAATGTGTACAGAAACCAAATGGTAGTTATAAGAGTCGAGGGGTATGAAAGGGAAGCAGTGGTTGGGAAGGGAGTGAGACAGGGTTGTAGCCTCTCCCCGATGTTATTCAATCTGTATATTGAGGAAGCAGTAAAGGAAACAAAAGAAAACTCCGGAGTAGGTATTAAAATCCACGGAGAAGAAATAAAAACCTTGGGGTTCACCGATCACATAGTAACTCTGTCAGAGACAGCAAAGGACTTGGAAGAGTGGTTGAACGGAATGGACAGTGTCTTGAAAAGAGGATATTAAATGAACATCAACAAAAGCAAAGGATAATGGAATGTAGTCGAATTAAGTCGGGTGATGCTGAGGGAATTAGATTAAGGAAATGAGACACTTAAAGTAGTTAAGGAGTTTTGGTATTTTGGGAGCAAAATAACTGATGATGGTCGAAGTAGAGAGGATGTAAAACGTAGACTGGCAATGGTAAGGAAAGCGTTTCTGAAGAAAAGATTTAAGTGTCAGGAAGTCGTTTCTGACAGTATTTGTATGGAGTGTAGCCATGTATGGAAGTGAAACATGGACGATAAATAGTTCGGACAAAAAGAGAGTAGAAACTTTCGAAATGTGGTGCTACAGAAGAAGGCTGAAGATTACATGGGTAGATCACATAACTAATGAGGAGGTATTGAACAGAATTGAAGAGAAGAGGAGTTTGTGGCACAACTTGACAAGAAGAAAGTACTGGTTGGTAGGACATGTTCTGAGGCATCAAGGGATCACAATTTTAGCATTGGAGGGCAGAGTGGAGGGTAAAAATCGTAGAGGGAGACCAAGACATGAATACACTAAGCACATTCAGAAGGATGTAAGTTGCAGTAAGTACCTGGAGATGAAGAAGCTTGGACAGGATGGAGTAGCATGGAGAGCTGCATCAAACCAGTCTCAGGACTGAAAACTACAACAACAACGTGATCCATCCGTCCTCTATGAATCAATGAGCTTAGTGAACAAGTCATTCGGTATGTACTATCGCCGGACGCTGTGGCCGAGCTGTTTTAGGTGCTTCAGTCCGGAACCGCGCGACCGCTGCGGTCCCAGGTTCGAATCCTGCCTCGGGCACGAATGTGTGTGAGGTCCTTAGGTTAGTTAGGTTTACGTAGTTAAGTCTAGGGGACTGATGACCTCAGATGTTAAGTCCCATAGTGCTTAGAGCCTTTTGAACCATTTACTATCGTGTTCAAAAGTACCCGAGAGCTTCGCCTGATTTTTAACCCTCATAACGTGGGTCATCTGCTGTTTTTTCGCTACAGTAGTTTGACTATACAAAGTGGTTACTATAAGAGGCTACGAGAGATAACTGCTCTGTGTGGCTGTCAACGCAGATGCAAGAATATAATGTCATCAGTCCCCTATATTTTAGAACTACTTAACCCTAACTAACCTAAGGCTATCACACAACACACAGTCATCACGAGGCAGAGGAAATCCCTGACCCCGACGGGAATCGAACCCGGGAACCCGGGCGTGGGAAGCGGGAACGCTACTGGACGACCACGAGCTGCGGACGAAATGCCATGTTACTATAGATGACACAGGCATTGCACTTGTAGACTCAAATTTATTTCAGTAAATGACATTTCTTAAGACAAATTTCAACTTGAAATTACATTACAAACACTTTTGCACTGGAGTGGAAACCGAGACTCCAATTCAGAAACTATTGTTCCTGTTAAGTAACTAAGAAAGTTGTTAAATACGGTCTCAGAAACAAAGTGTGTGCAGGTCTAAACTTCATGCCATAAAGTTTTGTGTAGGATGACGATTCCAAACCAGCACCTAACTGGATTGTTACCCAAGCACAATCAAATTTTAGCAATCGTAATTTTCCACCGATAGCGAGATGATTGAAAGTGAAATGAGTAGATTAGAAAGTTTTGCCTTACTGGGATGCGAGCCCAGCACCTATCGTCATTGACTTCTAGTCACGAACAGACACTAAAAATCGATTTATTTCACACGTCTGTACGCATCTCTAAACTGGAAATATCACGGCATTAAGTTCTCTGGTGACTGGGAGCCGAACGCTAAACGTATCATCGTTGTTGAGTACACACGAAGAGACGTTGACTATAGAATTCTTTTTCGCCATTAACTAGGAGTGGCAAGTTTTAACCTGAAATGGTATGATAGTGTGTGTGTCTGACTGGGAATCGAAACCGACACCAATCGTTACTGCTTAACGCTACGGAGAGTCGTTAAAAGTAAAATTATTTGTGACCTCTAGTTTGGCGCGCGCGTACTTGTGCTGTGTCGGCATTGTGGCTGCTTGAGGCTGGCGACTTCACCTGCGGCGGGCATCGGGTTCGTGTCCGACGCCGACAAAGAATGCAGCTATTCGCTGCCAGGAGTCTGTCTGGTGTGTTCGAGGCGTGCAACAAGGCGATCAGGGCGGTGAGACGGTGCGTCGCTACCTGTTACCGTGGCGCCTTGGACAAACTCGGACTGTTCACGTTTGACAGCAACTGTGTTGGAATCTGCATGGTGTATTATATGGCCAACCTGTCATTATGTCCAAGGGGATAGGCAGTGGTGCCAAGGACACTAAGTGTTTCTGGTATGGAAGATTAGCGTTGGTCGCGGTGTTACAGTAAACCACTTCTAGCGCTTATCGTGCTTCCGGCCAAGTGATCCTGTGGCTTACTGTGGAACAGGCTACGTATCAGCGTTACCCCTGCAAGTTATTAACTTAAGTTTGTTACAGGTGGCATTTCATTGCTCTGTATTTTTCTGCAAACACTAAAAAAAAGTGTATTATTGGTGGGAGAAGCAAGAACAAAGAGGAAAGATTGACGTCATAAGAAGAATGGTACTGGGACTCCTATCCCAATTTTGATATCAAAGTGACAGCAAATTGATATTAAAATTACTCAAATTGATCAACCAATGACTCCACCCACAACCCCCCCCCCCCACCTGTGCCCAGACACAGATGACGTCACGTGTTCTCCTCAGCCAGCACGTGGGTCCCCACCTGTTCCTCCTCCCAACACCTGCCGTTCCTGCACCTGCCATATTTGCAGGATTTGGGAGTTCTGGCGGGAATTTCGAATTTGGGATGGAATTTCCAATTTTTGTGGGAATTTGTTTGTCCCAGAGTTGTGCTGCACACAGTAGGCCAGTAGGCCAGCTCCCAAAGCCCGCCATTCTGCTAGGAAAACACTTCATTGTAACAACTGTGTTCAACTTCGACGCATATTTTATTAGCGAGCATTTATTAAGAAAAGGAAAACACAATCGTGACGATAATAAATGTCCTCTTTCCACGAAAATAGGTGCAGTTCATTTTCTTTTAGTTTTATGAACAAAATCGTTAGAGTTTTTACATGCGATTGCAGAATACAATTCGCATCTCTCTCTGCCCCCCCCCCCCCCCCCTTCCCTGCGTCCAGTTACTTTATGACATCCAACAATGTTCTCGTTATTTCAAAACCATCATTTGAGTAAAGAAAAAGCGGGAATTAAAACTTAAAAAAAATTCTTTTTTAAGCGATTTTTTCAACGTAATGGGCACATTACATGGTTTCAGAGTGACACGTGAAATAATATTAAAGAATACAGCGTTTCATCCCATTTGCTCACATGTTGGAAAAAAACACAATCATTTTACATTTGACAACAACAAGTTATAATTCAAGACTACAGTGCTGTTTTGTACACTATGACACGTCCTGTTTTACCAGTGCGATGCTGTATCACACTGGAGTTTACGAAACAAATACGAGAGACAGTCTTGCAATAGAACTGCCTATAAGATTTTACCATATCTCTCTCTTCCGATAAATCTGAAATAAATACAATTTTAGTGCTTACATTTAACATTTTTGCTCCATAACTTCCCTCTATTGACCTGCTTGTAAAGTTTCTGTCATTCAGCAGAGGGTTCTAGATTTGCAAGCAATTTGATTATCACAGTTGGTTCACGCAGTCTGCTCACATGTTGGGAAAAAGACTGTCATTTCTAGGTTCCACGATGAGCTGTAATTCAAGTGGTGCCTGCTTTACGATTAGAAGCTATTAAATACGAAATAATACAGGACTTATGCTAACATCTGTTGTTAAACATGCACTCATGATGATAAAAATAAAAACAGTCATGACTGAATGAAAATAGATTCTTTAGAGAACTATCTGCATCCAAACTTTAACCAGCTATACCACTCCTTGTAATAGAACCTTCTATAAAATTTTACTGTGCCTATCTCTTCCAGTACATTTAACAACAAATACCATCTGCATGTTGAAATCGAGCATATTGAGCATATTACACATATCACACCACTGGAGCAGGTGGCGAGTGGTCGAAGTCGCTTGCACAGACCTGCGTAAAGTTTTGTTGACTGTACTGGAGGAAGACCATATCCAACAGACTATCAATCACAAGAGAGGGTTCCTGTGCTATTCTTTCATAAACAGTTCAATACATTTTTTTTAGCTGTAACACATCTAAGCAGCGTGTGAGTACAGCTTTGTACACCGCCATACACTTTGTTTTTCTACCATGACTTCGAGGTCAGTGTCAGGTGCTAAAGTGACATTAACACATCTCGATCCACTGGTTCTCACAGAGAGCTGAGTATCACATGGTGTAAACTATTCTGATCCACAACAGGATGGTATAAATGAAACACAGAAGCGATGTTTCTCAATTAAAAGAATGTGGAAGACATCGCAACATATGGAAAGTAGGAGAGTTTGCGGCATTGTAGAGCATTTCGAAACAACTTTACGAAGGAGATGACTTATAGAGTTAATCTCACCTTCTACCGTGATGGGGTAGTGAATGTCCAGTGTTACACCATGACTTCCTCAGAACAGTGTTTTAAAACACAAGTGTCCAGCACTACTTGGTATGGACACTGAACAAAACATGCACTGCGCTCCCAGCCAAGTGCTGTAGCAACTATTCCACGGAAAAGAGCTCCTAAGCTGAGCAGCTTAACTGGTATTCAGATTAGTCGAATTCGATGGATAAGGGGTGTTCATCAGACGATAGTCAGTTACATGGTTATTGATCGATGTGTTTTAGTGTGGGTTGAGTGGTATTTGAAATGTATTGAACAGTGATAAAGCCCTGTGTACTAACTTCGATTGGGATGATCACACATTTACTGTACATTGACTATATCAGTCTGACTCAATTCATTACAACAACATGGCGCTGCGCTCCTACTGAAATAGGAGGAGCGAACTTATTCAGACTGAAGATGACGTCATCTCCTCTAATGGAGAGGCACTACCCAATGTCTTGAAACTGATTGACGAACGAGTCTTCCAAACTGGATCCGACGGTTGCTATACTTTCAAGTATATTTGAGTGGGTAAATATGCTGTTAAATTCTCTTTCTGATCACAACGCCGATCAGTTGGTGAAGAGAACTTGCTGTCACCTTAAGAAACCTTTAATACATCCCAGTACAGAGTATGTGTGTTAATGTCGGTGTAGCAGCTGACAGTGGCATTAAAGATATAGTGTAAATTGAGGATGTGTAGTGAGACACGAGAGTGGAAATCATTGAAATTGATTGGGAAAAACTGTTAGGCAAACTGACATTAATATCGAAGGCAGGTGACGGCTAAGTACGACACATTCTTTCTCGCCATACCCATCTTTGGCAGCAGCAATGTTAGTGCAGCATATATTCACTGTGCTTGCTATGATGGAATTAACAGCTCGAGAGGCACCACATGACTTTTTTCTACAGCATCAAAGGCACATGCTCCGCAGTGTTGTCTTGTAGAAGATGCTAGTTATGTGAAAGGGACATAAAAGAAAGAAAAAAACAGTTATTTTGTATAAAAAGATACACCCCATTTAATCTATATTTATTACTTCGTATAAAAATTCTACATCATTAGTCTCCTCCTCATTTTCCGCCTCCTCCTCGGGCATTGAAAACCACCTCAGTGGTAGTTTTTGCCGTGGTGGTAGTAACGGCGATGCCGGGCTATCTGGTAATGCTTCTCTAAAATAATAAGGAAATGGAATTAGCTCTATGGATCACACACACACACACACACACACACACACACACACACACACACACACACACAGGCACCAGCCATGTGCAGAAATCCACCACGAATTTTCTGGGTATTAGCAATCTGGTCATAATGAGTGACACAATACCCCTTTTATTATGAATCTCACATGCAGTGATTGGTACTCATAATTGCTAAGAGCACTTACCAATACAGCTTTTAAGCGGTATAAATCAAGGGTATGCACAATCAGGAGACATAGATTGCGAGAAACACGGCACAGATGTTAACTTGCAGAGAGAGAGAGAGAGAGAGAGAGAGAGAGAGAGAGAGATACATTGATACATATCTGAAAAGCATTAACCACAGTGCTAAGCCAGGAACCTTATACATAACTTCGAATGTCCAACCTAAATGAAAGAAACCTTGGTATGCCACTACTAAGCATAACAATTCGGGTAAGGTTATCAATATCCGAAAAAGATTTATAAAACAGATCCACAAAAATGTAATTCTTTTCTCGTTGACGGTGTTGCTCTCAATTGTAAAGTACTGCATCCTGCCACAAGTGAACTAACGTAACCGACAGATTCCTTTAGGAATCAAATACTGTCGACATAAACGAAAACGATGACGACCTATAAGTTCCTTGAAACTTCCTATCAGTAAGCTGCATGGAAAAGAATAATCAAATCAGTTTAACTATCGAAGCACGGTTAACATATCGAATCAAGGCTTCGTAAAAAAAATGGTTCAAATAGCTCTGAGCACTATGGGACTTAACCTCTGGGGTCATCAGTCCCCTAGAACTTAGAACTACTTAAACCTAACTAACCTAAGGACATCACACACACCAAGCCTGAGGCAGGATTCGAACATGCCACCGTAAAGGTCGCGCGGTTCCGGACTGTAGCGCCTAGAACCACTCGGCCACTCCGCCCAGCAATGCTTCGGAACCCATGAGATGGTTATCGAAATATTAATTTATGAACCAAAAAATTTATGTACAGAATCGTAACATCAATTGTACGTGGAGGTCACTAACCTCATACAATTCGAAACAAAACTTGCCATAGAAATGTAAAAAGAAAGAAAGTTATGTGTTTATGTAGCTGTTAAGAGCCGTAAAAGGAAGTAGATGCATTTATATTCATAACTCTGATAAAGCCTTCTCTATGGTGCATTAAAATCACCAGTCCGTGATCAGGTGCTGTGGTTGAAATGACAGATGATAGGAACAACACTGTGTGAAATCGAAACCTAGGGACGTTCGTGTTTACTTGGTTCATGTGCAGTAGCACATGCACTCCGGAAAGTTACAGTACGTTATCTGATAGGACGATGAAATTTACGCTCTGGAAATCAAAATATGGTGGTAATGAACGCGTCCACGAAGCAAACGTACTGTTCATAGCGTCATTTTTCACTTACTTTTCTCATTTTCCTCAGTTACCACAAAATTTGAAGTAAGTTCGCAATTTTAAATTCCTTTACTTAAAATAGCCTTACTTATTTTAGGTTATACCTCGAAGAAGAAGACTCATGAGTTGTAATGGAAGATGAAGATCTAAAGATGCACAATTTCTAAGTCGACAAAGTAATAGGAATAAAGTGGATGTTGATAATAATAATTACATTGTTGTAATTTAAATGATAACCTCATGTGATTTCGTATAGTTTGAGGGTTATAACTGTTGTTGGATGAATTTATAGTGCAGATTCTTAACGCATATAATTTCGTATCTGAGGCTACTTTACGCGATGAAACGGCATTCCTACTGCACTGTCACAGGGCACAGTTAATTTGTCGTAATCAGATCCATTGACTCATTTGATTGATTTCGACCATGGGCGATACGAGCCCCTATTAATATGTGAGGCTCGGTGTTTCATCCTCGAAATTTCTTTGGACCTCTAGTCACAATCTAATATAAATCGAATCTATAGAGAGATGACAGCAGCTGGGTAACATTTTGTGCCTTGTATGCTGATAATGCCATTGGACAGAGAGTGGTAAGAAAATGGTCTTTTTAGTTTTCAGCGTTATTAACTCGTCACGTTTTGATGAATGTTATATAACGCATTAACCTACATTCATCTGCGTCAGAATAGAGCGCATTTAATGAACTGCGATCATTGGAATATCATAGAACGTTCCCTGAGTAGTTTGCGAAGTGTTTAAGAGCATAGGGACTGGAATCACTTCACAGACAGAGCAGAGTTGTGATGGCGACAGTTGGAAGTATGCAGTGCTCCATCAATTGTCAACCTCGCTGGTGGAGGAAAGGGAAGATTTTAGACTGAGCACAGCCAATTACAAGAGGTATGAGCAGTGTGTGTGTGTGTGTGTGTGTGTGTGTGTGTGTGTGTGTGTGTGTGTGTGTGTGTCTGTGTGTGTGCGTGCTTTGGTTGGGAACTAAAATTCACTGAAAAGTGATAGAGCGCTGTTAACTAACTTCGACTGGAACGATCACACATTTACTGTACCGATCTGACTATTCATTCAAGGTCCTTCTGCGACTCACACCCCACCGCTTATAAACACCGTAACGCGCTTACCATCGGCTGACTCCACCTCCATCTCCTCTTCCTCTTCCATCTCAAGCTCTTCCATTATTTCAGCCCATAGCTCCTCATCTGTGGATAACGTCGAAAAGAATGCATATGTAGTTAAATTTATTGAAACATTGTCATGATTCGAAATTCCTACAAATATTTCTAACTACATGAAAAGCATGCGAGATCAGATTCTTTGGTATTAAGCACTGTATTGGCACATTAAAAGTAAACGGAAATTCCACAGTTAAATGTAGCAGGGAGAGCGGATAGGTGGAAAGAGTACATTGAAGAACTCTATGAGCGGTAATATTTGTCTGATGTGATAGGAGAAGAAACCGGAGTCGATTTAGAAGCGATAGGTAATCCACTATTAGAATCAGAATTGAAGAGAGCTTTGGAGGACTAAGATTAAATAAGGCAGACCGGGTAGATAACATTCCACCAGAATTTCTAAAATCATTGGGTGAAGTGGCAATAAATCGACTATTCACGTTGGTGTGTAGACCGTATGAGTCTGGTGACATACCACCTGACTTTTGGAAAAATATCGTCCACACAATTCCTGAGAGTGTAGGAGCTGACAAATGCGTGAATAATAACACAATCAGCTTAATAGCTCAGGCATCCAAGTTGCTGACAAAACTAATATACAGAAGAATGGAAACGAAAATTGAGAATGCGTTAGAAGACGATCAGTTTAGCTTTGGGAAAGGTAAAGCCACCAGAGAGGCAATTCTGACGTTGCGGTTGACAATGAAGGAAAGAAAAGTCAAGACATGTTCATAGGATTTGTCGACCTACAAAGAGCATTCGACAATGTAAAATGCAGCAAGATCTTTGAAATTCTGAAAAAATAGGGGTAAGCTGTAGGAAGAGACAGGTAGTATACAATATGTACAAGAGCCAAGAGTTAATAATAAGAGTGGACTATCAACAACGAAGTGCTAGGATTAAAAAGGTTGTAAGACAGGGATGTAGTCTTTAGCCCCTACAGTTCAATCTGTACATCGAAAAACAACGATGGCAATAAAAGAAACGTTCAACGATGGAATTAAAATTCAGGGTGAAAGGGTATGAATTACACGATTTTCTGATGACTTTGCTATCCTGAGAGAAAATGAAGAAGAATTGTATGATCTGCCGAATGGAATGAACATTCTAATGAATACTGTGTATGGACTGAGAGCAAACCGAAGAAAGAAGAAAGTAATGAGAAGTACCAAAAATGAGAACAGTGAGAAACGTAACATCAGGATTGATGGTGACGAAGTAAATAAAGTTTAATGATTCTACTACCTAAGAGGCAAAATAAGCAATGACATACAGAACAAGGAGGACATCAAAAGAAGTCTAGCACTGACAAAAAGGGCATTCCAAATCAAGAGAAGACTACTAGCATCCAACATAGGTCTTAATTTCAGAAAGAAATTTCGGAGAATACTTTCGGAGCACAGAACTGTATGGTAGTGAAACATTGGCTGTGAGAAATCGTAAACAGAATGGAAAGGAAGTATTTGAGATGTGGTGCTACAGACGAATATTGAAAATTAGCTATATATAGTTGAATTTATTGGAAATGGAAATGCCGTGTAGCTAGGGCCTCTGGTCAGGTAGACCTCTCACCTGGTGCAGGCTGATGCCACTTCGGCGACTTGCGGCTCGATGGAGATGAAAGGAGGATGATAAGGACAACACAACACCCAGTCCCAGAGCGGAGAATATCTCCGACCCAGCTGGGAATCGAACCCGGGCCGTTAGGTATGACATACGTCACGCTGACCATTCAGCTACAAGGGGCGGACGTTGAATTTATTAAACACTTGCATGATTCGAAGTGCCTAAAAGTATTTTCATATAGATAAGAAACGGGGCTTATTACACTTTCAGCTACCGAGTTTCAACTACTTTTCAAGGTCACTTGTCTACCCACTTTGCTCATTCAAAATACATGCATATGGATCATACTATATAGAAAATATCTTAGGATATCTGGTAGGTTAGCGAATAAGACAAGCAAATATTGTAGCCCAAAATCGTTATTAACTCGTGTATACACATTTACATGCAGAAAACAACTCTTTCCTTATTTTTGTTAGGTGTAGTTTTAATAATTTCCAATTTAATTTTTAAACTTATAACTTAAATTGAAATCCGAATCATCTGTTCTTTCTTCAGTCAGTAATCTGACAAACACAGAGTAGGTATAGTCTCGAAGTCCAGTCTTTATGTAATATTTTCCTGTAAATTACCTCTTTCATGGCTTTAACAATTAGGTCTGTTTCTTCTGGCAGTTCTTCCACACGACAGCATTCGAGGATTTTAATTTTTGCTCTTATTTCCTGCATAACACTGTAGTTATGACACCCCACACCTTACTGGGTGTGCTGGATATTCATGTGGAATTTCGGTATAGAAATTTAAGTTTAAGACTTTTGCAAACGAACTGCCGTTAAAGGTTCATATTCCGTTTAAAATCTGCAAACAGTTGTCCTGTTGCTAAGCGTATGACATCAAGCCCACCATATTACGATGTAATGCAACCATCTTTCTTAATCTGATCCCAGCAGGGAAGGAGTTTAATAAACAGATTTTTCGTACGTCCCTTAACACAGTAAACGTGTTCCAATCCGCCGTATTCGGCCTGTACTCAAGCACACGACCACTTATCACTGCTATTTACTGTAAATGCTATTATCTTTTATTTCCCAGTCGCAGCGAGCTTTCTCCATAGAGATTTTTAAAGCCATATGTAAACCAGGCCTGAATATCCACAATAGTTCCTTTCTCTTCCATTTGCAGCTTATACTCTTCCTTTATGGCAGTTGTATTCTCCATATACTCCAGTTTTATCTTCTTTATTTCGTTGTTCTCCTTATCTAGTTTGCTTTTCCGTGCGCATAACAAATTAACTGTACGTAAAGGTGTAATCTCTTTAGTGGGGAATGGTTTAAGTCTATTCGACATATTGGTTCTTTTCCTTAGCACTTAGGGTGTAACGTTGTCTATGTCAGCCAGTCCTGATTCAGCAATACTTATATCGGAAGGTATTGTTTTGAGCAATGTTCTAGACTGAGAAAAATACATTTCTCCTGCTTTAACATAACACTTCTGTATAATGCTAATATCGTCTTTAATGGAGTCAGAGTTAAGAATCTCCACGCAGTAAGAAACTAAAGCTGTATGCAGGCAGAATATAGCTGATGAGCTTTTTTCGGTCTTGAGTATCTGGAAGACGTACTTGTACACCTGTCAATTTTCGGGGCTTTTAATTACCCTAGTACACAAACTGCAGAATGTTATTAAAATCAATACAACAGCTGTTCTGTAAATTGTCTGTTACTTGACGTCACATGGACGCGGTTAGCACAGAGGAAACTGGAGCACAATGTACATACTGTTCGTTGGCGTCTAATACACGTAAACACGCTTGCACAGCGTCCAATACAGATCCATTCTGTAGTTGTATATTGCAGTCTCCAGCCCGGTAATGGTATGCTGCAAAGCGAAGGAAGACCTAAAAGTTTCTCGTAGTCACATGTCAGGACACTTTATAAAATCTATTATGTGCTTATCTGTTCACTCCTGGACTTGTGATCTGATACATAAATTTGTTATATATCTTTACTCTGGAGCTGGCAGAGCGCTTCTAGGCACTTCAGTCCGGAACCACACTGCTGCTACGGTCGCAGGTTCGAATCCTGCCTCTGGCATGGATATGTGTGATGTCCTTATGTTAGTTAGGTTTAAGTAGTTCTTAGTCTAGGGGTCTGATGACCTCCGGTGTTAAATCCCATAGTGCTTAGATCAATTTTGTCTATTCCAACTGTCGTATCGGTGCCCACAATCACATTGCTGTTTCCCTGGCGATCTCATTACATGCAGAGGTGATGGTTTGATATTAAGGAATCGCAAATCTCCATTATATTAAAAATTCCTGTAAATTCTTGCGTTACGTACAAATCTAAAAGGTAATAGCCGTCTACACGTAGCTATTTCAATATTGCAGGAAACTCTTCCATTAGAACATTCAACTTGACGTCAGTTAATTCCAATTCACATGGTATAACCATAGGATTTTAATATGTCCTTGAAATAATTTCCAGTGCTTCCTTGAGGATTTTTCTCTCGCGTCTCCCTTGCTGACACACTGTCGGTCCTGTGTAGGAGAAAAGGCAGATTCGCCTTGATTCAATGTCTCGTAGTGATGAAACTGGAGGATTTATTACGTAGATAATAGTTAAATGAGCCACAAATCTCCTACATTAACGTTACAGACCGTCCACTTTCTAACTTTTCTTGACAGTCTGCTTGGTCACAGATTTTAATCACCATAATGTTATCACGAAACGGTTCTGTCAAGGGTGTAAGCACATTTACAACCTTCTCGCTTAGCAGTATACAATTAACTGTGTAATTTATTATGCCAGTGTCAGCAGCCATATGATCCGGGTTCTGGTGTAATAACCACAAACCGAAGCGTTCGTCTTTTGGTCTTGTCTTCCTCACTAATAGCTGAGGGACGTTTAGAATCTTGCAGGAATCCATGGTAACACTTTCAACTACCAAGGAAGACTGATCAGCGGCGGTTGTCAACTTCCTGTTGTACTCGAAACATCCAAGAGGGTGCCACTTCCGGACACGTGAATTCCAGTCATACACTTCATAAAACTCCTAGCCCAGTTGCACTGTTTTCTGTGCAAAGTGTCCGTGGTAGGGAGGGAGACTGCCCTCGCGAATACCATCCTGTCCCACACAGCGTAATCACGCTATCATCGTCGCGTACAGCGCTACACTATTCTATCGGTCTTTAGCCTCCCGAAACCGCTATACTCTATTATGCGGATACTGCTCTGTACATCGACGTCCGCTTCAGTCTGGAACTGCGCGACCGCTACGGTCGCAGGTTCGAATCCTGCCTCGGGCATGGATGTGGGTGATGTCCTTAGGTTAGTTAGGTTTAAGTAGTTCTAAGTTCTAGGAGACTGATGATCTTAGATGTTAAGTCCTATAGTGCTCAGGAGCCATTTTGCAAATGCAAAAGGAAGAAGCTATTGCGGATGTGTAAGCCTGGTTCACATATGGCTTTAATCAGACTGTATGGAGAAATCTGTCAACGATTAGGGAATACAAGATAACAGCATTTACTGTAAAGAGTAGTGACAAGTAGTCATATGTTGGAGCACAGGCCGAAACGGGCGGATTGGAGCACGTTTACTATGTTAAAGAACACATGAAATATCTGTTTATCAAACGAAACTATTTGTTTATCAAACTCCATTCCTGCTAGGATCTGATTAAAAAGGATGATAAATTTATATAGAAATATGGTGGGCTTGATGTCATACATTAAGAGAACAACCGTTGGCAGAGCTTATAACCAACGGAATAACAACCTGTCTTTTACGTAGTGTTATTGATGGTATCATAGAATGGACATACAGGGTGGGTGACACTGGCACAGGGAAGATCGTCCTCTGCCACGTTTTGTACTGTTATTACGTTTGATTATACATGAGCCGCCAAGTCATTTTGACAGGACTTTGTGTAAATTGTCTTATTGCCAGCTGGCGATCTTTCATGAAATACCACTTTATCCTTAATAGTTGGAGTAATTTCTTATTTAACATTTGCGTATATTGAGGAGCCTCAGAGCTCCAAAGAAAAATGGTTCAAATGGCTCTGAGAACAATGGGACTCAACATTTGAGGTCATCAGTCCCCTAGAACTTAGAGCTTCTTAAACCTAACTAACCTAAGGACATCACACACATCCATGCCCGAGTCAGGATTCGTACCTGCAACCGTAGCGGTCGCGCGGTTCCAGACTGAAGCACCTAGAACCGCTCTGCCACCCGGCCGGCGAGAGCTCCAAGTTCATTGTTTAATAGAGATGTGTTTACTGTAGTATTTTCTAAAATTATGGGAACATTAAATCATGATTTCTGACACTATTGGATGTTGGATTTTACTATACTTTGGAGTGTGTTTATCTTTTTAAGTGACGGTATATGACAAGTGAAGGTCCCCCAACACTATATCAGTCGTTCCGCCCCTTGACTTCCAGCTTCTTGTTACATTGTTGGTAGCAAAGAGAGCTCGATTGATTCTCGGGGAAGGGTGATTCTTAACTTAAGTAGTGGATAGTTATTGTTTTATATTTTCCAGAATTCCTAGTGCTGTCGAGGATCCGGCTTGTCTGAGGCGGGGTGAGCCTCTTTGCGAATTGGATACCAACGGTTACGGTACGGGAATTGACTGAACCCGTACGCCAGCAGTCATCCGCCGGTTGTGCGTAGAGTAACCACACCAATGGAAGTAAGTTTGCCGGTCGCTGCTATTTGTAGCGCATTGGTAGATCGTAGAAGTGGTTCAGGATACTAGCAGTTCCGATTGTCAGGTGTGCCGGGGTCAGTCCCGCCTCGATCATTGTATTGATAGACTGAAGGACTTGGTCGGTGTTGGTGCGCAACACGCTAGTAATATCTAGGATTATAGTCTGGGAATTAAAGAATACGTCGCTGATGTAATTCGTAGAATAATTTAGTAGTCCGTGATGGATACAAGGAGCGAACCACTAGGGGCACTATGTCTTCCAGGCTGCAGATTCGGTCGCAAGCTGTCGTGGACCAGTGTGCTCGCAGTTCACTAGATTCTGTCAGTTCAGTTCTAGAGTTTTTGTATTTTTCATTAGAATTTGAGAAGAAAGCTTTGCGCGATGGAAATAAGTTATACGGAGGCATTTAGGTTAATTGCTGTTACGGTAAAGGATTAGTTTCCCGAGGAAATGTTGAAAGCCATTCAGCACAAGGAATCTTGGCGGGTGTGCAGGCTCCGAATAATTAAGCTCATTCCACCTCGAGCATTGAGGGAAGTAATATACTACCACTATGTAATGTAGCAAGCTTTCAACGAACCGTTAGTTAATTATGTTTGTCGTTTTAAAAGGACTGTAGGGGTGCTGGATATTAATTACAAGGAGGAACAGGTTGCAAGACATCTGTTAGAATAACTGAATACTGAAAATAGGAATAGGTCGTTACTTTTACACGTTTTTGAAATTGTATGAACTTGTAAGACGTATTCAAGCTGCGGAGTACATTGATTACCGCAGAGAGAAACATGCGGGAAAAATTTGCTAACTATGAATGTTAGCACTTCGGAAAAACGCGAGCAGGTGGGGATGTGATCAGTTGCTACACAGGAGACTAGCTCATCGAAAGGCCATAACTCGGCATTGAAGTATTGGAATTATAAAAACCCAGGTCATAGGGAAAGAGATCGTATGGGGAAGACAATTACAGTACGAGGGACAGGATAAGGTCATATGATCATTATGGATATGTCGAACAAATAATTACCGTTTGGCCGTATTGCCTTGAATAAGGAGGCGATTTGTGCATTACTGGATTTACGCAATACTATCTCGGCAATGCTTGTGACTGGTTCACAGAACATCAGTCACACTATAAATGGGAAAAACTATCGGTTGACAGGGGCCTGTTCATCACAGCAGTTAAATGTACTCTAACAGCCAAAGGAAGTTTGTTAATGAAAGTGGCTTCGGGGGAATTTACAAGGAAATCTGATATGAAAATTATTAAAAGTCTGGCAACCGCCTGTATACCTGGACCCGATTTTATAAAGAATGTGGATGTGATCCCAGATTGAGCTGCAAGGAGTTATCGTTTTAAATTTAAACCGTAGTCACTCTATAGGTTCTGCCAGCATGCTGATGGTCTTGCCATGGTTGTGGGCTAAGAGTAACCACAGGGAGGCGGAACAACTGAAGGGCAGTTGGGAATCAGTGTCAAACAGTTAGGTCATTTGGATATCATTGTCAGGAAAAAGACTGAAGCTCTCTGTTCTGAGTTCCCTGATGTGTTAACAAGAGACCTGGTGCCAAGCAAAATGTTACAGCAAGGAGTCATTCGACCTTCTAAATCACACCATGCTGCCTCTATATTTCTAGGATCTAAAGCTAGTGCAGAATATATTTCGGTAGTTGACTATAGGGAGTTAAATAAAAAAGTGGTATTAAGGTCTGGTCTGTAACCTTGCCCGACTTGAACGCCTGCTTTCGGTTGTTTTAATGAGCTTTATACCAAGTAGGATTTCAACGAAGCTTACAATCGAATAGCATTGGATAAAAATCCAAACCAATCACTGCAGGACAGAAATTTATTTGAAATGAATATAGTGCCGTTTGGGTTAGGGACGGGGGCTGCCGTCCTATCGCAATTATGGATGTCGTATTTTCTGATGGTAAGTTCAAGTTTATGTACCACTGTTTAGACGACTTAGTCGTGTATAGTAAATCGATTCAAGAACATCTGGTACACTTTCGAGAGTTTTTGCTTCTCCGTCGATGAAGTTTATGGGACATATTGTGTCTGGGGAAGGAAATTGCATTCATCTTGATACGGCAGAGGTTATCAATCAAGTGCCCCGGCCACGAAATGTCAAGCAGGTCGCACGGTTCATCGAAATGGCTTCTTCCGAAAATTTATTGAGGTATCTACTGACAAAGCGGCTCCTCTCAATGAATTGCGTCGGAATGGAACAAAATTAATTGGGGGTCCTTCTCAGAGGGTTGCATTTTTAGCTCTTTGACAGGCATTGTAATCGACGTCAGTATTATCCATTTGTGATTTTGATGAGGAGTTCATTTTGCAGACTGATACTTCCGGACAAAGAATTATTAGATTCCTCTCTCAGGAAAGAGGTGGTGGTTGGAGGGTTGCTGCTTAGGCCTTCAGAGAAGGAATGAATTGGAACGGATGTACTCCATATACGAATTAGAAGCACTCGCGGGTTTGCTCAGGATGGAGAAGTTTATGACATCGGAAATTCGTAATGGAAGCGGATAATCAGGCACTGAGCTGGATTTCGGTAGGCCCTACAATACTGCGAGAATCGCTAGATGGGTGACTAGAATTCTAACATCCGGTTTGATGTCCGCTACATTAAGGGATTAGAGAACGTGTTGGCGGATTGACTGCACCACAAGTTTGACCAAGGAGAGGATAGTTGCAGCAATTATACCGCACAGGACGAACGGAAGCAGGCTGGGTAGATTACTTTCATCCTTACCCAGATCTCCAGTCTGTTTAGGGGTCTGAGATAATTCCAAGACCGGGATCAGCATTTGCGGAGTATAAGGCAAACACTTGGTTTAAGAACCATGAAAGAAAGTTGTATACGTGGAAGAGGCCTGGAGACGCTGGAAGGTTTCAAATAGATTATATAACGATAACACAGAGATTTAGGAAACAGGTTTTAAATTGTAAGGCATTTCCAGGGCAGATGTGGACTCTGACCACAATTTATTGGTTATGAACTGCAGACTAAAAATTAATAAACTGCAAAAAGGCAGAACTTTAAGGAGATGGGACCTGTATAAACTGAAAGAACCAGAGGTTTTAGAAAGTTTCAGAGAGAGCAATAGGGAACGATTGACAATAACGAGGGAAAGAAATACAGTAGATGAAGAACAGGTAGCTTTGAGAGATTGAAGCAGAGGACCAAGTAGGTAAAAAGACGAGGGCTGATAGAAATCCTTGGGTAACAGAAGAGATAATGAATTTAATTGATGAAAGGAGAAAATATAAAAATGCAGTAAATGAAGCAGGCAGGAAGGAATACATACGTCTCAAAAATGAGATCGACAGGAAGTGCAAAATGGCTAAGCAGGGATGGCTAGAGGACAAATGTAAGGATGGAGAAGTATGTATCACTAGGGGTAAAATAGATACAGCCTACAGGAAAATTAAGGACGCCTTTGGAGAAAAGAGAACCACCTGTATGAATATCAAGAGCTCAGATGGAAAACCAGTTCCAAGCTAAGAAGGCGAATCAGAAAAGTGGAAGGAGTATTAGAGGGTACTGGAGGGTAATATTATGGAAATAAAAGAGGATGTAGAGGAAGTTGAAATAAGAGCTATAATACTAGTGAAGAGTTTGACAGAGCACTGAAAGACCAGAGTCGAAACAAGGCCCCGAGAGGAGACAACATTACATCAGAACTACTGATAGCCTTGGGAAAGCCAGCCTTAACAAAACTGTACCATCTGGTGACCAAGATGTATGAGACAGGCGAAAAACCCTCAGTCTTCAAGAGGAATATAATAATTCCAATTCCAAAGAAAGCTGGTGTTGGCAGGTATCAGAATTAGCGAACTATCTGTTTAATAAGTCACGGCTGCAAATACTAACACGAATTCCTTACAGACGAATGAAAAAACTGGTAGAAGCCGACCTTGGGGATGATCAGTTGGGATTTTGTAGAAATGTTGGAACATGTTAGGGAACACTGACTCTACGACTTATCTTAGAAGGCAGATTAAGGAATTGCAGACCTACGTTTCTAGCATTTGTAGACTTAGAGAAAGCTTTAGACAATGTTGACTGGAATACTCTCTCTCAAATTCTGAAAGTGACAGGTTTCAAATACAGGGAACGAAAGGCTATTTCCAATTTGTACAGAAACCAGAGGGTAGTTAAAAGAGTACAGGGGCAGGAAAGGGAAGCAGTGGCTAGGAAGGGAGTGAGACAAGGTTGTAGCCTATCCCCGATGTAATTCAATCTGTATATTGAGCAAGCAGTAAAGGAAGCAAGAGGAAAATTAGGAATAGGAATTAAAATCCATGGAGAGGAAACAAAAAATTTGAGGTCTGACGATGACGTTGTAATTCTGTTAGAGACAGCAAAGGATCTTGAAGAGCAGATGAACGGAATGGACTGTGTCTTGAAAGGAGAATGTAAGATGAACTCAACAAAAGCAAAACGAGGATAATGGAATGTAGCCGAATTAAATCAGGTGATACTGAGGGAATTAGATTAGGAAATGAGACACTTAAAGTAGTAGATTTGTTTTGCTATTTGGGGAGAAAAATAACTGATGATGGTCGAAGTAGAGAGGATATAAAATGGAGACTTGCAATGGTAAGGAAAACGTTTCTGAGGAAGAGAAATTTGTTAACATCGAGTATAGATTTGAGTGTCAGGAAGTCTTCCCTGAAAGCATTTGTATGGAGTGTAGCCATGTATGTATGTAAGACATGGGCGATAGTTTAGACAAGAAGAGAATAGGAGCTTTCTAAATGTGATGCTACAGAAGAATGCTGAAAATTAGAAGGATAGACCACGTAACTAATGAGGACGTACTGAATATAATTGGGGAGAAGAGGAGTTTGTAGCACAACTTGACTAGAAGAAGGGATCGGTTGGTAGGACGTATTCTAAGGCATCAAGGGATCACTAATTTATTTCTGGAGGGTAAAAATCGTGGGGGAGAGCAAGAGATGAATACACTAACCAGATTCAAAAGGATGTAGGTTGTAGTAGGTACTTCGAGATGAACAAGCTTGCACAACATATGGTTGCATGGAGAGATGCATCAAACTAGTCTCTGGACTGAAGACCACAACAACAAAGCAAAGGATTAAAAATGGCGGGGAGGTTAACTGTATATACTCAAGAGCAAGTCCTGCGTTGTAAGATGCGGGGACGGAGCCCACGAATGACTGTGGCACCTGAAGAACTGACGCCTTTGTTGTACAAATATTTTAACCAAGCCCCGATCCGACAGTTCTTCTTGTGGCCGAGAATGGAATCGGCATTTTGTAAGACGGTAGCCAGCTGTCAGGTAAGTGGTTACTTGGTGTTGGAACCCATAGAGAAACATTTCCATGAATGTATAATGACTTCGTCGACCCGTTACCAAGGTCTAAGGAGGGGAACAGACAAAGTTTGGTTTGTATTGATGCGTGTACCAGATTTACGTGGTTGCTGCCAACCAGAGATGCGACGATCCGAACGGTCACCCAGAATTTTACCAGCAATTTCAGATCTTCAGGACGCCACAGCCTATAGTCACCGATAACGCTATCGGCTTTATTGTTGACGCGTTTAGGAAATTCTGTTTAGGGATGGGGACACAACATACTACCACAACTCCACATTACCCCAACCCTTCTTTGCTAAGCGCCTGAAGCGCAGTCTTAGATCAACACTGATTGCTTATCGTCAGAAGGACCAGTAGAACTGGGATCGTTTTCTGCCGTGGTTCCATTCGAAATTCAGTACCGCATGCCATGACACGCACAAGTCTACACAGGTGAAGATGCTTCTTGAATATAAGGTGGAAACTCCACTGCGCAACGTGTGGCCAATAGAGGACCTGTTGCCTGAAGGGAAGACTCCACAACAGGTTGCGGATCGGTGGAGGAGAGCGAGGATGAACACCCAGGAGACCCATAGAAAAGAAGCGGATCTTCAGTGTAATGCTTACTGAGTTGGAGATGTTAGTTTTACACTTCATGCATGTCATAGGACTTTTCCTGTGTTTGTTATACGGACAATAATTGAATCTTCTTCTTCTTCCTGACACAGGTAGTTGGTTCGGCAATATGACATCTTTCTGAACACCACATCTTTGCATTTCATCTGCGATTTTGTTTGGAAGATTAGGGATCTGAATACGAAGTTCCATTAGTGGTCTTACCATTTCCTCTGCTAAATCTCTTAGGAACAAACGCCTTTTATCACTTCTTTCATTATGGTATATCAGATGTTGGGCGGAAAATAAAATTTAACTGTTCATTGCTGCGACGTCCATCATATTCATCCATAACGCAAATGGCCATCTTCTTGTTTGTCTGTTGCAAGTGTAATAACGTATTTTATGGTCCATTTAATATACTGCTCCCTTCATGGAGTTACAGAACTTTATTATATTTGGTTTCTTTTTTGCATGAGTTACATCAACGTTTCTGTCGTGATGCATTGTGCTAATGAGAACTAGAGACTTTCTTTCTGGAAACATAGGTCACCTTTGTAATGTCACCTCTAAATGCAAACAAATAGGAATTAATCGTTATTGAAGCAAATGGTTTCATCTCATTAAGAATTTCTGGTTGAAATGGCTTCTGAAGTATCGCTTCAGCCAGCTGCACACTAATAAAGAAGTTGTCAACAGTAATATTTTTTGATGATCCTTCAATGTTTTTAGCAATCCAAGATTTTTCTGAATAGGTTCATGGGGCTTACTTCTTATGTAAACAATTCCGCCTAAAGAATTATGCAGATGTAGCATCACAAAACCAAAATATTTTTATGTCATACTTGGCTGGTTTAGAGGGCACATACTGGGTGAAGCTGCATCTTCCACGAATGGGACTAGCTGTTTGTCAACTGTGAGCGAATCATTGGGAATCATTCAATTTCTACACTTGTCAAGAAATAGTTCCCATACATAGCGAACAGATGCAAGTTTGCCATCTGCACATCGAGCTTCACGGGTAAGCCTGTCATCAAATCTAATCATTCTCCTTATATCCTCGAATCTATTTACTGACGTGGCGTCCTTATATGTAGGATTTGCCTTTTCATCCAAGAATAATTCTCTAATAGGGACATACCAACTCTTCTCAACACCAGAAAGCAGTAAAAGACCAAGAAAGCCCACCATTACAACAAGCGAAACGTTTTCCACATTTTACCACGTAAAGCACCCACTCTTCTGCCTTCAATATTTGTGCAGTTGATGATTTCCTCTAGTATTTCGTTGGAGATGAAATAGTCCCAGGCATCCTTGGGTTTACAGGTTTTCAAACCACAGGATCGACCAGGAGCCTTCTTTACGATGTTATGGACAGGAGTACGAAAAGTTACAGGAGGCTCTAATTTCCAAATTGTTCCATTCCGACTAATGTATGCCGTGTCTTCTATACCATTTTGTGGTGCTTCTTCATTTTCAGACTCTGATGAAGTAATATTATCGGAAGGACTGTCATCTGCCTCAATATTCACATCTGCAGGTTCGTTAGCTGATTCTTCACTACTTGCATCTTCAAAAATATTTCCTTCCTTGCAAGAATAATTTTCTTCAAACCACTCAGCCACAACACTTTCAAAATTAACTACATTTGCACGTACTGACTCTCTTGCTTTGCGTGCCGAAGCCATAGCAAATGGCGTGTCTCTCGAACAGCAGATTGTGCAGTACTAAATGATTCATACTCGTAACAATATGGGCCATGCAGCAACAAACAAACTGCAGTAACAATGAGGCTGACAAGAGCAGCACAGGATAACAATACTATGCAATAATAAAACATTTGATAGCAAAGAGATCAATAATACACCGACATCGCCAATATGTGAAAGTAGTGTGTATTATTTTTTAGTTATAGTATTACTTCTACAGCTACTGCTGCTGTTGGTACTCCTGTTGCTGAAAATACCACTACAGTTATTGTTGAATTAATAACTGCTCCCAAACAAGTGTTGGAGACCATATAGGCTAAAGAACATTTATAAATGTGTGAAGTCTTCTTCTGAAGCCCTGCTTATGCATTCACGGTGTATGGGTAAACATATTGAATTATACAAAAAACTTAAAAAGGTATCACGTTCAGACTTGATAGGAGGAATGTCACAGTGTTAGTGGAAGAGTACTGGGAGGTAGTTTGAAAGCGAACAAAAATTTACGGAATTTAAAAAGAATGAAGACATACAAGGGCCTCGGAGGCCCTGTATATGCATCCTATGGTTTATTCACAAAAGAATGCATCAAGGAGCTTGGCTGGAAAGCTCTCCCTATTGTACTTCCTCTTCTGATTTAGAGCCCTCAAATGATTTTCATTCTCGTTCCATATCGAACGACAATCAAGAACATTTCTTTTTGGACGTAAATGCACTTTTTACTTCGACAGATGACATCTTTATCACCAAACTAGTAGCTTTAAACAGTTGTGGAATTCAAAAACCGCTTATGTTTATCAGTGATATTCAATGAACCAACGAGAAACGCTATAGAAATATGCTCCGTTCTAATACATGATGGGGCAGATAAAAGTTGCCCGGACGAGTGGATACGATTGGACGAGAAGGGAATGCATATAACCACATCCCAAAACGCGCACACCACGTATATGCCCGCCACGTGATCCTCACCACTTCAGAGCGTAGTGCGTGCTGTGTCAGTGTGAGTGGAACAGTGCAAAGGGGTGTTGACTGTGGAACGTTACGTGACAACAAAGTCGTGGAAACAGTGTAGTCAGAGGTTTGCTGAGACGTTTAATGGTGTCAGAGTTCCAGCAAAGAGTGCCATGCAACGCTTAGTCCGAAAATGGTGTCATACATGATCTGATTTGAATTAGTCAAAAAACATTCCGGAACGTGCCCACAGACCAAAACATGGGCTGAAATTCACCAGCAAATGCTTCAAAGTCCAATTAAATCAACTCGACGCCTGTCGCAGGAGACAGGTATATAACGTCGATCATGCCTACGAATACTTTACCAGTACCTGCACATGCATCGCTACCGAGTGTCTGTTGTTCATGCATTAAGACCAGCAGATTCTCTTCGGCGCCTCCAGTT
This sequence comes from Schistocerca gregaria, assembly GCF_023897955.1. Lineage (NCBI taxonomy): Eukaryota > Metazoa > Arthropoda > Insecta > Orthoptera > Acrididae > Schistocerca > Schistocerca gregaria. The sequence continues at coordinate 282,259,320 of NC_064931.1, forward strand.
TTGTGACTGGATGCTTACTGAGATCACAATGAATGGCTTATATATGGATCTGTTCATCATGTCTGATAAAGCCTGGTTTCGCGTGAGTGGTTATGTCAGCTCACAGAATCGCAGGTTGTGTGCGCAGCGGAGAATCCGCATAACTTTCACGAAACACCACTGCATGATAAGAAGATTGGAGTTCGGTGTAAAGTGTCTGCACGCCACCTTATTGATCCCATCTTCTTTTATCAGACGCTGGCCTTGGCGTGTTGTATTGTCAACATTTTGAAACCATTAGTGGCAGCATTAACGGAGAAGGAAAAGACCTGCAGTTACTTTCAACAAGATGGCGCAAGTGCCCATACAGCCAGGCCAACCTTGGAGCATATTTACACGATCTTTATACCTGACACAGTTGTTAGAAGAGTTGAGTCTGGTGGCGGCCCTAGGTGGCCACCCAGATCACCTGATCTGTCAGCGAGCGATTACTGTGCGTCGGGAGCCCTCATGTCTAAGGTGTATCGCAACAATCCTCACAGTCTTCAAGAACTGCAACATAGCATTCTGGATGAGATTTCTGCAATTCCATAAGTCCAGCTTCGATCCGCCTTCAGCAACGTGTTGACCAGGGCTCAGAAGTGCCAACCGTTGGTATAGTCAGATTAGAACTGTATTTCCTTCCCTCTGCTGTGTTTCTTTGTAAACTGAAACTCTGTTCTCCGGACCACTTTTATTTGCCGCACCCTGTAGGAATAAATTACAGTTTACTAGTATACCTAACTATAAAAGTCTAATTTAATGAAACAAATACCATCAGGAACACGATCCGTCCAAAAAAATCACGTATTACCAAGACGTTAGGCACTTTTGACGGACGGCCGCTGTGGCCGAGCGGTTCTAGGCGCTTCATTCCGGAAACGAGCTGCTGCTACCGTTGCAAATTCAAATCCTGCCTCGGGCCTGCATTTGTGTGACGTCCTTAGGTTAGTTAAGTTTTAGTAGTTCTAAGTCGAGGGGACTGAGGGCCTCAGATGTTATTCCCACAGTGCTTAGAGCCAATTGGACCATTTTGAGCACTTTTGACTCCTATATGATCTCTGTCTAGTGAAGTCCTGTGTCCTACCGAAGAAGCATTCCAGATTACCCTAAAAATTAATATAACTGTCAGTGAGTAGACGCAAAACCTAGTTAACAATATGTCCTATGCCACACCTAACCAAGTGACTTATGTATTCACAAAAAAAAAAGAAAAAAAAGTGTAGGTATAACAAAAAATAGAAGTTTGAACAAGGATGCAAGGTCACAGTTTAGTAAATTTTTCACCTTTAGGCTGAGGGGTTACTAAATCGAAATTGAAATGTGACTTAAGAAGCTGAAGTTACTATTTTGTTTATGGGTTCGGAAAGCTTATAAAAAATGGTTCAAATGACTCTGAGCACTATGCGACATAACTTTTGAGGTCATCAGTCGCCTAGAACTTAGAACTAATCAAACCTAACTAACATAAGGACATTACACACATCCATGCCCGAGGCAGGATTCGAACCTGCGACCGTAGGGGTCGCTCGGTTCCAGATTGTAGCGCCCAGAACCGCACGGCCACTCCGGCCGGCGGTAAGCTTATAGCTCGGTAAGAAAAGTAATTTTAGGACTCGGCGAGTTTACAGCCTACAGCTAATGCAGCATTCCCTGCAAAAAGGAGCCACGCGACCACTTAGATAGCGAGCCAGTACTGTTTGGAGTATGCTCATACTGTGGCATTGTCATTGTCGATATACAACGAAAACATTAGATGTGAGATTAGTTACAGATCCTGTTTGGAATGACCTTCCTATAGTCAAATAATAAATTTGGCAACTCACTGTTACACCTGAAGTCAGAATAATTCAGATTATTTATCAGAAGTGACAACAAAATGGCAAGTTCATTTAACATGACAACGCTGAATCATACCAGGAAGTAAATCGACGGCTACATAGTTTTCAAACGTATTATGAAACACCACCAATCCTCTATTACACTAGCGACAGGAAGAATACGTTTCCTCAGCCGACGTGCTGAGCTGGCTAGCAGTTGGAAAGCTCCCCTTTCGAAGATGCCGCGACGCCACCTACTACGGCACTAACAGGCAGCCGAAATATTTGAAGTATTTAAGTATAGCCCAATGATTCTGATCGAAACCATACGAACAATATTCAGACACACAGTCTGTAACTCAAACACCATTAATAAAGAGCAGGAGGTATTATTTAGACAGCTCTACTTTCCAGTACGTGTCATAGTTTTGTTTTGTTTTATGTCTTATAAGTACTGCAGACATGGAAGACATGAGGCTCATTCACCGGAAATGATTCGTATTTTCATCAGCACCTGACACTATTTGCATTATTGGTAAATATTTTTAAAAAAATTCTATTGGCGTAAAGACATTTTCCTTAAGAATCCTTTCAGTAGTTATCACTTCTAACAGGTAGCTAATAACACAAATGAAAGGACAACATAACCCTGAATCCGAAACACAGACATTCAAAAAAGTATTTCAGAAGCTAAAAATAATATACACTTTGAAATCAGTAAAGCAAATCGTGCAAGGAAAGCTTGCGCAGTGACCAAAAAACAGGACTCAAAAATCAGTGAAGAAAATGAAACAAGTGAATAAGTACAGTGCAAGTTTGATATGTTAGATAATGGGGGTGACTGTATTGCTGACGATTAACATAGTTCATATGTTTATATACTGCAGTCAATAAACTAACAAGAAAACGCTAAAAATATACGCTGTAGTGATACAAATGAATTGCAACTTACCATGGTAAATCACAACAAACGTTTTCTATAATAAAACAAAGTACCCATAACCTAAGTCTCCAAATCCTCACGAATTCGCAAGATACACTCCTGGAAATGGAAAAAAGAACACATTGACACCGGTGTGTCAGACCCACCATACTTGCTCCGGACACTGCGAGAGGACTGTACAAGCAATGATCACAAGCACGGCACAGCGGACACACCAGGAACCGCGGTGTTGGCCGTCGAATGGCGCTAGCTGCGCAGCATTTGTGCACCGCCGCCGTCAGTGTCAGACAGTTTGCCGTGGCATACGGAGCTCCATCGTAGTCTTTAACACTGGAAGCATGCCGCGACAGCGTGGACGTGAATCGTATGTGCAGTTGACAGACTTTGAGCGAGGGCGTATAGTGGGCATGCGGGAGGCCGGGTGGACGTACCGCCGAATTGCTCAACACGTGGGGCGTCAGGTCTCCTCAGTACAACGATGTTGTCGCCAGTGGTCAGCGGAAGGTGCACGTGGCCGTCGACCTGGGACCGGACCGCAGAGACGCACGGATGCAGGCCAAGACCGTAGGATCCTACGCAGTGCCGTAGGGGACCGCACCGCCACTTCCCAGCAAATTAGGGACACTGTTGCGCCTGCGGTATCGGCGAGGACCATTCGCAATCGTCTCCATGAAGCTGGGCTACGGTACCGCACACCGTTAGGCCGTCTTCCGCTCACGCCCCAACATCGTGCTGCCCGCCTCCAGTGGTGTCGCGACAGGCGTGAATGGAGGGACGAATAGAGACGTGTCGTCTTCAGGGATGAGAGTCGCTTCTGCCTTGGTGCCAATGATGGTCGTATGCGTGTGTGGCGCCATGCAGGTGAGCGCCACAATCAGGACTGCATACGACCGAGGCACACAGGGCCAACATCCGGCATCATGGTGTGGGGAGCGATCTCCTACACTGGCCGTACACCTCTTGTGATCGTCGAAGGGACACTGAATAGTGCACGGTACATCCAAACCGCCATCGAACCCATCGTTCTACCATTCCTAGACCGGCAAGGGAACTTGCTGTTCCAACAGGACAATGCACGTCAGCATGTATCCCGTGCCACCCAACGTGCTCTAGAAGGTGTAAGTCAACTACCCTGGCCAGCAAGATCTCCGGATCTGTCCCCCATTGAGCATGTTTGGAACTGGATGAAGCGTCGTCTCACGCGGTCTGCACGTTCAGCACGAACTCTGGTCCAACTGAGGCGCCAGGTGGAAAAGGCATGGCAAGCCGTTCCACAGGACTACATCCAGCATCTGTACGATCGTCTCCATGGGAGAATAGCAGCCTGCATTGCTGCGAAAGGTGAATATACACTGTACTAGTGCCGACATTGTGCATGCTCTGTTGCCTGTGTCTATGTGCCTGTGGTTCTGTCAGTGTGATCATGTGATGTATCTGTCCCCAGGAATGTGTCAATAAAGTTTCCCCTTCCTGGGAAATGAATTCACGGTGTTCTTATTTCAATTTCCAGGAGTGTATTATGATATTTGTGCACATGAACCGTCTTTGAGTATGTGCAGTCCATGGTTATACTAATTATCGTTACAAAACTACCTCGAAAGTATCAATATGTAGTAGCGTGGGCAGACACACAACGAAATCCAGTTAACAAGTTATTCAGTGCCCCAATTAAGTCACTCTAATTCTTTATTCAAATAGGAACTAAAAATTCTCTCTGCAGGATCAGAAAAATCAGCAGTAACAAGCGCTCTAATCTCTAAGTTCTTGACTTTTAGATAAAAAAGTTATTGAATGAAGGTCGTAAAAGAAATTAAGAAGGAGAAGGTTCCTAGAGATTTCATTACAGGTTATCGATCTGCCCGAGAGTAATGTTTTCACTGTCGAAGTAAAAATATTGCGCCTAGTGAGGTTTCAACAAAGATCTACCAGTGTTCCTTTTGATCGGTGAACACTTTACAGCTGAGCAAATAGGCAACTATCTCATGGAGCTTTCTCTTTGGCCCAGTGACGGCCAATATGGGTAGTTTGGAACATAAAAGACGAAAGTAATTATAGTTTCAGCTTGGGAAGAGATTCCTGGACTCAGTAACATAAATTTTGTAACTCTGTCATTCCTTGCGTGGAAGCCATTTAGAATATTTAGTGAATATTACAAGAAAATATCAAGTAAATACCGCAAGATAATTGTCTGACACTCGAGAAAGTAAGTCGAAGGTTAAAGTTTTGCCAAATATATTCTGTGATGTAGTCATGTCTCTAGCTAGTGGCAGGAAAAAAATTTCCACAGTTAAGCTGTATATTGCGAGATTCGTAATTGCTTTCGAAAGACATGGAGCAGGTAGCCGCCTAGTAAATTAAATGAAAAGCCCAATACATTTTATTCGTATTTCTGTAACTAGAGGTCAAAGATAATCGTAATTATTGACAAATCTCGACTGATACCTAAACATCATAAATTCAGATTAGGGTGAATTATTTGCGTTGCCCAACTATTCATTAGCTGCTGTAATAATTTTTCCTGTCTCATGTATACTGCAAACTGAAAAGCTCATTTTATGAACAGAATTCAATAGCAGCTCTTTTTTGTCGCATTATAAACCGACCTCTGTGGCCGAGCGGTTCTAGGCACTTCATTCCGGAACCGCGCTGCTACTACGGTCGCAGGTTCGAATCCTGCCTCGGGCATGGATGTGTGTGATGTGCTTAAGTTAGTTAGGTTTAAGTAGTTCTACGGCTAGGGGACTGATGACATCAGATGCCAAGTCCCATAGTGCTTAGAGCCATCTGAACCATTTTGTGGCATTATAACTCAAACTTCATCTTTGACAGAGAAATAGTTGCTAAACTACATGTTTAATGCAACGACACTTCATGATCCACAGACTACGCGGGTATCCCATCATAGCTGGTAAATAAATTGCTTACACTCTTTGTCCGTATATCCGAATATAAATTTCTGTTGGACCTAAATACCTTTGGTTAACAATTGTTGCTGCAAGGTTTAATACTGACACTGTTTTAGATAAATGAAGTTCGAGGATAATGCATGAGCTACTGAACTGAACTGAGAAAAAAATGAATCACATAAGTCGGAACAAGGCTTGTGGCGTAGCCATTTCCTCAAAACTACTGTGGAGATCCTCGACAGAAAATACCATGACAAAACATTTCCATCGGGTATGCAAGATACATGATATAGGGAAAATACTCCGAGGGTTCAAGAAGGATATAATAATTCCAATGCAAGAGGTAGCACTTGCTGACAGGTGAACCTATTACCAAACTATGAGTCTAATAAGTCATGATTGCAAAATACTGACACAGATTATTTGCAGAAGTATCGAAGAAGGACACTAATGGATGAGGGGTTCAGATCATTACGGATTCCAGAGAAACGCAGGAACATGTGAGGTGATACTAACCCTATCTTAGAAAACAGGCTGAAGAATTGTAAACTGACATTTCTAGCATTCATCGGTTTTGGGCAAACATTTGACAATGCTGACTGGAAGACCCACTGAAATCCTGCATCTAGCAGGGATAGAATACAGGGAGCGAAAGTTTATTTACAACTTGCTTCAGAATGAACAGTAGAGATCGTAATAATACACTCCTGGAAATTGAAATAAGAACACCGTGAATTCATTGTCCCAGGAAGGGGAAACTTTATTGACACATTCCTGGGGTCAGATACATCACATGATCACACTGACAGAACCACAGGCACATAGACACAGGCAACAGAGCATGCACAATGTCGGCACTAACACAGTGTATATCCACCTTTCGCAGCAATGCTGGCTGCTATTCTCCCATGGAGACGATCGTAGAGATGCTGGATGTAGTCCTGTGGAACGGCTTGCCATGCCATTTCCACCTGGCGCCTCAGTTGGACCAACGTTCGTGCTGGACGTGCAGACCGCGTGAGACGACGCTTCATCCAGTCCCAAACATGCTCAATGGGGGACAGATCCGGAGATCTTGCTGGCCAGGGTAGTTGACTTACACCTTCTAGAGCACGTTGGGTGGCACGGGATACATGCGGACGTGCATTGTCCTGTTGGAACAGCAAGTTCCCTTGCCGGTCTAGGAATGGTAGAACGATGGGTTCGATGACGGTTTGGATGTACCATGCACTATTCAATGTCCCCTCGACGATCGCCAGACATGTACGGCCAGTGTAGGAGATCGCTCCCCACACCATGATGCCAGATGTTGGCCCTGTGTGCCTCGGTCGTATGCAGTCCTGATTGTGGCGCTCACCTGCACGGCGCCACACACGCATACGACCATCATTGGCACCAAGGCAGAAGCGACTCTCATCGCTCAAGACGACACGTCTCCATTCGTCCCTCCATTCACACCTGTCGCGACACCTCTGGAGGCGGGCTGCACCATGTTGGGGCGTGAGCGGAAGACGGCCTAACGGTGTGCGGGACTGTAGCCCAGCTTCATGGAGACGGTTGCGAATGGTCCTCGCCGATACCGCAGGCGCAACAGTGTCCCTAATTTGCTGGGAAGTGGCGGTGCGGTCCCCTACGGCACTGCGTAGGATCCTACGGTCTTGGCGTGCATCCGTGCGTCGCTGCGGTCCGGTCCCAGGTCGACGGGCACGTGCACCTTCCGCCGACCACTGGCGACAACATCGATGTACTGTGGAGACCTCACGCCCGACGTGTTGAGCAATTCGGCGGTACGTCCATCCGGCCTTCCGCATGCCCACTATACGCCCTCGCTCAAAGTCCGTCAACTGCACATACGGTTCACGTCCACGCTGTCGCGGCATGCTACCAGTGTTAAAGACTGCGATGGAGCTCCGTATGCCACGGCAAACTGGCTGACACTGACGGCGGCGGTGCACAAATGCTGCGCAGCTAGCGCCATTCGACGGCCAACACCGCGGTTCCTGGTGTGTCCGCTGTGCCGTGCGTGTGATCATTGCTTGTACAGCCCTCTCGCAGTGTCCGGAGCAAGTATGGTGGGTCTGACACACCGGTGTCAATGTGTTCTTTTTTCCATTTCCAGGAGTGTATTTCAGGAATATTACTGAGATCTCGACAGAGATTTAGGAACCAGATTTTAAATTGTAAGACATTCCCAGGGGAAGATGTGGACTCTGACCACAATCTATTGGTTATGAATTGCAGATTAAAACTGAAGAAACTGCAGAAAGGTGGGAATTTAAGGAGATGGGACCTGGATAAACTGACTAAACCAGAGGTTGTACAGAGTTTCAGGGAGAGCATAATGGAACAATTGCCAGGAATGGGAGAAAGAAATACAGCAGAAGCACAATGGGTAGCTTTGAGGAATGAAATAGTGAAGGCAGCAGAGGATTAAGTAGGTACAAAGACGAGGGCTAGTAGAAACCCTTGGGTAACAGAAGAGATACTGAATTTAACTGATGAAATGAGAAAATCCAAAAATGCAGCAAGTGAAGCAGGCAAAAAGAAATACAAACGTCTCAAAAATGAGATTGACAGTAAGTGCAAAATGGCTAAGCAGGGATGGCTAGAGGACAAAAGTAAGGATGTAGTGGCTTATCTCACTAGGGTTAAGATAGATACTGCCTACAGGAAAATTAAAGAGACCTTTGGATAAAAGAGAACCACTTGCATGAATATCAAGAGGTCAGATGGAAACCCAGTTCTAAGCAAAGAAGGGAAAGCAGAAAGGTGGAAGGAGGACAATATTATGGAAATGGAAGAGGAGGTAGATGAAGATGAAATGGGAGATACGATATTGCGAGAAGAGTTTGACACAGCACTGAAAGACCTAAGTCGAAACAAGGCCCCGAGAGTAGACAACATTCCATTAGAACTACTGACAGCCTTGGGAGAGCCAGTCCTGACAAAACTCTACCATCTGGTGAGCAAGATGTATGAGACAGGCGAAATACCCTCAGACTTCAAGAAGAATATAATAATCCCAATCCCAAAGAAAGCAGGTGTTTACAGAGGTGAAAATTACCGAAGTATCAGTTTAATAAGTCACAGCTGGAAAATACTAACGTGAATCCTTTACAGACAAGTAGAAAAACTGGTAGAAGCCAACCTCGAGAAAGATCAGTTAGGATTCCGCAGAAATGTTGGAACACGTGAGGCAATACTGACCCTACGACTTATCTTAGAAGAAAGATTAAGGTAAGGCAAACCTACGTTTCTAGCATTTGTACACTTAGAGAAAGCTTTTGACAATGCTGACTGGAATACTCTCTTTCAAATTCTGAAGGTGGAGGGGGTAAAATACAGGGCGCGAAAGGCTATTTACAATTTGTACAGAAAGCAGATGGCAGTTATAAGAGTCGAGGGACATGAAAGGGAAACGGTGGTTGGGAAAGGAGTGAGACAGGGTTGTAGCCTCTACCCGATGTTATTCAATCTGTATATTGAGCAAGCAGTGAAGAAACGAAAGAAAAGTTCGGAGTAGGTATTAAAATCCAAGGAGAAGAAATAAAAATTTTAAGGTTCGCCGATGACACTGTAATTCTGTCAGAGACAGCAAAGGACTCTGAAGAGCAGTTGAACGGAATGGGCAGTGTCTTGAAGGT